>NW_004567144.1:2757844-2856881 GCF_000260355.1 Condylura cristata
GGAACCTCCAAACAGTTTTCCATAGTGGTTGTACTACTTTGCATTCCCACCAGCAGTGCAGGAGAGTTCGAAAGGGACTTCTTATGAGAAGGACAGGGCACAAAGGAGCAAGGTTAAATAACTGCAGCATAGCTATAAGTTAGACATGAGAAAGAAAACATCCCAAAAGGCATCTCCAGATGATAAGGACTTAAAATCATGAACATTTTAAAGGAGAAACATCACAAAAGACTTGACATCGGAGACAAAAATGGAAGGAACCAGACCTGAGGGAAAAAATGAGGCAGGAATAGGGATGAAAGACTGTGTCCTACTGAGAGAATAGCAAGTGCAAATGCCCTGGGGCAGGAACAAGCTCTTTTCTTTTTTTTTTTTTTGTGGGGGCGGGAGGGTTGTCAAGGCACCGAAGTGATGAGTGCAATTGGAACAGAGTAAGAGGAAAGTGATTCCAGATGGGGTCAGAGTTACTGTCAGGGGCCTGACCATGGGAAGCCTTGTAGGTCATGGGTCAAGACTCCACGTTTTATTCTGAGTGACATGGGAAGCCCTGTGAGGGTTTGAAGCAGGGAAGTAACAGGAGCGACTTACAACTGTAATAGATCACTCAGTTTCTGTGTGAATAGCAGTTGTCAGGGGACAAAAATAGAAGCCAGGAGACCATAAGGAGGCTACCGCAGTGAACAGTGATCCTGGTATGAGGTGATAGTGGCCTGGAGAGATGGGTGGCTAGTGGAAGTGTGAAGTGGTCAGATAGGAGATTTATTTAGAGGCGATGATGGCAGGACTTAGTAATGAATTGGAATAAATCAGAGCACTTACTAGGCATCTATTATACATGCAGCCATCACCTTGCTGAATCCTCCTGACTGCCCTGTGAGGTCAAGATGATTTACCTCCATCAGATTAAGAAGAAATCTTAGGCTCAGAGAGGCAAGTGGCTTGTCCAAAATTACACAGCAAAAAAACAAACAAACAAAAAACTGGTAGATTGGAAGGCAGATCTCTGATCCCCAAAATGATGTGCTTTCCCTGACGTCATTACCCAGGCTTGGGCTACCTGGTCTTTTAGTTGCCTTCAAAAAAAAAAAAACTATTTATTTTATTTATTATGCATATAAGAGCTGGAAAGTAGGCTAGAGGTGCTGGACGGGGAGGCAGAGGGTGAGAAGATTCACCAAAGACAGAGGACAGAGTAGGGAGCAGAGCAGGCAGATCTACTGAAATCCACTGCTGAGGGGAGCAGCAGGTGAGACAGGAGAGCTCTGCCACACCATGTGGGTCAACTCCCAGGCAGGGGATCGAATTCGTGCTGCAGTGGCTGTGGACAGCTTCACAGTGCTGTGCTTTAATCCGTTGAGACTCCAGGGAGGCCCTAGGTGCCTCTGTCTTGAGATCAGATCTCTGAAGACGGGCCTTGGTCACTGCTCCATTTTAAATGTGGCCTTGTGACCAGCTCTGCCTGCCTCATTCTCCTCCCTCACCCCTGAGACCAGCCGCGTCTGCATCTGAGGAAGGAGCAGCCTGAGCCTGTTCATCTGTAAAGGCAGGAACAGTCTCTTGCCTCCATGGAGACGTGAAGTCCATGTAGGAGATGAGGCTCAAAAGCCCCCTGCTCAGAGCCTGGCACGTTCCCCCCTCTCTTCCCTCTCAGCTGCTGAGTCTGCTTGGGGTCAAGATGCCCAAGCAGCAGAAGGCTGCCCCCGGCTGTTCTGATGCTCCCTTCCTCACTCAAAAGGCAGCACCCTGAAGCAGGGCCCAGTTGGGTTTTCTCCTATTTTTACTATCTCCATTCCTTGGAGCCCGGGCAGGTGGGATGAGTCCTGTCATGCAAAAATGCTACAGAAGAAAAAAAAAATCTCATTTCCTCTGGTATGATTTTTCATCCCCATACAAAAAACACATGAATGACACCCACTCTGTTGGGGGCTCTACAAGCCCCGCTGGGGAGACAGAGAAGCAGCAGAACATCTACCTCTACTCTTAACTCCACCACCCGTACCTTCAGGTCTCCTCCTCAAACAGCTCAGGAATGCTCCATGTTGACAGGAAGCACTGGCTACCTCTAGCCCCCCACTCTTAGGGTCTGTCTGGAGAAACTGAGGCTCAAGGGACAGGACTCAGCCAAAGGTACACAGCTACTTGGTGGTGAGGCCAGGCCAAAAATAAAATCCATTTCTTCATTCCCTCAAGTGTGCTTTGGCTCCAGACTATGATGACACTACACCAGCCAGCGCATGCCCAGCATGTGGGCATATAGGCCCCTGCTAGTCTCCAGTACGCCACGGGAGGGGCCAGGGGAGGGGGGGTCTGGGAGTGTGCATGCTCAGAGGTGGCCACAAGTCTCTGTCCCCAAACTGTAACTTTCCACGCAGGGTCACCCCAAAGGAGAAGCTTGTTTCCCAAGCTAGGCAGCCCTAGGGCCTAGAAGAACATGCCCACTGCCACCTTTGCACAATGCGTACCCACTTCCCTCCCTAGGGACTGATTTCTCCCAGATTCCCTGTTACACCCACCCATTCTGCCCTTTCCTGGCAGCCCCATTGCTGACCCCAGCCTAGGCCCCCTCCCACTCCAGTCAGCAAGAGCAGGAGGGCACACAGAGGCCATGAGGAAACTCGTGCTGAGCTGGCCCTTAGGGACCTCACATTGGCTAGCAAGAAAGGAGCCATGGCCTCTGGGGGCGAGGGAGCCAATGTGGGATTATGGGCTCCTCGCTCGGAAATGATTGGTCATGACAAGCTCACTGCAGGAACAAAGCCATGTGAAATTGACCTCATCACCAGCGATCAGATCAGATTGTTTAGTGTGAGGGGAATGTGAGGGGGATGTTCAGCTGGATGATGACCTAGTTAGGCCCTTAAAGAGGCAGAGCAGCTGCCCCACTCTGGGGAGGAAGAGGCAAGAGGCCTCCCGCGGGAGACCCCTGCTGAGGTGCAGGTGGAGGAAGGCCTGTTCCCAGGCAGACTCCGGGCTGGCCAGGACCAGTTCCTCAGGCCCGCAATGTAAGGAGAGAGTGTAGGTGCCAGGCCCGGCCTCAAAGAAGCCAGGGGCAGTGACCGATGGGGGTGGATCAGGACCAAGCTTCCTTGACTCCTGTCTAAGGAGAACAGTAAGAGCAGAAACTTGGGAAACCCTGAGACTAAGAGTTGGGAGTTTAAAGATTTATTTCCCTGTTTAACCGTGTCTCGGGCACCATTCTGAATACTTGACATATAGGAGCTCAAATATTCCTATGAGGCAGATATTGTCATGGCATCCACTTTACAGATGATCAAATGAAGACTCAGATAAGTGACCGTCACTCACCCAACTTTGTGGAGCTGCTAGGTGGCCATGTGGCTGCCGGGTGTGTTCAGTAAACTGCCGTGTTCAACTGCTTCTTCTCTAGGGACAGGTTGGCCAAATGTGGTGGCCAAATGAAGACTCAGATCAGCTCGGCTGAGAGGAGGTGCCCTATGCCTCTGAGGCATCTTTCGTCCATGAAGCCCTAGGGGAACCAGGGGGCCCAGGCCAGGCAGGGAAGAGGCCTGTTGGGCCTTCAGGAACAGGTGCTGCTTTCTCCCTGGATCCTGTTTCCTGGCACTTGCATGAGGAGGACCGGAGAAGGGAGGGGGAGTGAAGGGACATGTGGCCAGCTGGGCAGAGCAGGCCCCTTTCTGCCAAGTGTCGCCTGAGGGAATATGACTCCTGCTGCCTGAAGGGCAGGGGGGGAGGATACCAGAAGGGAGTAGGGCTTCTGGTGGGACGTATGGTGTTAACCCTTTCATCAGTTTTCTGTATACAGAAAGCTCAGCACAAGGCCTTGCACGCCCTGAAGAGGAAGACACCCACCAATGTGCAGCAAACATCATAATCCACTCAGGGCAGGGCCAGGACTGCAGCTCCCGCCAGCTCCGGCATGAGGATCTTGCTTGGCTACTGAGAAGAGTCCCAAGGAGGCAGTAACCTCCACTTTAGGACTCAAGGTCTAGAAGAGATCTCTGTCACTCCTTAGGGATTTGGAATCACCTGAGATCAGCACCCGAGTGAACTCTTTCACAGGGTGGGTTGGGGCGAGAGGATGGTGTGGGTGCCCCCACCCTGACTCCAACAGAAGCTAAGGCATAAATTTGGAATTGGTCTGCCAGTCTAGGCCCCTACCTACTTCCATGCAGGCTGAGGAGTCCGGGATGGCAGGACTTCAATGTCTGAGCCTACTGCCCTGAAAGGAACTCATGTTGTTCCCTGGTCCCTGGACTGAGGGGCTGACTTACTGCTCTGTGTTTCTCTTCCCAGAGGTCAGCCTGTCTTGAATGTATCCCCAGGGCAGGACCCTCTGCTCTCTACCTCTGTTCTTCCCAGGACCATGGCAGTTGGGACACTTGGGGTCTGTGGCCCAGAGCTTTGGGTTTCCAGCAGGGCTGGGTGAGCCTACAAGATGTTCCGGCCTGCTTTCCAGCTCTGTCTGACTTCCCTGTTTCTTAAGGCTGGGCCTGTTACCATTTGCACCACCTCATTTCAGATGTGACCTGGTGAAGCTTCATTTGTGACTGAAGCCTCTTTCCTGGGATATTCTTGACACTCTTACCAATTCCATTCCATTTGGTATGGGTGGGAGTGCCCTCTCCCAGCATGCAGTGCGCCTACTCTGAACTGGAGAGCTTCTACTTCTTTCCTGAGAGTCTATACTGAGAGAATACAGGTAGCAAAAGGCCTTACTTCTTCAGGGAGGCCTCTGAACAATTGTCAAAGGGCAGAGGGACTCTGAGGACCACAGTTAGGAGCCATGGAAACCACAGTGATAGAGATTTCTGTCCACTTCAAAGAGCTGTTCTGAGAGGGGACAGCTGTCTCAAGACCTAGTTAGATGCCTGTTCGCAGAGGTAAGTGCATAGAGGTTGGATGGACAGCCAGGAGACATGATGTAGAGGGCCAGAGAAAGAAGGCTGGAGTTTTCCATCCCCTTGTTCCTCTCTGCATTTATTATGGCATTGTTGCAATCACTACAGACCCATGGGATATTTGTTTTCCGGTCATCTCTCCTCACCAGAGTACAAGTTCTACAAGATAAGGCAGGAAGAAAAAAGCTAGGGCATGGCTTGAGGAGGAAAGAAGGGAAGAAAAGGACAGAAAGAAAAGAAAAATGAGAGAAAAGGAGAAACAGAAAGAAATAGAAAATGAAAAGCAAAAAGAAAAGGCACAATAGAGAAGAGAGAAAAGGGAAAACAGGAAAAAAAGCTATTAAGCCAGAGGCAGGGACAAAGTTACAGAGACCTGTCCCTGCTTCACACTGCTTTTTTTCTCCCAAAGTCTCTGAGTTTTCTGGAGGGCCCTTATTCACTAACTAACCTGGTCACCCTATCTATTTCTTCAAAGCAAGGGAGTGGCCCCAAAGAGTAGCCGAGTCAACTGCCTCAGTCAGGGCCTTGAAGTATGCTTCAGGCCAGTGGGCCCCCAGGTGATACATAACCTAGGCCAATATGCCTCTCCCTTGCTGTGTCTGTGGCCAGAGAGAAGCTTCCTATGAGGCTCCAAGTCTTCATGACCAGAGAGAGAGTGAAGGGAAGACTGGTGGAGGCAGACTTGGCCTTCACACTTCTGCCACTGGGCTGAGGAAGCAGACTAGGGTTCTGATGGCCCCAGGGAGCAAAGATTCCCTGCCCCACCCCCCACCCCACCCCCCACCAGCATTCAGCTCAATTCTAGGAAGAACTTCTTAGCTGGTAGAAGTGCCTCCCATGGGGACAGGGCTCACAAAGGCCCTGCGAAGGCCCTGTGAGCAGAGGTGTGTGAGAGAGGCCAGCTGACCACCTGGTGGTGCTGAGGAGGGACACAGCCTCTGTGGGAGTGAAGCCAGACAGCTTCAAAGGCTGGCTGATTCTGTGATTCCCATGTCCTCAGCAGGGCCACACATCTTCCCCAAAAGGGAGAATCCTGCTGTGTTACTTGAAATAGCCAAGCTTTCTAACAAGGCTTCTTTTTTTTCACATCTTTACATAAGAATGTTTTCTGTTTCTGCGGAAGGATTTTGATGTAACTCTGTAGTCACATCTCTAGCTACGTAACTGTGTATCTGTAATCGCTGTGTGCTTATGTATGTCTGTACATGTTTCTACCTGTCTGTGCCACTCTATACCTCTATATTCAAGCAACTTAACATCCATGGATCTGTATGTCTTGTTGCTATATAGCTACACAGTTCTTTGTCCATCTAGGTCTTTCTCTTTATAAGAGTGGCTGGTGAGACAAGGGAGGAGCACTCGTGCCCCCCTTTCCTGAGTTCCCCCTCTCTATGGTTTTTGTGCCAGTGGTGCAAGGCAAGTATCCTACTCCACCTCTGGTGGCCATCCTGGGTCTGAGCCACTGGGTGACAGGGGGAAAACTGATCAGGGTCTAGAAGGCCACCGTCATAAGCTGGAAGCAGCTGCCTGGCCTGAATGTGTTTGTGGCGAAGGAAGGCAGGAGTGCTGGAAGAAGGTTGGGGAGTTGAGGGGGAGGGGTGGGAGCAGGAATGCGAGAGCCACTGAGTGTTGTGAATTTTAATGATGACAGACAGAACACCAAGGGTCATTCCCTTGCTGTGTGATCGTAGGCAGAGCCCTGCCCCTCTTGGGCCTTCAGTACCCATCTACACCATGAGTATCTTTCAGGGTCCATCTGGAACTGATGTCTTGAACAGCACAACAGCCGCCACACAGATATAATGGATTCCTGTCACCAGAGCATTTGGGGCACACCAACCTGATACACCCGCAGGGAGCTGTGTGGCCACAGGGTGGAGCTTGGGCACACAGACTCTGGGGCCAGAGTGAGCATGCCTACTGGCACCCCCACCAGGCCAGGTAGCTGAGGTCGCTGGGCCTTAGTCACCCCTGTACAGGGAGGTGCTAGGCACACTCCCCACACCACAGTGGCTGTTAGGGCGCAGGGGATAACTAGGCCCTGTTGAAACAGCAAGTGAGTAAGAGGAGTGAGTAAGCGAATGTCCCTGTGCTGCTCTCCCTACATGCAGATTACTTACTAATGTACACTGTAGGCCACAACTGAAATGCTGAATGACAAAATTGTTAATGATGCAGTAAAAGGAAACGAAATCTACTTTCTTCTCAGTCCCCACTGCTGACTGCAGTGACTGGTGAAGGTGTAGTCTGTGGAGGACCCTTCTCTGTCCTGAGTTGCAGACAGGGCCCCTGAGCTGAATGCAGATAAAGCTGAACCTTGGCTCAGCCCTCACCTCCTCTCCAAGAGTCCTCTCCCATGGGTGGGGTTGAGGCTTGGTTGGGGTCCGTGAAGGCCCATTTCTCCGGACCTGAGCGCCAGCAATGCCTAGAGAGCTTACACACGAGCCACAGGCCCCTGGAGCCCACACCCCAGAGCAGTCCAGTTCTCCGGCCACCAGAGCCTGGGGTGGAGGTGTCCCAAGGAGGCCAGGGGCTCACACAGGGCACTGAAGTACTCTGTCCTGGCCAGTTAAGGAGAACTTCTCACTGTTGAGCACTGCTTATGCACTTTCTTAAGCACTTTCCTGCATTGTCTGTAAAGCTTCCCTAGGATCCTGAGAGGCAGATGCTCTTATTACCATCTGACCAGTGAGTACATTGCTAATCAGTGAGGGCCAGGGAAGCCAACTCAGACGGGCTGGCTGGAGAGCATCCTCTTAGGCAACTCCTGATGTGGCGTGAACAAATGACTGCATGGCCCGTCCATCCCCTGGGACTCTCCCAAGACACCTGCTGGACCCTTCCTGAATTCTGAGCATACTCTGATTCCCAGCCTAGATAGAACTGCTCCTAATGCCTCCACCCTTTTTTCCTGGGTGTCAAGCTCTGAGGGTCTGCACCCCAGGCCCAGAGCTCAGGCTCTGGCAGGCAGCTTCCAACCCCGCCCCTAGCAGGACCCCTTCTCAGAGCCCCGCCCCGTCAGCGGCGTCCCGCAGGTAATCCCCTCCCCCTTCCTGCCCCCGCAGCTCCAGCCCCTTCCAATTAGCCGGGTCTGCAGTCCCCTCTGCTGGGAACGGGCCTCCCCCCTCTCGCAGCCTCCCCTCTCGCTCCCACGTGGGGAGCCGGGCTCCCAGACCTGACTGCCCCATTCACAGCGCCCTCCTGCATTGTCCTCGGCCTGTCACTCAGGCCTGGCATTAGCATTTCTAAAGCCCGCGTCTCCCAGTCACTGGTAGGCCTCAGCCAAAATGGGACTGGCTTTGAAACTGAAGTTTGTGGAGAGGATGCCTCCTAGGCAGCTAAAACAGCTTCCCTTACAGGGCTGTCACTCTTCTGGTGTCAGTCTACTTTTCTATGGAATGGGGCAACATTTCTCTCTCATCTGTAGTCTTAGAACAACAGGAATTGCCCAGCTGCAAGAGTGGTAGAAAACGGGGCAGCCTCCTGGGGCCCGATACAGCGGCCTCTTCCTCACCCCTGGATTTCTCTGGACCCTCCATTCCCCATCCACGTGCCAAGGGAGCTATGAAGTGTTGTCAAAACTGGTTTTCCCTGCTTAACCCAAGCGGCCTTTGTTAAGGCCCTGGCAGGATGGGGCATGAATGGGGGTGACTTCTTTGCCCTGGCATCTGAAAGCTGCCTACGTTAACTTGGGTGGAGAGACAGCGCCACCCAGTGGCTTCCTGGGCTCTATGCCAGTCTCCCCCGGAGTGCTTCCCCACATAAATGACTTCAGAGCCCCCAAAGGAGGAGTTTCAGCAGAGAAACCCTTTCTACTCATGGAATTACATTTGCATTGGTTTAGCTGCTTCAGCTCCAAGGCTAAATAGAGTCCAGCTCAACCTTGCCCCGCCCCCAGCATTCCATTGGTCTGGCAATAGCTCCTGCTCCAGGCTCTGCTGCCAGTGACCAAGATGTCCCCTCTGTGGGCCTCACTTTTCTCTATCTGAGAAATGGCAGGCTCTTCTCCAGTCATCGCCTCTTCCTTCTGGTGGACTGGGGAAACAAGCATGCCTCTTTATGGAGTGGGGAGAGTGTACAACCTCCAAGCATCCTGGACCTCAGCATAGGTTGTGGCTCCATCCACACTTCCCAGACAGAACCCCCCAGCCTTCGACCTCTGCCTGAGGCCCATCAGCTGCCAACAGCCCTTTCGAATGCCAGGAACTGGGGCTCATCTCTCCCTAACGCCTGCTTTCTTTGGTTCCTACTCACTGTTTGTACCTTCCTGCTTCCTCCCTAACCCTTCACGCTTGTTCTTCTACAGGATGCCTGTATTTCCCTTCAAAGTGTGGCAACAGACAGGCACCCATGTCTCCATGGAATTAAATGTCTCCCCACCGTATTGCACTGTTGGACCCCTTCTGAGCCTGCTTTGGCTGAGGCAGACCAGGAAGGAAAATAGAACCAACTATCAACCCCAGAAAGCTAAGGGGCTCATCCTGCATTCTCCCTCCTGCTGCAGGCTGTGCTCTGGCCTGGGAGTCAGGGAGCCAGATTGGGCTCAAAGTGCCTTGTGCCCGCAGTTTGCTTAGGCCTCCTGAAAAACTAGACCGGTGGCCAGAGCAGGGGTTCGGGGTTTTGTGCGGGTAGGAAGGATCTGAGTGTGCTGTGCTCCACTAGGTAGGGTGCTTTCTAAGCGGGCTCCAGCTCAGACATTTTCCCAAATAGGAGGAGGTCGAGAGGAATTGTTGAGAGTGATCCCAGTGACAGGGTAGGACCCTGCTGGTCTTGGCATCCAGCTCTGCTCTAAGGAATTCCTGAGGGGGGGCTCTGAGACCACTGGGTAAGAGTGTGGTGTGTTCAAGTCGCCCCCCCCCCAACCCGGGCCTCTCCCAATCCCGGCACAGCCATACTTGGTCTGGTATTTTTTTAATTATGGTTTCTGATGAGAGTCGTCCAGAAAGGTATTCTGCCAGCAAAAGAAGGAGTTTGAAAAAGCCCTGATTTAACCTACCCCTACAACTCACAAAGGGGGGAAAACTGAGGCACGCATGAAGCCCTCCTTAAATATTTGTAGAAAGAGGAACTGAATGCTGCAGAATTATCAAATAATTTAAAAGCGTCGACTCCACTTTATTTTCACACAGGGACACACGGAAGCTGTCTAAGAATATTGCCACACAAGCAACTCCAAGAAAGTGAGGAATTTCCTCAAATATTGGGAATGCCTAAACTCATGATGAATTCTCATAACTGATGTGGAAGCAGAGGGATAATTCATAAAACTGGAGAATTGTCCTTACCCACTGTCCGAGAGAGGATGCGTGCGTATTCTTGTACACATTTTGGTTCATTTCCATCATGGGTTTAACATTAGTTCACCATGAAGACGAAGTGAAAACGGCAAAGGATCCTCTTCTTTTGAGGCTGGAAAGTGAGCATGGAGCTGTGACCACAAAGGTGCTCCAGCATCTCAAGAGGGTGGCTTGGCCCCAAAGCCCCCAGTGCCCTCTCACCTCCACCCCCACTGCCCCGAACTGAGCAAGTAATCTCCGTGGACCATTGTGCAGCACAGAGACTGTCTTCAGAGGTAGACGACATGGATTCTTGTTCTTCCTCTGTAGATTTTCCCCCAACATGCCTTAATCTTAGGCCATTTTATCTCTAGGAGTTAATGGGCTATCAGGAAAGTAATGTAATATTAGAAGCTGCTTGGGTAGAACATAATGATCAAGAGGAGAAGAAGGATCTATCTGAAATGGGATTGTGTGTTCCAGAGGCAAATAAAAATAATTGGTGGTCTAGAAAGATCTGTGGTTGGAATTATCTGTGCCATTTCTTTGCCCCACCCTCCCAGCCCACCACCCTGTGCCCCCAGTGTGCATAAGTGGAAAGAGTCTTCTGCCATGGACTTCCCTGAATGGGACTTAAGCAAGTCCCTATCTTCTCTGAGCCCAGTCTCTTCATGTGGAATAGGGGTAAATATCAAGAAAGTTCAAAGATTACCCAGAAGACAGGAGAAAATATCTGCTGGACACATATCTGAGAAACACCAAGAATCTGGCATCTAAAAAGAGCTCATGCAACTCAAGAATAAAAATACAAATAACCCAATTTTAAAACAGGCCAAAAAATTGAGAGACATTTCTCCAAAAAAGATACAGGAATTGCTATTAGTAAATGAAGAGATGTTCAACATCATAGTCATTAAGGAAATATGAATCAAAACCACGCTTCATACCCACTGGCATAGCTAGAATTTTTTTAAAACCCACTTGGAAAATAACACCCACTGTTGGTGAGTATGTGGAGAAATGGGAGCATGTGTTCATGGTTGGTGGGAACGTGACATGAAGCTGCCGCGGCAAAAAAAACAGGACGGCAGTTCCTCAAAACGTTGATCAGGGAAGTGCTCTTTGAACCCAGCTATCCCACTCCTAGGCGTGTAACCAAGAGAAATCCAAACAAAATCGTGTCCCTGAAGGTTCACAGCAACTGTGTCCATAGTAGCCCCATAGGTGGGAACCAACGCAAAGCCCATCAACAAGTGAATGACACATTTGAAATGCCCATATCCAGACGATGGAGTACTATTCAGCGACATAAAGAGTGAAGTGCTGATGGGTGTGATGGTAAGGATGAACCTTGATGCTATTATGCCACGTGAAAGAAGCCAGACACCTATATATGTTACCATTCAGATGAAGTGTCCAGAGTAGAGGCAGAAGGCAGGTTAGTGGTTACCAGGGGCTGGAGAGCAAGGGAAGATGGGAGAGTGACTGCTAATGGGTAAAGGGGTTCTCTTTGGGGGAATGAAACGCCCTGGTATCAGTGTCAATGGCCGCACATGCAAAAAAAAAAAAACATGGAATTACAGACTTTGAAAGGGTGGATTTATGGTATGTGGATTACTTCTCAATTTAAAAAAGCAAGAGCGAATGACAGCAGTAGTTTACAAATTTGGCTAAATCGCAGCTTCTCCGGAATTCACCGCCTCCTGGTGGTTGTGGGCCTAACCGTTCGTATTTTTAACCTACTCCTGGAGTGATTCAGATGCAGACAGGTCTGGGAACCACTAGAAAAGCTGGGTCCCTGCCTGTGTCTATAATGAGAGGTACCTGTAAACAGTTGCACACAGCCTCTTTCTCTGTGGGAGCTGGCCCCTCTCGGGTTCTGCATGCCCTGAAACAGCCAGACCTCACACCCCAAGAAGGACCTGTTGCATTAGCCACAGAAACAGACCCTTCTTGTGCTCCCTCGGCCGCAGGGGGTTTTCCAACCTCTGAGGCAGGTCTGCTGGTGTTGGTCTTCCCAGGTGGGGGGAGGGCCTCCTGCCCCTCCCCCACTTTTGCCCAGGGCCTCCCTCAGCTGAGCCTCAGATCCATTGCTTTTTGCTCTGGGGGCGCCAACGCCAGGCCTGCCAGGAAGGCCATGTGGTGGAGGAACTCAAACCCCACTGGGGGATCTGGCAGGGGAGGGGGCCACAGGGATGACCCTTAGGTGCCTGGGAAACCACACGCCTGGGGCTGTGTGGCTCTGGGTCCTGCGCCAGACTCTGAAGAGAGAGCTTTCAGAGAGGCGATCCAGGCTGGGCTTTCAGCAAGAGATGTGTACAAGCAAGTAAGTGATTCTGGTGAGTGATTCTGATCTTTTCAGTGTGTGTGAAGACATGACTGTGTGTGCACAGGCCAAGCAGAGCCCCAGACTCAGCAGTGAGCTGAGAATCTGGGGCCTTGACTATAGCTTCTCCTCTTGCCTTTCCTCCTCTGAAGCCCACAACATGTCTTCCCTTCACAGCTGCAGCAGCAGGAGCAGCAATGATACCCATATGCACTGATTGAGGGCCAACTCTGCCCTGTTCAATGCGGTATGCTTTGTGATACTTGACTTCATTGGGTCCCCACAGCAACTTTTCACAGTTGGAAGTACTTCTTTCTCTCTTTACATAAGGGAGAGTCCAGCAGAAGGTGGTGATTGAAGGGCTGCCTCCTTCCGACAAGGCAAAAGAAAACTGACGTAAAACAAAGCCAATGCGCCTGCTGGAGAGACCGAGGACCACCTTACACAACAGGAGCATCAGCACAATGGAAGAGGTCAGGAAAATTGAAGTGAACTTAGCTGAAGAGTGATCATGGGGCACCCTTTCGAATGAGTGTTTTGTGGTCTTTGGGTAGATTCCTAGCATTGGAATTGCACTTTAATGTTTGTTGCAGCGCTCCTAACAATAGCTAACATGGAAACAAGCTAAGTGCCCCAGAACAGATGAGTGTATCAGGAAGGTGTGACACACATATACAAAGGAATACTATGCAGTGGTTAAAAATGATAAACCCGTACCATTTGCAGCAACATGGATGGAGCTGGAAAGGATTCTGCTAAGAGAAATAAGTCAGAGGAGACAAGATAAATATGTGCTGGTTTCATTTATATATGGAATATTCAAAAATCAAACAAAGGGTCAGGAAAAAGACGAAACTTGCAAGCTGACTGTAGATCTGAGACATACAGTGGGGTGGGGGGGTCAAAACAGGGGAGGGAAAACATAAGGGACAGAGGAGATAGGTCAAGGGTTCTGTGGTGATGGGAGAAATACTGGACTTACACCTGAGGGGAGAATCAAACACTGTCCAAAAATTAACAATGCTATTAAAAAAAAGGAAATACATTAATTTAATTAAAAAAGGGAAAAACAGAGTTATAAGAGGGAGCACAACACACTAAGGAAGGGGGAATTCAAAACTCATTTGTTTTGTAAGTAATATTTATCAAGCGCCTTCTGTGCGCCGGGCCCTATGCTAAGTGCAGAGTCTCCAGAAGTGAGTGTGGCCCACCCTACTTGCAACTTGCTCTCTATCTTCAAGCCAGGGGTAAGAAGATACCCCCCATCTCTGGGGGTAGAGAGAGGTCAAGCTTGGGTTGCAAGGCAGATCTGCCAGAGTCCACGCATCCTCCTGTCTCGCTGCTTCCACATGGTCTTGCTCCTTACAGAGCTGCTGGTGAACAGGGCAAAGGCCGCGCTGTGGCCAGCTCATTCTGGGAATTCGAGAAGGGAGAGCACAATGCTTCCAGTGCTGCCATCATGGCTTGTGCCACACTTGTATCTTTCAGGTTTCATCATTTAGCTGCTGTTTTTCTTTTAAATAGGTTCACTTTTGAAAATTTGACTTTAATACTTATTTTCGTTAGTGTCCTCCTAGTACACAAAAGTGGTGAAATCTTGTGTGACGTACTAGTTGCATGATAAACCTTCAAAGGAACATACCATTATTGGCATAAATCTTCATTTAGTTGCTACTTCACCTTCTCTCAATACCAGCAGTATGAGCACAGTGCTTTCGAGAAACACTGGGATGAGAAGGAAAACATGATCCCCTTAGCTGCTTAGAAACCACTTTTGTTGGGTAGTCACCTTGGCATTTCTGCTTTGGGCTAGGTTCTGAGCCTCCAGGCAGGCCCGTTTGCAGGCTTGTCACTTATTCCACAGAGGCCAGAGGGAACAACGGAAGAAATGCAATTGGCAAGATCCTGCACACTACTGGTCACTTTCTCATGACCCACATTTCTCCAGTCTCTGGTCTACTCATGCTCCTCACAGAAGGCTTGATAAAACAGTGAAGGCTCTCCAGGCTGGCTGACAGAAGGCTGAATCCGGGCAGCAAATCGTCTGGGTGATACAGAAATGCTGAGGAGATCGTCGGAGGCTCTCAAGGTTCAGATAAGTCATGACTGGTAAGGGCAAGGATCCCAAGTCACAGTGGTCGCATGACCCTAGGCAAGTAACTTCATCATGCTTCAATATCCCCACTTTCCCAAAGGGGAAGAAGAAGGCCTTTTTTATACAGTGGTGATGAGAACTGAGAGACGAACTTTGTGAATGGGCTTTGGTAAAGACCTATCCAAATATTATATTTTTATTATCATGACTATTCAGCAAACACAATAATCATACTTTGGTATAAAGGCATCATTCCAGGCACTTAAGGGTAGGGGAAGGAAAAGGAAGGGGGTGGAGCGGTGTGCAGAAATTACTACAATATAGTCCCTCAAGTCTCAGTTGCAAAAGCAGACAGACAACAACTTGGGTTGAGCCATATGAAACTGCCAACATTCAATCATTTTTGGCCCACGACCCACTATCCTTCTGACATCAGCAAAGCGAAGTAAATGCATAATGGAAACAAAGGAGTGAATGTCTGTCTCCTGCAGGAAAAATTCAGGATACTGTCACTGAAAAGTGACCTTTGAATCTTGCACTGGATTGCAAGGCTGGATTGCAGTGGGCTGCAAACCAGGAATAAAGGCCTTGCCGGCTAGCAGGGGGAAGAACATTAACAAAAGCTTAGTGGTGGGGTCATGGAGCCCATCCTGGGGGTGAGGATGGTCTGTGTGCCTGGGTGACTGTGCTGCGGTGGAGCCTGGAATGCTGAGTAGGACGACAGAGGAGCTTAGATGTGGGCCTTGCTTCCCTGGGGATTTGGAATCTTCCCATCAGCAAATAGGGAAGCGAACCGGTTTTTCCTTGCCTGCTGGCCCATAGTGAGCCAGCTGCCTTCCTACTGGGCTACTGAAGGCTACAGTGGCAGGTGAGGGATTGTAATCAGCCAAAAGAAAGAACTTGCCAGGTGTGAGCTGTGAGGACTTGTTTTAGAAAGACCAAGGACGGTTGAAGAATCTCCTTCCCTGGAGACTCTGAAAAGAGAGATTCTCATCTGTCTGGTTCTAGAATTCTGCCCAGAGGCAGAACCAGATGACCCATTTGGGTTCTTTCCAGTCGGCAGTCTCAATGATTTCATGCTCCTCCTGCCCTGGACAGGGCTGCCTCCATCTCAGCTAGGACTCAGGGATTAGTCCGTCATTAGCCCTCCCCCAGGAGCCCACAGCCATGGCTCCTCTGGTTGGTGACTCACGACCTTGGCAGCAAGATCATCCCAATGTCTAGCCTCCATCCTCCTTGCTGTAAGCTTGAGTAAGCACAGGCTTTCCTTTGCTAGCTTCCCTCAAAGATGAGAAAATGCAGAACATTTCCTTAGTTAATCAACATCTTTCCTCTCTCCTCTGAAGACACAGCGTGGACCTCACAGATAGAACAGATTTGAGAACTGAAGGGCCTGGGATTGCATTATGACTAGTTGTAAAACCGCGGGCAAGTAGTCATGATGCATTTTGTGCAACAAAAAACTTAGGAAAAATACATCATGACTTTTCTGACAATCCAATAAGTTAACATCGTGTAGAGCACTTACTATCTGTACAAGCACTGCTTGTTGAAAAGGCAGGTATTATTCCCATTTTATGGATAGAGAAACTGAGACTGCAAGAGATTAAGTTTCTCACAGTCATGTAGGAGTAAGTAAGCACTTTCTAGCTAGTAAGCTAGTAAAACCAGATCTTACAGTATACGACGGCTAACACTTTCTCACTGGATCGTGTTACTTCTTGCTTCAATGCTCGACCTCAGTGTCTGTCATCTGTAAAATAAAGCTAACACTCTCTGGCCCTCGGAGTTATTGGGAGGACTAAAAACACACATACGCCATAAGAAAGTGCTGTGTAATTCAAAAAGTGCTGGATAGATGCTAGATAATTAAAACGCACAAGTTGAATTTTCTGGACTTCTGCCAACACCTTTGAGAAGCTATTTCTGAGGACAAGAGGAAGAGCTGACCTCTCTCTTCCTCCATATTGACCTCTCTTCCATCACAGCTCATGGCACCAGCTTGTAATTCTTTCATTAGCACGTGTGCCTCCCCAGCTCAGCCGTGAGCATCTCCAGGCGCAGAACTTGACATGCACTCGAGAATGTGTCTTGAGTGAGTGAGTGAGTGAGTGAGTGAGTGAGTGAGTGAGTGAGTGAGTGAGTGAGTGAGTGAGTGAGTGAAATGTGCACTGACTCTTCCCACAGACTGACTCCTTCTATGGCAGTGGGCCAACCTCCACCCTCCCTCCCCAGACGAGAAAGGAGCTTCCCAACTGGGCCCTCCCATGGGTGACCTTGGTCACATGGTGACCTTGACTAGCTGGCATTCAGAGTCCTAAGCATCTAAGCCCAGCCCCACCCTCCCAGAGGCCTTCTTGCCCACCCTACTGCCCTCAAATTGCCAGGCCACGTGGCCGTACCACATAGCACGTGCTGTGTGCTTGCTTTTTATGCTTCCCTCACACCAGTCCTTCTACTAGGGATACTCGTCTCTGCCCAGGGTCGTCTTGTCGGAGCACACTGACCACCTGCTTCATGGAGCATTACCTTCACCGGCCTTGTCCGAAATGAAAGGTGACCTCAGTTCTCCACAAACCGCCATTGCTCTTTAACCTCTTCTCAGGCAGTTGTCTGTATTACTGTGTGACCTGGGACAAGCCCCTGCTTGGGACCCAGATCCAATTTAGACGGATGTGTCCAAGCTCTCTTGTGACACTGCCATCATGCGGCCCAGTTTATTTGGAACTCAGGGAGGGCAAGACACTGAGATGCCCCAAGTGGGGCCTTTGACTTTTGACATCATGTGCCCAGCTCCCAGGCCCGCAACTCAGCTTCTCAGATATTGCAAGCTAATTGACTTGCTTAATAAAGGGATAAATAAATATCTACTTAACGTGATTACTGTCAAAGGCCTGAGTTACATAACCTTTCCAACGCTGGAGTTTTATTGCAGAAGCTAATTAGCTCTAATTAGGCAACTTTCAGGTGCTGAAGGCAGAGGCCCATTTGAGGAGAGAAAGGGATGTGGGAATAGAAGGCAGGTGGGGAAGGGGAGAGGGAAGGACTCCAGGTTCCCATCTTTCAACTGCTTACCTGCGTGGCCCAGCTTGGGACTGCCCAGGAACTCAAGCTCCGTGATAGCTGAGGGACTTCACTCAGCTGGAATAAAGAATGGAAACTTCTTGAGAGCCCACTATGTCCTAGCCATGGCATCACACATGGTCTCCCTATCATCTCACCAGATCTTCAAAAAGAAGATCAGGGGCAGGAACTATCCATTGCCCCATTTCATAGATGGAAAAATTGAGGTGCCCAGAAGTTAGGCCCTAGTCTGAGCTCACAACACAGGGAAGTGGAGGTGCTAGGCCTGGATCTGAATCTCAGGCCAGGGCCGCTGTCTCTGGACTCTGCTGCCCTTCCAGGTGACAGGTTCAGGGACTCAATGTCTCTCAGACAGGGACTTAGCTGCCGAGGCACTCACCAAGAGGTTTTCCAGGTGGGTCAGGCTGGCACGGGTGGGAGACAGGAGGAGCGCCTCCTCCCTTAACTCCAGACAGGGAATCCCGGGTGATTCCAACACTTCCTGCAAGGAGTTTCCATTCCAGTGAAAGTCTACAAACATATGAACAGCAAGTCATTTAAGAGTAAAAATGCCTACCTACAAAGGCACAAATCTCTGTTCCATCATTCCATTCCTCTGCTTAGAATTTTTTACGAGATTTTGAAGCCTTGAGTCAACCAATTTGGGTTTCTTTCCAGGAGTTTGCTTAGGGTTTGGGAAGATGTGTGAACCATCCAGCCTGGATTTGATTTCAGATTCTACCAATTATTGGTTGTCTAATCCATCCCCCGTGATAACCCCAATCAAAGTCCTCCCTGTAACCTGTGAGCTCGTACCATGAGACAACCATCTACCTCTCTCCTCCATTTCATGTCATATTTGCTCCCTCATCAGGCTCTGCCACACTCCTTCATGTTGCTTAAAAAGACAGCTCTCGTTTCTAGCACAGGGCCTTTGCACTTGCAGCCCTCCACCTCAGTGCTCTGCTGCAGTCATCTGCATTGCTTGCTTCTTCTCATTCTCAAGTTCCACCTCTTCAGAGACGTGTTTCTTGGTGGGCTACCTGACCCGAAATAGCAGTACTCCCTTTGTTCTTGACTTCAATGGTTTTTTGGTTTCCTTTCAAACACCACAACTAGTAATTACTTATCATTCCTTTTAAAACTATGCTTGTGTCTGTTTCCTCCCAGTCCAATGTAAGCACCCTTAGGGCAACAACTTTCCTTTCATCACCACTGTGCCTCTGACAGTGTTTGGCACATAGTAGGTGCTACATGTGGATTTGTTAGCTAGACAGATGGATGGGTAGAGCGTGAATGAATGAACACTTCTTAATGCTGTGCAAGGATTCAATGAACGAATGCATGCTAAGTGTCTGGCACAAAGCCCAGCCAGGAGCATAGCTCAATAGCAAAGAGTTCTATTTGCATGGGATCTGCTGGCCCGCACCCAGCTGCTCCCGGGCAGGTCCCACCATAGTTGGCTAGTCCTCCATCCCACCACTCTGCTTCCCACAAAGCCCGGCTCCTACAGCCCTGGAAACAAACCCGTTCTCACCCATAGGTGGTATGCACTCTAGTTGAGAGCCAGTGGTTCAATATTCAGGAGGTTTATGAGCAGATTGTTAAATTACTGGTGGTTGAAAAGTGGCTGTGTAGTAGTATTCACACTACAGAACTGGCAAACATTTCCAATCAGGGTGCTCCTCCCCAAGAGCCAGCTTACCTGTATATCAGCATTAAGCTTCATCTCTGCTGCCAACCGATCCTGTCGAAGTTCTCTCTCTCTCAAGCCAGGAAGCCTTGAGCTCCAGAGCAGCTGACTCCTCCAGAAAGCCACGCAGCCCACTGGATGTCACTTCTGCTCGTAGCCTTGAGGCCATCAGAGCCGGCATTGCTAGATATTGTCTTTTGTCCTCTTTGTCTCCAAGTGAACATGAGAACCTTATCTCTGAAACTACTTTGAAAACCATGAAAGCAGGCACTGCTCTGACCATTTATTTCTCCTAGTCTTTCGTGATGCCTGGCACAGGACTGGGGACCACAGAGATGCTCAGCCCAGACACAGCGGCGAGCTGGTAGGGTATGCTTGGAGCGAGTGTAAGACAAGGAAACCAGGGCTCTGCGTTTTGGCTCAGCACAGTCACTGACTTACAGTGTGGCTTCAGGCCAGTCCCTTCCCCTTTCCAGCTCTGTGTGCTCAGCTGAAATGAGGTTGATGATTTTGCAGCATCTTTTAAACCTCAGGGCCCAAAGGGTTTATTCATGAACTGATACACCAATGAGTGTTTATTATTTTATGTGAAAACTCTTAGGCACTTTTCAAAGAAACAACTCCTGGCACCCCTTCCATCTACCCACTACAATAGAAGGCTTAGAGGCACCTTTAGGAAATACAGCACTGAAGGCTGCCACTCAGCAGAAGATAGCTGAGATTGCCCAGCATTTTAGTGCCAGGTACGATTCTAAACACATCACATGGATAACCGATTTCACTGCCAAAACAACAAAAGGTAGATACTAGTATCAATGTCCATTCTATAGGAGAGGATGCTAAGGTTAGAGAAGTGAAAAAAACTGCCCAAATGACACAGCTGGGAGACAGTAACATCAAGTGAGCTTCCACGAGGCAGCCTGGGTCTACATCAATGCCACTGCAAGGCACAACTGCTTTGTAGACTTTCTCAGGGGAAGTGACACCCTCAGAGCTCTGAGGCCACCAGCCTGCATCAAGCAGGCCATCATAGGCCACACGTCCCTTCTTTCTAGCACCACCAGATATTCCAGGCTTATCTTGTCTATTTCCTGCTCCAGCTCCAAAAGCAGTAATTTCTGCAGAAGAATGCAGGTTCCTTTTACTTAGGAAAGATAATAGAAACCAAACTCTGGGGACTGGGTTTGGTGGTAACAGAGTGAGATATGTGTGTGTGTGTGTGTGTGTGTGTGTGTGTACTAACTAGTGCGCATACACATATATGTAAGCATTGTTCTATGTAGCTATTTGTACCTGTACTGAAGCAAGCGTGAGTTCGTACTGATGCCTCCCATGTTAATACATTGCCATCGGGATCATTGCTGCCTCCCCCCTTGCTCAAGCCCACTCCAACAGTGAGCGGCAGCCCTCCATCTGACTTCTTGCTCCTCTCCTAGCCCTCCTCCCTCATACCAGGTTCACAAGGCTGCCCCTACCACAGCCACGCGGGGTAATTGTGCCCATTCTTTGGGGCTGTGGGTGGCCCTAGGCTGTGATTTTGCAACCTGGGAAACTCCCACTATCAGGCCGTCCCTAGTTTAGTTTCCACAGAAAGCCCTTAGAGTAAACTCTCTGAGTCCATCTGAGGGACAAACAGGGGCTTTTCTGTGGGTGACAGAGCCAATGGACCTGCAGAAACACATTGGTGACAGGGCGACATTTCCTTCTCTACTGACACGTATGCTCAGCTCACTGCCTCCGCCCTCACCATCTTTCCCTTTAGTCAGCCCTGCTCAGACCACCAGGTCCTGCCCAGTTATTTCAGCTGAGATGTGAAAGATGCAGAGAAAATTAAAATTCCAAGCCTGGACAATCCACAGCTTTGGAGGCAGGAGGATTAGGGTTCCTTTGGCCAGAGTTCAAATTAGTTTGGCTCAGTGACTGTCACCCCAGAGCAGTGTGCTCTATGACCACATGGGCTCAAGACCCCAGTCCCATGCTCCAGGGGACCCCAGGCTCTGGAGGTCGTCCTCCAAATGTGCTAATGTCCTTCCAGAGCCAAGGATCAGCCAGGCCAGTACCACTTCCCGGGTGGAATGCTGTGAGGCCCAGTATGGACCCACATAGGCCCTAGTTTCTGAGTCTCCTCACTGGGGGTTCTCAGGTGGCTACTCCCTGGATAGGGTCAGTCAGATGCCCTGAGGAGCTCCAGGATTCAGATCTAATGCCCTGTGGGACTAGGCCAGTTCCAGGAGGGCAATCTGCCAGAGAGATCACTCCTCCTGGCTGAACAGTGTTTCTTTTACACCATCATGGGTGCTAACCACCGAATTGGTGTAACTGGAATTGTTTGTATAGAAAGATGCCCATATAATTAATATGTATACATACATACATACATAAATATATGCCTATACACACACACAAGTAACTTCATTTATTAAATAGTTTTATACCAGGACATATGCACTCCTCTGAGGCAACCCTTCCTTAGAGCTTCTAGAGTTAAGAGTAGAGAATCTTCAAACCACATTTAGCCCAAAACATTCCTGGCATATACTCATCATCCCCCTTCGTCTCAGAATCTGCTCGGGGCCGGATCTGAGCCTAAAGCTGCTGGCAATGGAAAGAGCCTTAAGTCCAGGTTCCTGCCCGCCAGGCTGCTAGTCGAACGGGTAGACCCAGGCATGGCAACTGTGGCTCCTAATAAAAGGCTCACAAGGATGGCGGCAATAATAATAACCGCTGCTGCTTAGGAAGCGCTTGCTATGTGCCAGGTGCTGCTCTCGCTGCACGCCTCGCCTGCTTCCTCTGACTACTCGCGCTCAACTGGCTCCTGAAGTTAGTGCCCCTGGCATTCCCATTTACAGAGGAGGCAGCCAAGGCTGAGAGATGTAAAATGGCTTGTGTGAGAGCCAAGCGTGTCCCTCAGCTCTGTCCAGCTCCACAGCCTGAGTTCTTTCACACTCTCAGGCCTCAAGCCTGAAGAAATGGAGGCCAAGTGGGGTAAGGCGACTTGCCCAGAAAGAAAGGACTTGAGTACAGTGCCCTCTGCCCTCGGCCCTGTGGGGAAGCCATAGAGCTTTGCCAGGAAGAGAGTCACATGTGTCCGTGAACCTGGCTCTCTTCTCAGACCATGGTCTCATCTCCTGGCACGGTCCCAGCCCCAGCCTGAGCCAGGCCGTCCATGTGGCTAGCACATCTTCCTTTCAGCTCTGCCAGGCCCGCAGCTGACCCACCCTTCGCGTGCCCCCTCCAGTGCCCAGCCCCCTCTCCTCGGCCAACCATGCAGCCCTCCTTCCGTTCAGCATTCCTGCCAGCTGGTGTGTGAGCCCTGTGCAAGGAGGCTGGGTTGCCATGGCAGCCGTGGAGGGTTGGTGCAGAGGGGGGCCGCCCTGGTGCAATCTCCTGACCTCCCTAGGAAGGGAGGCTGCGGCCCCAGGTCTGGTAAGTGCTTCAGTAGGTCATCTCAGAAAGCCTGCTCCCACCCTGCCCTGGCCCGCTGCCTATACCGGGTGTGCTGTAAGAGCTCTCACCACACAGAAAGAGATGAGCTAGGGAGGAAAAATGCCCAGGCTCTTCAAAGCTCAAGCCCAATATAGCAGAACTAATTTGAAATGTCACTTAGGGCAGTCTTGCTCCCAGCCAGCGAAAAGCTGGTTTATTTACATAGTCAGCCGTGGCAGGTGGCCAAGAACCCCATCATGCCAGGGTGTAGGGGATGGGCGGCTGGGGGCCTCCGGCTGTGGCCCCTTGGTCTGAGCCTCCCTCTGACCCACCATCTGCAAACCTCTATAGGCAGTAGGGCCAGATCCAGTAGACCCCACACATGCCTCTCCTACTCCAGTCAGTGCTGCCCCCTTTGGGGTCTCCAAGGTAAGACAGGGGCTCCAGAGAACTCTCTTGGCATCAGTTCTGGGCCTGGCACTCTGCTGCATGCTTGACATGGCTTTCTCAGTGAAGCTTTGCCAAGTTCTGAGAGGAGGGGTGATTATCTCCGTGTCACCAGCGAGGAAACTGAGGCTGAGGATGCACGAGTCTCTAGAGTTAGACAGCCAGAAATTAATTACGTGGCAGTGGGATTCAAATCCAGATCACTCTGGCTCTTCAGTTCACACCTTCCCGCCCCTGCTACCCTGTCCACAATCTGTATCTGTATCTTGAGTAGTGAACTTCCAGCAGTCCAGCCTCGGCCAGGGAAGTGACCTTAGGGAGTCAATGGGTCTGTCAGCTGATTGCCAATGTCCTGTTCAGGCAGCGTCGCTGTGGGCTCTTCTGGATTGCCCGAGGAGCCACCAGCCTGGGGCTGACTGGCCCAGGGCACATCAGGAAGGGCTCAGGTTCTCAGCAAGTGAATGGTGCCCACCTGTATGTGTCAGTCAGAACACTCAGGTCCCCAACTGAGGTAGGGACAGTCACTCCGCTGTGCACTCAAAACATACTGAGCATCTGTTATGTGCATGGGACTGTGCGGTGTGTTGGGAAGCAAAGGGTGAGAAAGACATAGCCCAGTCCTCACAGAGTTCTCAGCCACTGCCCACATTAAGCACACACAGCATGAGCCAGAGGGAGGCGCTCCATGCCAGGCACTATCTGTGGGTTAATTTATGTAACCTTTCAGTAACACCACGAGATCTCCCATTTCACAGACGAGGAAACTGCCTTTCAGAGCTCTGGTATCTTATCCTGGTCACACGGCTAGCAAGTGACAAATGTGAGTGTGAACGTCATCACACCACCTCAGAAGACATGCTCCTGAGCTGACTGGCTGGAGTAAAAGGAAGAGGGCTGGATACCACAGCAAAAAGGTTTGAGATTGAAGTCAAGAGCAAGCTTGCCAGGGGCACTTTGGTAGATAAGCACGAAAGGATTTTGCCAGGTGGAGACCCAGTGTCTCCAGAACCTTGGTCCCAGGGAAGATATCAAGGGTGGTCCAAACTACCCCCAGAGAAGTTTCCTATTTGAACTGCTACTTGAAGCTCGGATGCTCATCCAGTCAGGGGTTAAGGTTCTGAGGGGCCCACTGGAGAAAGGCTTGCTCTCCGTGCCAGGGCCCTGGGGAGAGGATGTGGCTGGGATCAGCTGGGAATCATTAAAGATGCTGGCGGGACCCACTGAGGTGGGGAGGGGGAAAGAAGAAGCCCAGAACCCGAGGCCAGGGTGTGGTGGGCGGCCAGCCAGAAGGCTCTGGGCCGAAGGGGCAAGCACGGGGTCAGGAGGGGAGTGGGAGCTGCTTGGTCCAAAGTGGAGACCCTGCTCTCTGAATGGCCTTCCTTCAAGTTCAAGATGAAGGGAACCCACAGCTGGAGGGAAAGGCTCAGAGAGGAAATGGAGATGTGAACTGGTGGGTGGAAAAGGGGGCTGGAGGTCTCTGGGGACCAGACCACTTGGAGCGTGAGGAGACTCATCCACAGCCCACCTTGCTGTGTGCACATCTGGGATTTTTCAAAACAGCCTAGGAGGGGAAGAAGGACCTCTGTGGCGATAAGGGCCAAGATGTCCCCTCCCCCTGTCCTGGCCTGCCTCAGCACCCACCAGGCCTATACTGCAGAACAGAGCACATAGGACCTGCCTTTGCAAGTGCCATGAGCTCTGGAGAGTTTTAAGTAAGTGCTTCTTGACCCAGAAACCCAAGGAGGTGTGGGCAGGGAGCGGCTGCCATGTGGGTAGGAGGCCCAGCCAAGCTCCTCAGGCAGTTGGCTCTGAACTGGTACTGTGGCTGCCTTGAGGAAAAGAGGGCAGCACTAGATGGCATGTTGGTGGCAAAGCTGCTGACTTCAGGGGCCTGATTTTGGAAGAAGGCGGGGGCAGTGGAGCTGCTGCCTGAGCTAGGTTGCTGCGGAGTCTGTCAGCCGGGCCACTGAGAACTGGGAGAGGCCCCTGGAAAATTGGGCCTAATCCTAAGGTTCCTTTACCCTCCTTGACGGCTTTGGGATTCAAGGCCCTGTGAAGACCCATGGGACCAGCACCCTTCAGTGCATGCTGCCGGCCTGTAACAAGCAGGCAGTCAGCAGCAGGAACAAGACACCTCAGGAACCCAGAACCCCAGTGACCTGGAGAACGTGACTGAAGCAAGCGCAAGGCTCTCACAAATGTACTCAATTGCTTCCAAGCCTGTAGGATGGCTCCTCCAGGTCTCTGCCTCCTTTGAGTCCACTTCCCTCCCAGCCCATGACACTCTTTCCCTGTAGTTCTGTAGAAACTCTGTTCTCACCAAGACTCCGCACTTTGCCATTCTCTCCTGTGACCTCCTCACACATTAAGCCTTCTCCTAAGATGCTACGTTGAAGGGCGTGTTCATATCCTTTGCTTATGCCCTTTCATCCCCGGAGTAAGTAGCCAGGAGTCAAATGGGTCCCCATGAGGCCTCTGGGGGCAGGGCAGGCATGTTCTGACCAGGCTTCTCTGTTGAAGCATAGAGATGCCAACTTGGACTACTGGAGGGGAGGCAAATTGCAGGGTAGGAGGGAGACTGGGAGACAGGAGCTCAGCTGTACCCCAACTCCCAGCATCCTTAATAAGGGCTCTCAGTCCTATTGAAACATGTGCTGAAAAGCATAAGCACAGAGCCTAGGGCTGTCAAGCACAGTCTGGCAGGCAAATGGCTTGGGGCTTACCTGCCTATGTTGCCCATGGAAGAACTCTCCCTGCCCAAGTCTCAAGTTCCAGGGAAGCGCCGGACACTAGGGGTCATTGCCAGAACCTCTGGTTTTCTCCATCTCTGGATCTGACACTCAGTATTCCAGCCAACTGCCAGACTAGGGGTCATGTGGGGTGTCTCACTCTCCCTCCTCACCCCTACATCCAGTCCATTCCTGACTCACCTAGCCCTGCCTATTTCAACTCCTAACCCTCCCTCCCATCTTTCTGTTTTGCGCCTTTCACAGTGATAAGCCTAGTGATGGAACTGCCCGCCACGCCCCCCTCCATAAAGAATGCCTTCGGCGTGCCAGTTTCCTTATATACGTTTGCCTCACCTAAGCTTATGTAGAACAGCCAGCCCTCTGCGAGCTATATTAGCATCAGCTCCATTTCACGGATGCGGAACAGATGCCCAGAGCAGTGAAGTCCCTCACCAGCGAAGTCCCTTCCCCTAGTGAAGAAAAGAGCTGGGATTCGATCAGGACTCCGGGGATAGGCTGCCCTCCCCCTTTCCCTCCTGGCAGCACCACCTCTCTTACCAGCTGCCAGGGTGGTTTCTCAAAAATCCGACACCAACCATGTGCTCTATTCTGATTTCCTTTAATGTGCCCACCCATCCCTCACTGCCATTGATTGTCTGGTTCAAGCTGCTGGCATCTCTAAACCTCTTACTTCCCAACTTCTTCAACCATCAGCTGCTTGAGACTGAGAGCCGCATCTGTCCTGTTCACCAGCAAGTGCCCAGTGCACAGATGCACCAAATAAATATGCACCGAGTCAGCAGATTAGAAGAATGGACTCCCTGTCTCCTGTCTTAACCCCACCCCATGGCTACTGCTGGAAGGTTCTTTCCAAACACACAGCCTGAGCTCCCTTTTCTGCTCCAACCCCACCACTGACAGATTCGACCCACATGCTCTACTCTTGGGAATTTCTCCTAAAGATATAAATGGACACAAGAGGAATGAGGCATGCAGAGACTATTTATGGCAGCCTTCTTCGTAATCTCAAATGACAGGAAATAACCTAAATGTTGATCGGTTGGAGCTAGTTAACTCTTGGACAATAACATGCCACGTGCCTTGACAGAAGATGGGAAGCACTTTTGGTCCAGACACGGTAGAGTCTCAAAAATGTACTATTCGCTGCAAAAGCAAAGTGCACAACAGGGCCAAACTGACCGCGTTGATGGGCAACACAGGAAGGAACATGTAAAAGTATTTGCTGGACGCATTAACCATGCGTCACTTCCACCTTTACGTTTTGGGCTCTGACTATCCTGTCTATTGAGTAAATAGACACTTAAGTATCTAAAGCATAATTGTGTAAACCACAATGTGTTTTGGGCTTTTTCAAGTTTTATTGTTTATGTGGATGTTAATGACTGTGAAGCCTCTTTCTTTTTACTGAGGTAACATTATTTGCATCACAATAATGCCTTGGGGCTTATACTTACCACTCATACCAGATCCCCAGTGAGCCCCTCTAAGTCCCTCTTCTCCCCTTTACCCCACCACCTGCCCTTCTGGTAGCCTCAGCCATAGTCCAATGTGCTCGACCTGTCTTGTTTTCGCCCCTTCCCCTTCCTCACCTCCCCCATCCTCTGAATGTCTCAGATCTGTGGTCAGTTTCCAAGGTTTGTCCTTATATGACATTCTGTTTGGTTTCTTTATAGTCCACGTATAAGTGAAACCATCTGACATCTATCTTTCTCCTGGCTTATTTTATTTAGCGTAACCCCTCCATCTCCAACCATGTTGGCACAAACGGCATGAGTTTATCTTTCTTATCACTGAGCAGTATTCCACTGTGTATATACCACATCTCCTTAACCCACTCATCTGTTTGGGGGCACTTCAGTTGTTCCCATATCTTGGTTATTTTAGATAGTGCTGCAGTAAACACAGGGGTGCAGGTTTCCTTTAAATTCGTGTTCTTGTGTCCTTTGGGTAGATCCCTAAGAGTGGGAATGCTGGGTCACATGGCAGCTCCAATTTTAGTTTTGCGGATCTTCCACACTGCCTTCCGTAGAGCACAGAAGAGTCTACATTCTCACCAGTAGCATAAAAGCGTTCTTCTTTCTACAAATCCTTGCCTGGACTTGTAGTTTCTTTCTTTCTTTCTTTCTTTTTTTTTTTTTTTAAATCTGGGCCATTCTCACAGGTGGGTGTGAGGTGATATCTCATTGAGGTTTTAGCAAAACAGATTTGCCCACCAATTACACACGTATCATTGCCCACACTCTTTCCATCTAGATTGTACTCCCCCTGCCTTCTAGCTGCTCTGAAAGTCTCCTCTGTGCTGCCTGTGGCAATAGTGGCATGTGGGTTGGACCATTAGAAACGTGACTCGTCCCAACTGAGATGTGCTGCAAGTATAAATTATATACATGTTGCAGTGGGAAGAACATGATAGAAAATGAGTGTAAAATATCAAGATCATTTTTATTGATTGATTATTCATTGATGATGAGATACTTTAGATACATTTGGTGAAAGAAAAAGAGTATTAAAATGAAGTTTACCAGTTTCTTTTTACTCCTTGATGTGGCTAGTGGAAAATTCAAATTGAACAAGATGAAATAGTCCTGTTTGTGACAAAATGGATGGGCCTTGAGGCGATTATGCTAAGTGAAATAAGTCGAAAGTGAGAGACAGACAGTGGATAGTTTCATTTTTCTCTTTAATGTGAATTACTAAAAAAAAAAAAAATACATACTGGCAAATCACAGCAAAAATAATTCTCAAAACCTTGATGAAGAAGAATATTCTGGTTACCAGAGAGAACAGAGGGGAGGAAGGAGTGTGGGAAGGGGCAGGGCATTGGCACAGGAGGTTTGGTGGGGGGTGAGCGGAGCATGTGCACATATGGAGGAATGAAAATGTAGCCCCAAAGTTATACAGACATGTAAACAACTGACAAATTAATACAAATGTTACATCTGTGGCTCCCTTTTGTGGCTTGCATGGCCAGAAAGTGCTGCTGTAAATTCTACCCATTTTTCCAATGTACTTTGAGAGCTACCTCCTCCGTGAAGCTCTCCAGGGACCCTTTTGCAGACGCCCTTCTGCTGCCATCTGCCTCACAACACTGAGCAGGAGCAATCTTGGTGACTATGTCTCACCGACCCCTGTGTGGGACTGCCTGGAGGGAAAGGCCTTCCTCTTTTTACCCTTCGGTCTTTTCCAGGGAGCCTCGAGCTGGGTCCAGAAAACAGCTCAGATGGCTGGATGTAGGTGACTGCAGTGAATACTGACGTGGCCACTTCGGAGTGGGCAGGATAGCCCCAAAGGCCTACCCAGGACCAAAGACTCAGCAAGGCATAGGGGCTATCCTAAGGTCATCCGCTCCATTCCTGTGCCTCCAGGCCCAAGGGCTCACCGCCCAGCAGGCAGTTCTTACCTGGAAAAGCAAGACAGGGCTGGGTCAGAGGAAGACCAGGGTTCACATTGGGGGTACAGAGGTGAGGATCTGCCCCTGGGAAAGGGTGCTCATTTTGCATAGACTATGAGCGTTAACTTGTATAGCAGAGAAGGTACAGAGAGCTGAGTTCACCAAAAAACAGAGTTGTATACTGCAAATGCGCATTGTGTGATATAAGAATCATAACTTTCCATAAGCTGCTATACCCACTGATCAGCTGTGTAACCAGGAGCAGACAGCCTCACCTCTGTGTGCCTGAAGTTACACCCTGTGTCAAAGGAGGTGATGACATTTGTACCTATCTGAGCTGTTATGAGAGTGAAGTGAGCAAGTGGGTGTGAGGCATGTCATATTATGTCCATGGTTAGTACACCTTAAATGTACCCCTGTTCTTCATGTGTGTCAAACACTGTGCAGTTATATTACATACTGGATATGATTCTTAAAATTGACTCTTGAGAGCAGCTGGTATGACCGCTCCCATTTGGGGGATGCAGAAATGTGTAAAGGGAAGATCGGCATCGCTGTAGGTGTCTACTGACAAAGCTAGGATTGGTCCTTGAGTTCCTACCTCTTGCCCCCTTGTCCTGCCTTTCTACTCACAAGGCTATTGGTGGTCTGTGGGACAGAAGGCACAGGCAGCCCTTCCCAACCTTCCAGAGAGGCCTGAGGCCTTCCGCCAGATGTGTTTGTGCACCTGCAGCCAGCCTGGCAGAGGACCTCCAGACAGCCCTCAGGAATGGAGCTGGTACCAGGGCAAGGACCGCAGAGGCCCTGGTCATCGAGCCCCACTGACTAAACAGATACACATTCTTCAAGTTAACTCACGTTGGACAGGTGAGGATTCATGTAGGGTTCCTTGGACATCTGTGTGATCCCAAGGATTGTTCTAAGTGACTTCTGGTGACATTTAGAACATGGGTGAATATTTGCAATGATGTAGACGTTACTATTCTCATGTACAGAAGATAGGGAACTTGAGGCTCTGAGAGGTGATCTACCCATGACAAAGCCAGACTTCAAGCCCTAGCCCCACTCATGTGCCTACTCATTCATTTCTTTATTCATTCACTCATTACCTGATAAATGCTGGGATTCAAGTGTGAATTTATTTCTGTTATGGGAAAATGTTGGGGAGAACTGAGAAGCACAGTGACAGCTGGGAGGGGTGTATGTGTGTGTGTGTGCGTGAGTGTGTGTGTGTGAAGTGTGTGATGGGGAGACGGATGTTGGCAGGCAGCGAACATCTCCCAGACAAAGCGTTTCTTGAAGAATAAACACAATTTCACTAGCGTGGGGGAGGGAAAAGGGACAGATATATTAGGGAGGACTGACTTGTGAAGGTTGGAAAAAATGGCAGGATACGGACATTCAGTGGGTGGTGAGAGACGACACGTGGTGAGGGGCCCGGAGGACACGGGGGGCCGTGTGGCAGGGACACAGAGGCAGCTTGTGCCTTAAAGTTCTGTGCCAGCCCAAGAGGTCTGAATTGCATTCATGGGGCCTGGGCAACAGCTAAGGTTTTTCAGCAGACTCTATTCTGTCTTGTAGACAGCCTGCCTCAACAGCACCTCAGAAAGCAAAACTCAGAGGCTGACTTGGAGGCAGAAGTCTAGACAGAGATCTCTGGAACAGGCCAGGGAAAAGGTGACAGAGAAACTAGAGCTGTGGTCTTGGGGACAGAGAAGAGGGAATAACTCTCTCAAGACTTCTAAGTGCAGATTGGACAGGAAACACCCAGACCAGGGTGCAGGTGGGAATCAGTGACAACTCCCCAACTCCTGGACTCTGGCTTGGGCAAATGGGTACACAAGCTGCCAGGCCCTGAGGCTGGAACACAGGTGAGAGCAAAGTGGGCAGCTTGAGTTGCAGGTCATCCAGGTCAAGAATGGCTGCATTTGGAGCCTAGCAGCAAGGTTTGGACTGGAGACAGATTTGAGATCCCTCAGCTGCTTTCTTGATTCTCGGTCTAGTGCTCCTCTTTCCATTCCACCTAGCCTATCTCACACATCTTTTGCAACTGGAAGGTCCCAGTGACACAGGTCATTCGCAACAGCTGTGTTCCCAATGGATTTAAAGTCTAAGCAGTTCAGCTAGGAGGCAATGAGGATTCTGGAGGGTTTATGCAAAGGCAGAAAGACTCAGAGAAACTGGACTGGACAGAAAGTTAAGAGGTCACCTTAACCAGCTCAGTTCCAGGCAGTCCTCCTAAACCCAGATATGCATGAAGGCCCTTCCCTTCCCCCATCAAACCCAGTCAGAGAAAGAGCTGGTAAAACTCTGGGTAGAGCTCAGAGAAGACCAACCGGAGTGTGATTTGCATATAATTTGCATAAGACAATCTGTTCTCTGGTAATTTTCAAGTGAAAATGTTATCATCGCTCCCTGGAGGGTCATTGCATGATTTTTCTTCCCTTTGTTCTTCCATATACACAGACTGCCCCAGGCCTGCCCTCTAGGAAGGCCTAGTAGAGAGGAGGGGCCCAGGGGATTTCTGGGGTGGAGGCCCACAGTATGGTCAGTGCTCAGGCCTGGGGCTCCCTCCCCAGGAAATCATGCAGACTTGTACTTCCACTGACCTCCCTGAGCATCCTGCAGAGTTCCCTCCCCCACACACACTCCCCTCCCCCACCCTCCCTCCCTAGGCCTTGGCTGCTGCCAGCCTCCCCCTAGCCCCGGATGTTGCAGCTCTGTTCTGGGGCCTCCCTTGGGGCCCCATTGCTCAGTTGGGCTCAGGCAGCTCACTGCATAGGCCTGGCTCAGGGGATGTTTCCTAATAGGCAGATAATTACCTCTGTTAATTGCAATTTGATTTTAGCAATTTTTCTCTAAGAGCCTGGAGGCCTTAGGCCCAGATGCAGAGAGAGGGTGCAGGAGAGGAGCCTTCAAGCTAAGGGGGAACTTATTGCCTTCCAGGCCTCCCCAGGACTCTGTTCCTACTTATTAGGGAACTGAGACCTGAGCTACATCTCACCCCATAGTCTTTGCCCCTTGCTGTGCTTCTCTGGACAGCCCTAGCCCCAGAGAGTGGTTTGGTGGGGTTTCTGGAAGGGGCTAGCAGGCACATACTCCAGGGGCAGAGCAGGAGCCCCATCACAAAGTCTGGAGGGTTTCACACTGGAGACAAGAAGCTGCTGGGGTTCTGAGTCTTGGCTGTCTGTCCCCCAAACCCATTCCTAGGATTCTAGCCATTGCTTCCGCGCAACTGGCCATGGCCTCCAGGGACCATAGAACAAGGCTTTTGGAGCCCAGTTGTCTAAGGAACCTACAATGAGTTCCTTTACTTCTCTGTGGCTTTAAGGTGGGGACTCACAGTGTCCCCGTGGTGTATCCTTGGGATCAGTTAGTGTTGCCAAGCTCCTGACCTGCCGTCTGGACTATTCATCTCCTCTAGCTGATAACACTATTCCAGCCTTGGTGATTACCCATGCTCTGGGGCCCCCTGGTCTGTCACTGAGACCAGTAACCCAGGAGCCATAGGGCCCCATAGGGTAGCGAGCAGAGTGGGGTCTAGAGTCAGAGTCCCTGGATGGAACAGATCCCTGGGCTGGGGCAGTGGCCGGGGAAGGAGGCCTTTCAGCATGAAATCTGAGTGGGAGCTTCTCGTTGGTAACTGGGCGTTCAGGAGTCAAGACTGCTTATATCTCCATCCATTCCTTTACCTCTGCCTACTCATCTGAATTGACTACTCCCTAACGCAAGAGAAAGACCTCTTGCTGGAAGAGGAAGAGGCCTATGGGACAGGTGGAGCTGAGTTCAAATCCCCTTACCCACTAGTTCGCTGTCTCTGACTCCACCACTCGCAGCCTCAGTTTCCGCCAATGTATTGAAGGAGCCCTAGTGTTTCCCACAAGGGGTGGCCAGGAGGTTCAGCTAGAAAAACATGTGGCAGTATATAGGTAGGTGCTTACTGAATAGCCGTTTCCTCCTCCACCCCTCCCTTCCTTCACATGTGAGGGAGCAATTATCTCCCTGTGTTTATGCATATGCTGCGTGCCTCTCCCCACCCAATTCCTCAGCACGGAGGTGGAGGTGTCGGGCCACTGCCTTCCTTCCCACCGCACACAGGCCTTCTCTGTTGCCTGCAAGAAGAGGGGAGGAGGAGGGGGAGGCAGGCGGTGGTTTGGGGCCCAGGGGGAGTGTCTCGGCGCCTGCCCAGGGCTTCTGGCCTGCTGCTCCAGGCAGCATGCTAATTAAGCCAGGAGGACCCACAGAACAGAATCATGGGCCCCCTGCCCCTGTCCAGCCCCCAGTGGCCTAGTGTGGAAATCAGCTGCACAGACAGGCCCTTTGCTGGAGGCATGGGGGGTGGAACAGAGCTGGGCTAAGCAGTGGCCCAGAAAGGAAACAGGAGGGATTGGCAGAAGTCTAGGGGAGCCTGGCCTGTTAGCAGGGCAGGAACTGGGAGATGTGAAGAGAAGGCCACAATCTGCCCGGTCCCGGGCTCTGCTGGGCCTGGTCTGGCCTGGTCCTGCCAGTAAAGGAGGTGTTGACAGAATGATGGGGTGGGAGGTCCCCAGATGGGGGCACTGCAGGGCCAGCATGCTGGGAGGTGGCTGCCTGGTACCTTATCCTGGGGCTTCTGGACTCCACTATCGACCTGTGTGACTTGCAACAAGCCCCTTCACTTCCCTGAGCCTCAGTTTCCTTCTCTCTAAAATGGGGCTGATTAGAAATAGGCAGTGTGGGAAGCTGCACTTGTGGGATTCAAGCACACTGGGTTCAAGAGAGTGGCTAGCTCTGGGAAGGGGGCAGAGAGGGGAGGAACACTCAAGGGCTCTTATGTCTACCCCGGTTGTTGCATACCCCAAATGAGATGTGAAGCAAATATGAAACCATGTTAAGATTTGACAAAAGTGGGTGATGGGTACGTAGGTGTTCACTGCATCTTTTTATCTCCCTTGTGTCCAGCCTGTATGTCTGAAATGATTTCATCAAGACACGAATGTCATTTATTTCATTGTATCAGACACAGGATGGAAATGTGCTCAACTTCAAACATTTCCCACAATTGCGAAGTGAGGAGAGGGGACTGGAATCCCTCCTGAGGACAGTGCCCTGAGGTCAGAGGTGCTTGTGAAACTATGCATTCTTGCTTATGTGAGTAGCAACAGCCTCTGGATATTCATAACTCCTGCTGTGATGCATGATGTCAAAAGGCCTGAGTAACTGGGGAATAAATCAAGTCTTAGCAGAGGAATCAGTGACTGGGCTGGGACGCACAGCAGCCGCCCCCCCACCCCCACCCCGCCTCTGGCTGCTCTGCCATCTGCAGGAGCAGGGGGCTGCTGGCTCCAGCCACCCTGGGGCACTGCTGTTCAGCTCAGCTGCTCATACAATACAATCACCTGAAGAACTTTCCCAATCAGGATGTTCAGGCCCCAGTGCCAGGCATTCCGACTTGCCTGGTCTGGGGTGGGATAGGGCCCGAGACCTTCCTATTTTGCGAAAGCTTCCCAGGCGTTGCAAGGCGAGAAAAGCATTAGGTTTTGCCAGCAGTTACTACTCTCAGCACCCTGCCACTCTCCCACTCCCCTGTGATGACAGAGGGCCCCCAAATCCTGGGCACAACCAGCAGCCCTTCATGGGTAGTTAAGCCTTCAAAGCTCAGAAGAGTTCAGACCCTTGTCCACCAGCCAGCAATGTCTGCTAGTTTTTAGAGGGTTGAGGAGAGGGAAAGGAGCCTGCTACAGGGCTGGGGAAAACTACTTACGTTAAGGGGAAGGATGTCCTAAAGGAACTCTGCAGAGTCTTATGGACTCCACCCCCTACTCCAGCTTTCTGGACCCTACCCCCTACTCCAGTGATTGGAAACTACAACTCCCAGCAGTACCAGGGAGAGAACTGCGAGGACACAAGGGCGGAACTAGCAGGAATTTGGGGACATTTGGGGGATCAATAGGGCATGATTGCATCTCGCACTCTCTGGCTTGGGAAACGGCTCTCCGGACCACCGTGACTCGGTGTGTTCAGTCAGCTTAGTCCTAAGGTATTCCAGTTACTTTGTATCCCGCTCTCTTTCCCTGGGTTGTTTCCTATTAATTTCCCCTTTTGTAAATAAATCTGTTATTGACCCTTATGTGTGTACCTGCAGTATAACCGAATTGTGAATGCAGTGGGTGAGGCCCCACAGACAGGCGGCCCAGTCCACTCTGGACTACTCTGTAACACTTAGACATCATCTGGTCTGCTGGGACTTCTCCATCCACATCTTCTGGACCTCTGGCCCCCATGTGCACAGCAAGTTCCCTCTCAGACTCCTCTCTTGGCTTTCAATGAAGCCTCATTTTCGTGATTCTCCTCTTCTTACAGGGCGGGGGGAGGGGCACCTCAGAAGCCTCCAGACCTGCCTGTTCTAAATAGGTTCTGCCATCTGCAGCAAGAGAAAACATATTCTAGCATGTAAGACCTTCAATGGAAAAGGACTTCAATATATTTAGTGTGCAACAAAGAAAAGACAAAGAATACAGTTTGGAAACCAAACACCCAAAGTTACCCCTTCCCCTCATGGGTAAATGCCCAGCCAAACAAGGTTGGCTCAAAGCTGGGACACTGAGGCCCAAAAGCCTGCCACACCTCCAAGGCACCTCCGGGTGGGGACCCATAGGGAAGAGGCACAAGAGGCCCAGAATGTCTGAGACAGAAGGAGCAAAATCAAGATAAACGCTGCCATTGTGAACCTCCCCAATGGGTCTCTCGCCCACATCTGTTCCAACCAGTCCAAGAACAAGAAGCAAGCGCAGCTTCTCCACTCCTCTCTGCTCCGTGTGCTCCTGCAGCCCTCCTATGGCTCTCCTTCCTGCTTCCTTCCTTCTCCAATCTCCTCTCTAGCTTCTTTACCTCCTTGTTAAGCACTTGCTTCCTTGGGTGGGACAGGAAACATGAACGTCCCCTTTCCCTGGCGACCACCCTGTTACACTCTGACCATCCTATGTCCAACACACACACACACACACACACACACGCAGATTACTCTGCCTTCCTTCTCTCTGCTCACCCACTCATCAACCCCTACCCCCTGTGAGGCTTGGGCTTTGGAACATTATTGGTGCTTTGTGACACACTCAACTCCCCCAGCCTCCCCACTTCGCTCTTAAGAGAAGTTTTTTTCAAATTCTTCGGCAGCCCCACCCACCTCGCAAAGCTCAGTCCCACATTCTCCATTATCCAGTGGCTAGCTTCCCTGGCAATTCTCTCTAGCTCTTCAAATTCAGTAAGTCTAAACTGAACTCCTGTTGTTCCTGGTGCCTTCTCCACAGGCCACTTCATTGGTTTGCTGCTCCTGGCAACATTGTTTTTCTTATCCAACAAGCTCTGGTCAATGTACATCCTTCCCTGCTCTGCCATCCCCACCCCCCACCATCCTTGAGCAGGTCAGTTGGTCTCAGCCCACAGATGGGGGAGTCTTCTGGGTCTATGTCTTCTGGCCCCACAGGATGTCGCCCCATCTCCAGCCTTACACCTCACTTTAAATGAGACTGTCTCTTCTCCCCTCCCACACCAGAAAACAAAACATCTCAGCAGTTGGTTCCCCAATGACCCTCCTTCCTTTCATCACTGCTTCCTGACACCCCCAGCATGTTTCCAAACATCTCAATGCTTTGGCATGGGGTACTTCATCCAGCCCTACTGACTCCCACTGACCTTCTAACCTTGAAACCATTTCTACAGGAAAACTTCCTGTCCAGGTAGACTGGCACCTCTTGATATTTATTGAGCACCTGGGGTTCCTCATTGTCCCCTACAGTCTTGGTCTACATGCATGGGCAGGTGAAAGAGGGAAGTGAGTGGAGTGAACCAAGTTGAGGGTTAATTGGGCGTGATGGGATATGTGGAGAATTAGATAGAGCATGCCTCCTTTACAGGGGGTGACATCTCCAACTCCCACCACTAGTGCCCAAGAAAGAGGGAGAACCCATTGTTACCAGCTAATTTATTGAGAGAATCCAGAAGCCCCAAACTGGAAAGTTAAATAACTAGGTTTTTCAGTGTCTTCAAATTATTCAGATGTGGGGCAGGGGCAGGGGCAGGGCAGAATGCTGTGTGGTCACAGCAAACACAGCTGCTTATTGGCTCCATTCTTGCAAATTTCAGTCAACCCTCACCTCTATTCTCTTTGGGGGTACCCTCCCTCCTAGCCCTCCTGTCTCTAGCCTCCCTGTCTTCCAGGCCCATCTGAAGTCCCATGCTTGCCCCACTCTTCCAGGAAGCCACAGTCCACTGACTTCCTGTGACCGCTCCTTCACCATGCTCCACGCCCAGCCCAAATGTTGAGGGAAGCAAAACTGAGACTAGAGGTTAGCAGTGAAGGCCTGTAATTAGCAGGCCTGGGATTGAACACTGGCTTAGTTACGTATTAGCTGTGTGACCTCACACCAGTTTTCTCCTTTTCTGTGATTCTGTTTCATCCTCATGTAGTTTTTATAAGGATTATATGGGATAATCGATGAAAAGCATTGGGAACAGCACCTGATTTATAGTAAACACTTAGTAAATGTTCGCTTGTTACCATCGGTGCCTTGGGCTGTTCACTCGGTGCTCATATGCTCTGATTTTGCCCATTGAACTCCAAGCTCAAAGAGGCTCGGAAGCATGCCTTATAGTTTCTAGAGACCCCCTGGTCTTCACTCTCCACCTTCCACCACCAAACCCCTCAGCACCTGGTCCACACACCCGGGAACACAACTGATGCTTGAGGAAACAGTGGTTGCGACAGAGTGACTCTGCCAGCACTGTATTAGGTGCCAGTTGCAGGGCACAGCAAAACCAAGCTGCCCCTGGCTGCTGCTTCCTAGCTGCCTGAGTGCCCCAGCTGCTTCATGCTCCTGACCTTTAGTTCACCATCTGTAGGATGTCAGAATGCCTGCTGCGTGAGGGGTGCAAGGAGAATGGGGAGGGGGCCGTGCCAAAGGACTCTGGCAGAGGACTATGGTGCTTTGGTCATGGGAGAGCTGCAGCGAGCAGACCTAAGAGGAAAATCGTGTACTGTCACAATAATAACAGAAATGTAAAACAATGGCACCTCATTAATAAACATAAATAAATAAGCTCAAGTATAAGATCACAGGGGGAAAAGTGAAATAAAATTCAAAAGTTGATTTTAAAAAAGGATGCCTAACATGTTGGCTTGGAGGGGTTACTGGAACGATGTATGGGTAGTCTCGGCTCAGCTTACATTTCTGTAACTTAGTCTTCCTTTGAAAGGCAAGTGAAAGTGCTCATAGGGGACGCCTACATCGCTGGGGGGGGGGCTCTCTCATAGGTCTCTCTCCCAGTGTCTTCTGTTCTGAGCCCATTGTCCCGAGGCGTTCATGTACAGATGGTCTCACTGCCCAAAGGGTGTCCTCAGCAGCCAGCCCACCAACCCTCATTCCCATAGAGTACAGGAGTGGGGAAGGGAGGAAGATTTGACTAAAGGGAGTTTTAGATACTGGTCTTTAAAAAATTCACTAGTGATTTTTACTACCAGGTAAGCATTAACCTTCTAGATCCACTCTTCACCCTCTGCTGCTGCCCTCTGGTCGCCCTGCCCTGCCCTCCCCGCTTCCCTCCCCTGTGCCTCTCCCCCATGTGTATGGAGAGATATAGTGAGATGGAGAGATGGAAGTAGATGTGGATATTCCTCCCCTCTTACTTCATTATGCTGAATAATTTGACTGTCTCAAGTCCCTGCCCCAACACAGCTGCAAAACTGAGTTGGATACCCCAAACTCATTAACCTGCCTCAGCACTGGACTACCTCCTTTCCCTCACATCCTTTCTCTACACCAAGGAGGGGCGTCAGCAGTAGAGATCTATCTCCCTTACACACCCATGTGAATTTGACCTCAGTACCCTTGGATGCTAGAAATCACTGGAGTCACAGGTTAAAATGCTCTCCCTCACCCCTGCCCAGTGTGTGTGTGTGTGTATGTGTGTGTGTGTGTGTGTGTGTGTGTGTACACGTGAGCACTTGGAGCCTCAAGCACAGTGCCTGGCCTGTTAGCAATGTCGGTGGTGTCTACCCTTCCCCACATCTCACCCTTTAGGTTCTCAGGGTTCAAAGAGGAAATAGATGTGCTTGCGCTCCCCGGCCCAGTCCACAGTGGGAGAGGAAGAGCCAGACACTCCAGATTGTACAGCCAGAGTGATGTGTCCAAAGTGTGAACCATGGGGCAGAGGCAGGGGAAGCCACCTAACCCAGGGCTAGTAGAAAGCATTCGCACAGGAAGTCATATTGGACCAATTGTCTGAGGCGACTTAGGGAAAGGGGGTGGCAGCAGGCTTAAGGAAGTTGTGGTGGCCCAGGAAGCTTGTGGGTGTAATGGGAAACAGATAAGCTAAGGCTGGACTGAACAACCTTGAAGGCCAGGCTAAACACTTTGGACTTCATCTCGTAGGCAGTAATGAGCCATCAGAGGTTTGCCAAGTGGGGGAGTAACCTGATCAGACTGTGTTTAAAGAAGATTAATTAAAAATAATGTCTGGTGTATTTAATTCACGACTAGCCCTGGGCTTTGGAAGAGACAAGAGATGAAGAAAACAAGGCCCCAATGAACAGGCAATTCACAAAATAATGGCCAATAAACATATGAAAAGATGTAACCCCACTAGAAAGCAAAGAAATGCAAATTCAAGCAACAATGAGATACCATATTTGGCCTATCAAATTAGCAAGGATTAAAAATGATAGTACTTGATGCTGTGGAGGGTTTTGTAAGAAGGGCCATCGGTGCACACTGCGGGGTGGGGCGCAGGGGTGACCTCGGCAAATCACTCGGGCCTTTCAGAGGGGCAGTTTGACTAGAGACATGGGGAGCTTTTGCAAAGTGTACATTGCATGACTCAGAAATCTCACTTCTAGGCACTTGTAAAGAAATCATTGTGGGTGTGAGTAACAATTTATACCCAAAATGTTCCCTCACCCCACTTTGATTTATAAAAGCAAATAACTGGATCGAATGGGGAAAGTATTAAAACTGAGTGCCCTTGGCCTCTGAGACTGGACCTTCACATTTCTGAATCCTCAAAGGCTGGAGGCTGGAGGCTACAGACAAAACCGCTATTTCTTTTTAAAACTGCCCGTGGTGGGTTGCCCGGGTCTCTAAAGGGAGCTGCTGAAATTTGTCCCGAGGGCAGACGGTGCCTTTGTTCTGCTAGGGACCCGCAGGCAGGCCTCTTGGTCATGCAGATGTACCTCAAGTACCTATTCATTGTCTTGGGGAGGCCTGACTCCTATGCAGACGCTGGGAGCAGGCTGTTAGGCCTTCTGTTTAATAATGTAAAAGGCTGGCTGCTTTGTGGGCTGGGCGGCATCTCTGCAGAAGCTCTTGTGATGGTAAATGATTTTCAGCTTCCTTTGGCCCCGCTTTGAGACAGCGTGGGGGCAGGTGGGGCGGGGTCAATGACAGCCCTGGCATGGGAATAGAAAGGACTGAAGAAAAGAGTCTTGGGTTTGGGGAGGATAGGGTCCCAGCAACGTGGGGCAGCCAGGATTAAAGACCCCGACCGCCAGCAGTGAGCCCTGGGAAAGGGCAGAGGCTCCCCGAGCAACGAAGCTGCTACCACTGGTGATTCCCGATGCCAGTGTTACCCCAGAGGATCCGTACCTGAACAGATTGTAGGCGGCACAGAGAGGGAAAATAAGCTCAACACTTGCTTAGGATGAAACGCAAGTTAGTCAAGGCAGGGCAGGGGTGCATCTTGATAGAAAACCCCACTTTCCAGTCAACACTAGGACAGGTGGAATATGAATACAGCAAGACTCGAAGGTGGTTGCAATTAGCTGAGCTTTGGGAAACATCAGTCACTCTGATGTGGGGACATTGGTAAAGCAGGCCAGGCCAGGCTCCACTGCAGGTGGGGAACCGAGACAGAGGCTGCTGTCACATTTGGGACCAGGGCACAGAAGTGTCTGCAGCAACATGGAGAGAGTTGGGGTAAGCAGGGGTGAAGGCAGCAGGGGCAGGAAGAACCCCAGAGCAGGAGGCAGGGGGTTGCAGGTGACAAAGGACAGCAAAAGGACATCATGTAGGAACGGCCGCCTTGTGAATTCAGGGAGGGCCCTCTGGACTCCCAGGCGGGCTCTCAGACTAGAGATACTGGGCTTTTTGGTGTGATTGTGGAAGGTCGGAGAACTTGGAGAGAGAAGCTCAAGTCCTAAAGGCATAGGAAGTCTAGACAGACAGGGGAACAATCGAACAATCGTTCATTATGGTGTAGAAAGTGTTCCTGACAACGAAGAGCAATGCCAATCGAGGGGACGTGGTAATGAAGGAGGAAGAATAGAAAATGCAAAGGAGGCATCATAAGACTGACTCACACAAGGAGTAGGGGGTAGAAGGGACTAGCATAGCCATTGACACAGCTGTAGAAACTAAAATCCTCAGGCGTCAAAGCCTGGATTATAAAGTGTAAGACCCAAGCAGGTATCAGACTGTTGTGGGACTGTCTAGAGCACAGACGAGATTGAGCCCACTGTGGAATCTCCTGTCCCTTTCAGATTCGACATAGTTTATTCAAAATCAACAACAAACCTAGGCTCACAGGAGTGAGCCCCTCCCAAAGAGAAGTCTTCATCAGTGCAGTCTCTACCCTGGCTGAGGGCGGCAGTCCTGCCCACCTGTGCCTATGCAAGTGTTCCTTCCCATCAACTCTCTCCCTCCGCAGGGCAGCCTCCTGCCTGCCTGTGACCTGTACCAAGTCGGGCTTCTCTGCACTGACTCCCTCATCAGAGGCCGCTTTCTTAAGCCGCCTGCCTGCAACTATGCAGTCGGTCCCTTTCAGAGCAGTTCTTCCTGCCTGCATCTGTTCTTCTGTCCCTTTTCCTAGTAAATCTGCTCTTTAACTATAACTAACATCTCTGTCTCATGGAGAAACTCACAGGGGAAATTCACCACGTGTCGCTGAAAGGGAGCTCTGCTGAAACTTTACCCCAGTGAACCCACAGACCCCGCACTCCAAACCCATTAACTCCGATAATGACATCAGTGACACATCAGAAGTGGGTGAGGGAGAGAAAGGGTGGTTGAAGGAGGCCTCCCAGGATACTCGATTGAGTGCAAAGCCTGGAGCAGACCTTGCGAAGGAAGGCAGAGCCGGCCCTTGTGCCTCACGGCTTCAGCCATAGTGAGGAGACAGTTCATTCCAGCACCTCCCATCAGCAGTCTCAGGTAGGACTTGGATGGGCTGGCCACATCACATGCTTAGCCCTGTGACCCAGCAGGCTGATCTCTCGCCCAAAGACGGAAGAAAGAGTCCAGGAAGGGTAAAAAACAGATTTTTGGAACTCAGAAGTTAAAGCGAAGGGTAACTGTAAATGGGAGCTCTGGCCAACTTAGTCCCAGCAGTGTGTCCATAGAGAAAGAAGGTCATTGCATCAGAAGCCTAAGTTAAAACATCTCTGAGTTCCTTCTCCTATCTCCCCATTGCCTATCTGTCACCTCATCCTCTTCTTCAACTCCACTGCCCAAGCCAGGGCAGCCATAATTCCCCTTGTCTCTTGCTCCTGGCTCCTCGCTGCTCCCTGCTTCCAGGCCTGTCCCCTTCCAACTGCCCACACACCATCATCTCCACAGGGATGATGGGTCTCAGTCAGAGGCAGCCGAGTTTGGTGAGATAGCTTGGTGATTAAGAGTGCGGGCTTTTTCTGAGTATGGATCCTACTTCCAGCACTTTTTAGCTTTGTAACCTGAGCGAGTTGCTTCATGTCCCTTGTCTTCACTTTCCCTCAATAACTCCATAAGCTTGTTGTAAGGACCGAAGGAGTTAGTGTTGTGTAAGGTGCCTAGGACAGGCTCTAACATAAAGTATGTGCCATATAAATGTTGCCGAAGAGGAGACACCGTCATTCCCCCAGAACATGCCCCATGAGCTCACCTCCTCCAGGCAGTCTCCCCTGCCTGACCCTCCCTCACCAACAAAGGGGCTGACCTGCACCATACTTCAAATCCATTTGCAAGTAAGTCTCCCTGGGGGCTTAGGGGCTGCATGATCCATAGCTGGCCCCAGCACAGAGCACAGCGCCTTGCACATAAGCAGAGGCCCAGTTAATGCTGATTCACATTTGAAGAGCTCCTTGCTCTTAACAAAGTGCTTTTCACAGTTATCTCAAACTTTACCTACCCCACAGCTGTAGGGTTGGTATTCTCACTTCAACTGGCCAGGTGGGGAAACTGAGGTTCTGAGAAGTAAGGGAGCACTGCCATTATGTAGCAGGGCTGGGGCAGGAGCCTGGGTATTTCTGCTGTGGAGAGAGTGGGAAGAGGGCCCGGGTTTAAGGGTTAGTGGTGTCCAATTTCAATCCCATGTTTTGAGACCTCTGGGCTTGTTTCCCCACCTGTTTCACGAAGACACCCGCAGCACTTTCCAGGTACCTCCCTCTGCCCCACTGCCACCAATTCCCCACACCTGGAATCAGCCCCTAGGAGCATAAGTGCCACCAGGGAGCAGGGGCAGGGAGAGGTGACAACTCTGGCTAGGCCCCAGTGGGGCTGAGCAGTTATAGGACTCATTAGATCTTAATGAACTACAATCGAGCGTATGGATTACCTCTCAAATGATTTCCTCCTAATTCAGTCTTCCAGAGTCAACAGGCCCCTGGCTTCCCTGGGCTTTCTGCCCACCCTCCTAACTAAACAGATTTATGTAAGGCTGCCAAGCTCCAGGCGAACAGGGTGGGAGGAGTGGCAGATGCTAAGGTATGAGCCCCCACCTCTGCCTTGCTGCCGCCTTCAACCTGTATTTACATCTAGTCAGGACCGACTTTCTGGGCATGTAGGCCACAGGGCCTCACACTGCATGTAATTCTCTGCTGCCTTTGCTTCAAAATTACTCATACTGTTTAATCAAGGGGTCTTGTAACTTTAGTTTGCACTGGACCCTGCAAAGTATATAGCATAAAGACTGTGGGCTGTGGTCTATGGATAGGATACCTACTAGCAAAATAGCCTTCTGGCTACTCAGGGCTCCTCAAGCCCATGGAGTTTGGCTTCCTGGGTTGATGCCCGGAGATGTGGATATACTACTTGGCCAAGGTCACACAGCACAACCAGTTGGTGTTCTTCCATTTTTGTCTCCTGTAGACTGCTCTGAGAGTCTTCTGCCCCCATCACTACTTCCATCAATGAAACAGGTTCTGTCGTGTTTCCTTCCCAGATGCTCATACTTGCTTACCTCCAGTGTTAGGGAGCTCATTACCTCAGACATTCTGTTGTCAGCCAACTGTAACTTTGGGGAAAGTTCTTTAAGAGAACCATGTCAGAACTTCCCTCCTAATACTTTTTGTTCCTTTGGTCCTGGTTACTTTCTTGAGGAACACCCTTTCAACACCCCCAAATTGTAGACCAGCAGTGCAGCTTTTCTGAAGCTAGAATAGAGTGAGCACTTTGCCTACCTTGGACCCCCTTAGCCCTAGGCCCCTGAGTTTTCACTGGGGAAGCAAGGCAAAGGCTATCACAATTGACACCATTTACCTGTTGTGCTCCTGGGAGGAAGAACACTCAAGAGTGTGAGAAGCTTATGGCTGATGGTCTGTGTCTTTTGGATCTGAGGATAAGGTGAGCTCTGGGGCTGTGAGGCTTCCCAGACCCTCTGGTGCTCTGCAGACTTGGTCAGGTCTTATTCCAGAAATGAGTCTATAGGACAATTGTGACTGGGATCCGGGGGGGCTTCAGAAGAGCCCTTAGGGAGGCCGCTCCTTGGTCTCCTGGCTGAGGGAGGGCCTGTGTCTCTGTGCCAATAGAAGGCAGGAGGTGTGGACCTTTGCAAAAATGGCTGACTATGGGCCTGGGGGGGCATCTGGGTAGGTTCCCCACATGCCTCTCTGGCACTGGGTGCTTAACCCTGGATGTGTGTTAGAATCATCTGTAAGCTGTTTGGAAAGACCTGTTCTCAGGCCCCATGTCCTGAGACCTGAGTTTTCCCAACTCGGGATGTGGCCTGTGCATCAACATTTAAAACAGATCCCTGGTGATTCTAACACGCAGCCGAGGCTGAGGACCACTGATTGAGGGCAAAGCTCCCCCAACTTCAATGTGAGGACAAATTCCCCTAGTGCCTTGTTCAGATGAAGATGAGGATTAAGCATGTCTGAGGGTGGGGGAGCATAGGAGTCTGCGCTGCTAACAAGCTGCCAGGGGACAGCCGGGCTGTGGCCCTCAGACAATATTCTGGGATATCTCTGATGCAAGAATGCCCTACTGAGTGCTCTGAACTGTGGGACCAGGAGGTGTTTGGGGCCTGAAGGCCCAGAGGCATACGCGATGACCTCTGAGAACACTGCAGGCCACCAGTGGCCTCAAGTTTGGCCCTATGGCATAAGTACTGGCTGAGTCAGAGGTTCCCCAGCGACAGGGCATGAAGCCCGGTGACTCAGTTATTTGGAGCTTAGATTGTGTATCTGGAAGCCAAAACCCATGGCTCCCAAGCTCCTTGTTCTCTAATCTCAAGAGCCTCCGCATGTGCTGGCCACACCTGCTCCTGAGGACCACCTGTGAGCACCCCTAGACCGGCCACTGCCCTCAGGAATGAGGCACCTTCCACCTCTTTCGACCCCTCCCCCAAGCTGGCCCCCAAGTAGACCTCGTGGGATGATGGGTGGCAGAGAGCCCAGATGTACCTCTTTGCTCTCTTGGGCTGTCGCTGTTCCCAGGGGCCCAATTAAGCCACCACTTTGTCCCTGGGCAGAGGAGGCAGGCGCCCTGGCACTCTTCCGCTCCACACTCATCTCTTCATCAGCCGTCGCCAGACAGCCCACATAATGTTGGCATTTCATGCTCAATATTCTTGATGAAAGTGGAACATCAAAACCTCAGCGGGGTGGACACATGGAGACTAAGTGAATCTCTTGCCAAAGAAGCTATCTCCTCGCACCAGCATTCAACAAAGCTCCTTTCCCAGGCTGGCTTGTATTACTATTGTCCTTATTCTTTGTTGTTGTTATTTTCCTTTTTTAAAAAGATTTATTTTATTGATTTATGCATACAAGAGCTGGGGTGTAGGCCAGAGGTGGGGGTTGGAGGGAGGGAAGGAGAGGGTTTACCAGAGACAGAGTAGGGAGCGTGACAGGCAGATCCACCCAAATACACTGCTGAGGGGAGCAGGGGGCCAAACAGGAGAGGTCTGCTGCACCCTGTGGGTCCCCTCCCTGGCTGGCTGGGGATTGCTGCAGTGGCTGCTGATAGCTTCACAGTGCTGAGACTTAACCCCTTGTATGACCAGGGAGGCCCTGTTGCTATTCTCTGCCCTTGCATTTAGGTAAGAGTAACAGGTTACATCTTGCCTTCACGCATTCGTACACATGCATAGACATTCTCTCTTGCTGATAACAGCCTCTCCTCTTGTTATAATAAAAATTGATGTGTACTTATAGTTGTTAGGGGATGCCAAGGCTTTAATCTTTGGGCTGCCTGTTTCTGGCTCACCAATGTGGGTGCCAGGGAGGAAGATTTTAGTATCTGCTCACACACCTGTCTTGACACCCACCTCTCTGGCAACAAAACTTGGACTGTTAACACTCTGGGGAAGGGCATGCCTCTAATATTGTTTTCTCCTTTCACTTTTCTGCAAGGAATCACTTTTCTGGACCATCAGTCCCAGGCTGTTACTGCCCACACAATTCCCGAAGGACCAAGTGAGCAAATTGAGTGCAAGTGGTCACCCAATCATTTGTTCTTAAGTTATTCAGTCATTCTGTGATCCGACACTTGCTGAACACCTGCTACAGGACCCGTCCATTGCTTGTCCTGTGAACGCAGGCTTCTAAGATCATGCCCCAGCCTCTCAGCGGAGGCAGAATCGACCCCACTGTAGTGGGAAGTCGGAGCAGCCACAAATGACACAGTGGAGGGGAAGGAGATGTTGTCCATTTCGTGGAGGAGGTGTTCTTGAGCATAGATCTTAAAGTTCATGTAGGATTAGTGTCAGAGGCTTCCTCTGAGAGCAATCTGCGGTCTTCAGGAAGTGGATGGTTCCAAGGGGATAAAGATATGTCCAGAACCTGTCCAGCTCGCATTCGAACCAAAGCCCCACCGACACAAGCCGTCGCTCCTTTCTGGCCTCTATCGTGCCTGCCCTGAACCATCAACACCACTCCACGGAATCGGGGGGCCCATCCCCCCAGCAGGGGTAGGTCTTCCTGCAAGCAGAGACCATTGCAGCGTGCGTGGGTTGTCTGCTGCAATAGCCCGGCATTCCAGCAGACACGAGCAGGACTTCGTGCTCAGAGGACTTCGTTGCCAACAGGAAGACTAGAGTGAGGAAACAGTTCTCTGACATCCAAAAGGAATCCAAGTCTGCCAGCACAGGGCCTTGGTCAGAAGTGGAAATTCTTCTACACACACACACACAAACAAATTAAAAACAGAAGAAAGAGATGAGAATGAGCAGTTATAGTACCAAACAAAATGGGTAGCATGTTCACATGTGTGGTGGCATGAAATCCCTGAGACAAACCTGTGAGGCAAGGTTGATCACACCCACTTCACTGATGAGAGCCTGAGGCATGGGGAGGTGTAGACTCCCAGGTCCTCTGAGGTGCGGTGGGTAAGAGCTGGAGTTTGCCAGGTTTGAAACCTCCTCTACCTCTTAGGAGTTGGGGGGCCTTGTACACATCATCTAACCTCTAGTTATCTCGACTCTAAAATGAAAATAATAGTTTGGACCTTGCTGAGGATGAAATTAGCTAAACATAGCTGGCATATAGCAAGCGCTCAGGAGTCGTTTCACTGATGGTTGAAGTTGTAGTTCAGTGCACAGCAGAGCAACAAACTTGAACTTGAGGCTGACTCAAGCACTGCTTATTGCGAGGCTCTGTGCCCTCATTCTGGTAGGCTCCCTGGCACTGCCATGCCACATAAGCCTTTTGAACCAGATTGAGCACAGCAGTAGTGAGAGAACTCCTGCCTGGTGAACCTACTGAAGCTAGGTGTTACATTTCAATGCAGAGCAGTAGGCCCTGGAAAGAGGAGGGGAGCAGCACCAGCAGAGTCCTGGCTGCGACAGAGACTGCTCTGGGAGTTACCAGCCAAAATCCACTCTCCCCTTCTCGATCATGTGCATGATGGCAATGCTCAACTAAAAGATTATTTTTAGTGACAAAACCTTGATCATGTGCATGATGGCAATGCTCAACTAAAAGATTATTTTTAGTGACAAAACCTTGATCATGTGCATGATGGCAACGCTCAACTAAAAGATTATTTTTGCCAACTTCTTTTATAAGAGGGTGTGACCATGTCACTAAATTCTCACCGATGAAATATAAAACAAAATGTCATGTGGGACATTTGGGAAGACTGCATAGAAGGAAGTAGGCTCAGCTAAGAGGTGCACCCTTGACTTTTCTGTCATCTAGATAGGTGATGACATGATTGGTGCTCCAGCAGCCACCTTATCCCCCAATGGGACCTTGAAAATGAAGCAAATGAACATTTTTTCATATGCTTATTGGATTGGCTGTCTGCATTTTCTCTTTGGAGAAGTATCTTTGTAGCTCTTCTGGCCATTTTTTTGATGGGGTTGTTCACTTTACATTTGTTGAGTTTTGTCAGCTCTTTGTATATCTTTGTGAACAATCCTTTATCATTCGTATTATGTGTGAAAATTATTTTCCAGGCAGTGGGGTGTCTGTGTTATGTAGTGTCTCTGTAGCTGTACAGTAGAAAATAGATTCAACTTCACTTGTAATGAGGGAAATGCAAATCAAAGCCACAATGAGATACCATTTCACACCAGTGAGAATGGCACATATTAAAAAATAAATATTGGCAAGCATGTGGAGAAAAAAGAACTCTCCTATGCTGCTGGTGGGAATGCAAACTGGTACAACCACTATGGAAAGCTATGTGGAGATTTCTCAAACTGCAAAAATGGAGTTTCCATGTAATCCAGCAATTCCACTCCTAGGTACCTACCCAAAGGACATAAAAACAATAATTCAAAAGAACACCTGCACCCCTATGTTTATTGTTGCTCTGTTTACGATAGGGAAGATGTGGAATTAACCCAAATGCCCAAAAGTAGATGACTGGATTAAAAATATGTGATACATATATACAATGGAATATTATTCAGCAATCAAAAAGAAAACACTCATGCCTTTTGCAGCAACATGGATGGAGCTGGAAGGAATCATGTTTAGTGAAATACCCCAGAAAGAAAAAGAAAAAAACCGGATGGTTTCACTTAAAGCAGGAGTGTAAGGGATCAGGAAAAAAAAAATATATATATATAGTAATCATAATAAAGTAAAAAAGAACATCAACTAACAACTGTAAAGGTGATGACACATGGGTGAAGTGTTCGTGGGAAGTCCATGGGGATTAGAACTGAGATGAAAAAATGTACAAAATGAAGAATAATGTAAATATATATATATATATATATATATATATAAACAAAAAATAAAATAAAAATCAAAAAGAGAAAATGAAGCAAATGATTGGATATTAGAACAGAAAAACGGAAGGGGCCAAGGCCCTTGATGATTTTCACTGTGGCATCATTGAAGTGCCTACCTCCAGGCTTCTTGCCTATGAGACTCTAAACATCTGTGTGTTTAAAAATAAACTAAACTTCTCTGTGTTAGTCAGATTTGGAAGGGAGGGGGCAGTTCCTTTTACTGAATGCAATTTTTAACTGATTCAGAAAACTTCCCAAGGAAGGAATAATTTGCATTGGCTCTTAGAATAAGTAATTATTTCAAGCAGAAGAAACAGCCTGTCCAAGCATGGTTTGAAATGTGCCACACGTGATCTAGAATTGGCAGGGGTAACTGCGGAGATGGGGCACACAGTGCACCCCCTGGGCTCCGAGCACACAGGTCTCCTTAAAATCATCGCACTCCCTCCACAGTGTGGTGGCCTGGCCTCCTCTTGAATACCTCTGGGGCCAGTCACCATTAGTTCTTATGGTCCCCAAGCTCTTCTTTTCTTTATATGGAATCAAAGTCAGACTGCCAGGTGCTATGATCTCCATTTCAGAGGAGGGAACTGAGGATTAATGGGGACTGACCTGCCCTAGGTAATGCAGTCATGACGGAGCTAAGATTTGAATTCAGGTTGACCCGAGTCCACTCTTTCTACTACTGTTCCTCAAACGCCAGCAGGCAGCGGAACTATCAGGAGGGCTGCTCAAAGTCCAACCGCTCAGTCCTGCGTCAGTAGGTCTGTAGGCGGCAACGAGGGATGCCGATGTTGCTGGTTTGCAGACCTACTTGGGAACCACTGGGTTGCAGCGTGGGCTGGGGAGTGCGTCTCCCAAGGCAGGTGTGGAGGAGGCACCCTCAAGCTCCAGTTGAGAGCAACCGTGAGCTGGCACAAATGCAGTCCCCTCCAACTCCACACAGCACTCTGGGCTCACGGAGTATTCTTGGAGGTCTCCCAGAGGAAACTTGGAAGAGAAAGGGTGGTGTGAGCCTGAGGGCCAAGAAGAGACTCTTCAATGGGCAGGCGCCTCATCCTCCTTAGCAAAAACAAGGTAACGTAAAGAGTTTGGCTGAGTTCTACAGATTCTCTTTATGGGAAAGTGGGGGACTCAGGACAGGCCGTCAGGTCACCCTAGCTCCCACCCATCTGACTAGCACATGAAAGCCCTGGTCAGTGTCGCAGTTAGGCCCTCTTCCTCTTCCAGGATGCCTCTCCCCAAGGCAGCCAGCTACGGGCAGCTCAGTGAGGAGCTGACCTCCATGCCCATCTCTTGCTGTGGTCTTCCTTGGAGCCAGTCTGCTCATCTGCTAAATGGAAACTCAGAGCCCTTGCCCATCATCTCTGCCTCCCACAGTGGCCCCAGAGGTTTCGAAGGGACGAGATGAGTGGCCCGAGCACTCAAAGAACCTCCAAGTACTGCGTGGAGGTGGAGGCGACTGCATTTGTGCTTTAAAATCTCCATTCAGTTCTCAACTGCTGGCCGGGATGGGCTTGACTCAGCGGCAGCCACCGCCTTCTTGGTGCTGATAAGCTTCCAAACTGAAGCCTGACTTACCTGGACATCTGCCATTCTGCCCTGGAAATCCCATCCAGGCACTGTGCCTTCCACAGGAGTGCTTTGTCTGTTGCTCTGGAACTTTGAGCCCTCTTATCTACTGTCTGCCAGGCGAGGAGGGTGGCACATGAGCCAAGCCCAGGCCGGAAGAATGCTGAGCATCCCAAACTGGCTAGCCTCCAGCAGGTTCCAGCTGAATTGCAAACAGACACCACCCTTTGTCCCTGGGCTGGATTTCTTTGGCTCCTTGGCTCCCAGCCTCCAGAAGGACTAACACTGACCCACTGGGAGGAGAGACAGGATGGAGAACATTTTTCTAGGCCAGGAATTGATCTGAATCTCACTGCAAAGCCTCAGCCAGATGTGAGAGATTCCATAAGCCCCAAACTGAACTGAAGACAGCGGTGTGAATACTTTCCTACACATCCATGCAAAGAGGTTTGTTTTTGTGTCTTAATAGTGTTCCCTGTTGGCTTCTCAGCTTTTAGGCTATAAATTCCTAGAGGGCTGGGAATAGATTTGTAGGAATGAGGAATTGAACATATACTATGATGGGGATGATAGTGATGAAGATTACAGTATTGGAGTTGACACTGGTGGGCACAGTATTTGGCGACAGGAAGAGAGGATGTAGGGGGAGGAGGAAGGGGAAGAGGACAAGGAGGTGAGGGGACAGGGAGCAGGAGGAGGAGCAGTGGGAGGCGGGATAAGGGGAGTGGTGGGGAAGGAAGGAGGCAATGAAGGCGAAGGTGCTGGCCTTGCAGGTGAGGGAGGTAGCACTGAGGCCATTGCAGACTGCAATTGAGAAGCTGCTGAAGGTCGGTTGTGAGCTGGGTTGTCTGTGCCCCTCTGACGGCAAGTTCTATTCTCTCTCTGTACATGTCTCTTTCCCCTTCCAGAACCTCCTTCAGGGCAAGGCCTGTGTGTCTCTCACCTTGGTGTCTGTCTAGTGCTGAGCCGAGTGTTGGCACTCAGTAGTTGTCAACAAGTGCTTGCTGATGCACGGAGGTTTGTGCTGTGTCAGGAAGGCAAGGTAGGCTATGGCGAGCAGGAAGAAGCAGCCAAGTCGGGCGCTCGCTTGTGGGCAGGGGCTCCACAAAACGGATGCCCATGCTCCCTGAGGTCACAGATAGCACTGTCCCCAGGAGTGGCCAGTGATGGGTACAGAATGACAAGGGCTTCCTCGAGGTCAGCTGGTCCCGTGGGGCCTGGTCAAGCTGCAACAGCAACAGACTTGGGAACTTGTTGATTTGCTGAGCCGGCTCCCTGGGTGTAGTCTGTTTTTCCATGATCATCTTTTGTCTAGCTAAACAACAGAAGTGACGGGGCAGCTGGGCAGGTGGGACATAGCAGGACAGGACTGAGGAAGAGTAGAGCAAGTTCCCACACTGCTTCCAGTCCCAGCTGCCCCACTCCAGGCCTCCCTAGCTCAGACTCTCTCCCCTGAAGCCCCCAGGGTGACGCCAGAAGCTGCCAAGAATCATCTGGTCCCCACCTCCATCCAGGCTGGCTCAGATACTTCCCCACACACCTCTTTCCCTCAGAAGCTTCCAGGCTTTTGATAAATGCTGGCCTGGTTCAGCCAGGGAGAAAGGCAGGCCGCTCCTGGGAGGAGCCTGTAGACATTTGACACGCGCAAGAAGGATGGCCCAGCAAAGGAGCAGGGTGGGGGGCGGGGTAGGGGCTGCAGCCCAATTCCCCACAGAACAAAAAGTGATTTCTCTCTCCCTTGCACCAGCTGCTGGGTCCCCAGCACTGGCCCGATCATTTTTCAAATTGCAATAAATTAACATTTTCTGGAGCAGGAAAACCACACGGAGAGGCCTAATTACCAAACTTGGGATGGCCTCAAGCCCCTCTGGGCCAGCTTCTCCCCTCCTCCCGCCTCCCTCCAGCAACTTGTGTGCTGGGGACTGAGAAGGACAGAGCCCCAAGGAACAGCTTCTTCCATTTCACTGACACCTTTCCCGGGGCTGGCTGGGACCCCTCCCCCACACAGCCCGCCAGTCACCCTCCCTGCATTCGGTCCCTCCTTCCTCTCTTTCCCCGCAGGGAATGTGGTGCAGGCTTGTTTATTCCCATTTGGCAGAAGGAGAGCCAAGGACCTGGGAAAAGGAGGGGGTGGGGGGGAAAGGGTGGAATGAGGAGCACAAGGCCCACGCCTGCCGTGGGGACCCCGAGGCAGAAGTTAGAAGTCCTGACATTCCAGTTTCCCAAACCTAAAATCGATTTCTTTTCACCGAGTTTGAAACTTACAGCCACTTACAGCCTAGACACGAGGAAGCCACAGGCTCTCTGAGGAACTCGCCTGTCTTGGTATGGTGGAGGCTCCAGAGTCTAAGCCTCCAAAGAAAGACATTCCGAAAATTAACTTTGCTTTCTGGAAGTTTCCTCTTTGTTATTTTTAAAGATTTGTTTATTTATGCATATAAGAACTGGGGTACAGACTAGAGGTGCAGGGGGTGCGAGGACTCACCAGAGACAGACTGGGGAGCAGAACAGGAAGATCGACTGCAATACATGGGGAAGAGGAGCAATGGGCAGGACAGGCGAGGACTGCTGTGCCATGTGGGTCAGCTCCCTGGCCAGGAATCAAACTCAGCTGCAGTGACTGGAAAGTTTCATAGTGTTTTGTTTTAACCCGTTGTGCCACCACGGACGGCTCTGGAAGTTTCCTCTTATATTGAGAACTCCTTGTTGAAATAACACAAGTGTTTACTTATTCTTAAGGACGTGGTTGACATTTGCTGAATGTTTACTATGTGTCCAGCAGTGTGCCCAGTGCCTCCCATGCAGCAGATCGTGGAATCCTCACCTGTCTTCCCCAAGGCAGCCTTTCCCAAGGTCATGGGTCAGAAGCAGCAGGGCTGGTATTGAGCCTCTCAAGCTGAAAGAAACTCTTCCCTCCTCAGAATCCCCACAATGCTTCATCTGACCATCTCTTAAGGTACTAGCTACTTTCTCCCTGGAATTATAATTGTCTGTACACAAACCGTAAATGCGCCTAGACCAGATCTCTGAGGTAGAAGCTGTGTCAGATTCCCGTGTATCTCCTAGCTCCTCCTTGGTTCAGAGTTCTCAGAAATAGAGTATCTATTTCACATCCTGCTCTGGGACAGTAGTGTGGTGTCCTGCTCTGGGACAGTAGTGTGGTGTGGTGTCATGGCTTTGGAAGCAGAGACACCGGGGTTGTTCTGTAGGAGTCCTTGAACAAGTTATCTTCCCATTCTGAGACTTGCTTTTCCTCAGCTTTTGTAGTATCAAAACTGTACTCACTATACAGCTTGGGGTTATAGTAAATATTAAATACAGGAAATGTAACCCCTTTTGAAATATGTGTCACATGGATGATGTCCAATTAATGTTTGCTCATCACTCCCCCTTTGACAGAGACTGATGAATGAATGAATGAATGAATGAATGAATGAGTGAGTGAGTGAACGGGAATGAATGGGGTCCGCAGCTTCTGGATGGCTGTAGCCTGAGGCACTGGACCTTCTCTGGCTTGACAGCCCTCTCCTCAGGCAGACCCACCCAGCAACCCATACCCACACCCCTCCATTCTGTTCCCGGCCACCCCGGGTCCATAGTTTACATGCTGAAATTCCCAGAAGCTGAGACTTCCAAACAAACCTCCTAAGTTTGGATTTATCAGCCATGCTATTAAAACAGTCATTTTCAGCTGCCTGATGTTCCCAACTTCTGCTCTAATCCAGCGGGTAAATATTTACAGAGCTTGACACCACTCCTAGGCCACTTGCTCTGCTGCCATTCATTTCCCTTGCAGCAGCACTGCTTTGATATTTTTAGGAGCATGGGAGGTTGGAGGGGTATGTGTGTGTGTGTGAGTGTGCGTGTACGTGTGCGTGTGTGTGTCAGCAGGCACACACTTGCCTGCTGAGTGCGTGTCAGGGGGTAGAAAACTTCAGCCTTCCTGATGGTGAGTTTCTGGGCGGGGAGAGACAAAAAAAAAAAAAAGCGGTTAGGCCGTGTTGCTTTCTTCTGCACAGATGTCCCCATTGTGAGGCCACTGCAGTGTGCCTAGACCCTCGGGCACCCACGCCCTCGGTCCTCCGCGCCATCTACCTTGCCAAGCACATAGCTATCAGCACACAGCTATCAGCACACGAGCTGAGTTGCTGTGTACAGACACCAAAGAAGTGGACAGACTTGGCCGGCCTCAACTTGGCCTTTGCCTGGGTGGGCGGCCCACTCTCCTCGTCTGTGAAATGCACTGTAGTAGCTGGCTTGTGAGAGAACCCAGCACAGTTTTTGGCTCCTGATAGGTGCTCCTGTAAATAATGCTTTAGAGAACAGGTAGGAAGTATACCCCCACTCCCTTCAGTACCCCAATCACACTGAACTAGTGTCAAATCTCAGACGTCTTCATGAATTATCTCTCTCACACACACACACACTTACAGTGAATAAAGTCTGAATCACATTCATCTCTACATTCTCAGCATTCAGCACAGAGCCTCACACGGTATGCAATGAATCTTCATTGTGGGTGTGAATATTTGTTTCATATTTATGGATTGGGTGGAAGAAGGAAGGAGAAAAGGATAGAAAACTAACACATCACTTTATCCCCTTACAAGGGAGAACAATGGGAAGAGGGAAAGGACTCAATATTTATTGACTGCTCCATGTAGGCAGGGACCTTGTTCATCTTGTTCCCACTGTACCCCAGGATTTAAAATGGTGTCATGATGTTTAATGAGCTCCTACTGTGTGCTGAGCAGCAAGTTCTTTACATGGATTAACTTAATCCTTACAGCAGTCCTGCAAGTCAGTGCCCCACTTTAGAGAAGAGGTAACTGGAACACAGGTGAAATCACTTGACCAGGGTCATACAGGAAACAGGAGGCAGAGCTGGGTTTTGAATCCAGAAGGTCTGGCTCAGAGCCTGCACATACCTACACCATCCTATGCCCTTAGGCTACAGAAGGAATGGTGACTGAACAAATGATGCACGCATGCCTACCTGTGGGTGCCTGTACAGGGCACAGTTGCATGTATTATTTCACTGACCCCGACAGCAGCCTTTCCTTGGAGGGGAGATGCAAGCTTCTTCATTGTTTTGGGGAGTAATCTTCCCCAGGTCACATGAGGAGGAAGCAACAAAGCCTGGGATTTCCATTCCCCCACCTTGCCTTCGGTATCCTAGACCAGACCGACCCCTTATGTGTCATTCAGTGCATGGAAGGCAGTGTGACTTCAGACTCAGATCCAGCACTCTGAGAGGTCAGGCTGGAAGTGATCAGCCTGGCTATCATCCACCCCACCCCATCAGATGGGATGCTAGAAGATGGGAAGCTAGGCCAGAGATATGAGCATTTCACCCAAGGCCACGTAGCAACGAAGTCAGGACACTTGAGTCCTAACAGTGCCCCTGCTTATTTCTTACCTCGCTGGTGTCTGCAGACCACCCAGGGCCATGTCCCCACTGCAGGGCCACAGACACATTTTCCCAGGACATGCATTTCTGTGAGCTGGAAACTGAAAGGAGTGTAATGAGAAGGAAAGAGCCCAGTAGGGAGAAAATGGGATGCTTCTGGGAAAGGGTGACAAACAGATCGAGCTGCAAAAGAGCCCCGATTTTTAGTGAGTGTATCTTGAGGGCACCCTAGATGATGGTGGTGATGATGGCGACCACCATAAGGCAAAAGAGGACCTGGCGGCATGGTGCACTGTCATGAGGCCTATCAGCCCCCTGTGTCCCCTCTCGGACCAGGATTCTGGGCCTAGTCTTTGGAAAGGCAAGCCTGAGCAGGCCACCGTGGATGGTTGTGTGGGCTGAGCCCTGCTCCAGAGGCCTGGCACAGAAAAACAGTGAGTGCTGAAATTTGGTCCTGTTCCTGCACCAGGCCACATGGCCAGCCCCAGGGATGGGTCATTCCTGGGTGAAAGTGCAGTTTTGTAAATTGCACAGACTCCAAGTGGGATCATGCTGGCCTCGCGTGGAAATGCCTGGGATGGGCACAACTCATCTTCCAGAAATTGCCAGCATCCAGACACTGAACTGCCCTCCTCTGCCTTCTCTTTGGAGTCAAACAGCTGCGCCCTTGAATCTGATCCCCATTTGACTCCCTTGTGGTTAAGCTTTCTGCGCCTCAGTCTCCTCATCTGGAGAATCCAGTGATGTTGGGAGGTGGAATAGCCTGGAGAACATACAGAGCAATGTCTGGCATAGTGTAGGTGATAAAATTAAAATGAATTCACTCCACGGTGGCTCCCCCTTCCCCCGCCTGCACCCCATGCTAAATCTTTGTTCTGCTTTTTTTGGGGGCTCAAGACCCTTCTATATCGAACACCCCACTTTGGTCCGCCAGGCAACAGGGATTAGAAAAGAAAAATTGGCTGCAGGACCCCCAGAGATCTAGGGGAACCCTCAGGTGAATTCCCCTGAGCATCTGTGATCAAGGTATAAATGTCTGCAAGGCCCTGCTTGGGAAGTTGCCTTTGGGAATTGAGGAGTCTTCTAGATCCCGGGGCCTGTCCCCCTCCCCCACCCAAGGTTGCTGAGAGGCTGGGGTGATGGATGGGGCCCTGCCTTCCCCTCACCACTTCTTTGATGAGAAGAAAGAAAAGTCCACCTGAGTCTCAAATCAAAAACAGGTGAATCGCCTCTAAGTCAGCCTGGGCCCTCTCTAGGGTCTACAGGAAGGTTGGGGGCAGAGGGAAGAGAGAGGGAATGTGATAAATTATACTGTCAGGCGGGGGTGCTACCCTCCTACCCTCCAGCTGTGGTGGGACACAGCTGACTCCATCTGCCTAGTACCTTAGGACGGGGTGTGCCCGGGAGGTGGGAGCAGGCAACCACCCCTAGGACTCCCAGTCGAACCCCATTCCCTTCCTCTACTTGACCAACTGCCTGATACCCATCATGGGGGCAACACCTGAGATACTGAATCTACATTCTCACAGGCCGGGCATAATACTGACTTGAGGGATACGAGCCTCAGGGCCCAGCCTTGGCTTGCTGCTCCCTTCCGGCCTATACCTGGGCAAGTCTCTGCCCTGTTTGGACCTTGACTTCCTCCCTCATGGGCACTGGCTGGATTCCTCTGAAAGCCTAGGTTTGGAAGGAACCCATGGCCTCAGGGCATGTAGCTCTGGGTTCAAACTTGAGGTGGGGCAAGGTCACTGCAGCATTGGCATCGTACATGCAATTTCTTGCTCCCACAGGTGCCCAGGTCGGTGAACAAGGACGCAGTCAGGCTCCCCACATGCTGACACATAGCCTCGCCCAGCTCCAGTCCCTCACCAGGCAACACGCCCTGTCTGTCTCACCAAGGGTCCCCAGCATCCTAAAGAAGGGTGTTGAGGACAGACGGCAAGGCAAATCTGCACGAAGCAGCACTCGGCTCTCCTGGGACTAACAGTCACTGCTAGTCCCCCACTGTCTGCAGGGGTGAGCGGAAGCCCTGGAAGAGAGGGAAGAGGACAGCAAAGCCACACAGCAGTCTGGGCTAGAGATGAGACCAGGCACCCGACCCTCAGCCGGGGAACCCCCAGGCTGCACTTGCTTATGTGAGCTGAAGCAGCTGAACCAGAGCCTCCTCCACTCCCGATTCCTGCACTCTGACTTCCCCATCTGATTCCCTGTCCCTGCTCACAGGGCAGGCACTGGCCTTGTCCACTCCATGCCACGCACCCCTTGGCCAGACCGACAGGTCACTGCAGAGTGAGGGCAGAAGGGAGAGGAGGAAGCAGAGGAGAACAAAGAAGGGAGAGGGGAGGCCAGGAGAGAGGAGGAGAAGGGGTGAAAGCTGGTAAGGGAGAAAGGAGAGGGAAGGCCCAAGTGACTGGAACAAGGGCTCTGAGGGGAAGGGAGAAGCAGAGCCAGGGGAATGGAGGGCAGGCAGGTAGGAGAGAGACACCCCCCCCCCCACCTCGGAAAAAGAAACAAGCCCAAGCAGAAGAGAGCAGCTGGAGACTAGGTCAACAGAAGGGCAGAAAGAGGGCTGTGGCCCTGGGGTCTCCCCTCCCAAGTTTCATGGAGCTCCCCCTGGGGCAGTGGGGTCGAATTGAAAATGAAACACCTCATCCCCGGGCCGGGGATGTGACCCTCGGCATAAGAGGATTAGGGAGGCTTCCAAGAGGAAATGGGAGGGTGCCAGGAGTGGGGGAGCGAAATACAAACTCTGGCTGCCCCCCACCCCCAAGCCGGGATAAAGTGCTCCTCCCAACTCAAAGGCGTAATGGAGCGCCTGCGCCCCCTTGTGGTCACGGCACCACCTCGTCTCGGCCTTGGAACCAATGGTCTGAAAAATCGTGTGGGAGGGATGCCGCTGTGGGTTCTGACGACCTGAAGGGACAGGTGCCCAAGAGAAACCAAGGGGTGGCCAATGACTCTGCTATAGACCTTCAAGCGTCAGTAAAGAGCAAAGTAGTAAGCCTGGCTTCCCCTCAGCCTCTCCTATCCCTTCAAGTGTAGGTCACAGGGGGTGGCCATGAGGTTCCAAGACAGGAAAAAACAGGACATACTCATGTTTCAGAATGCACCCTCACCCCCACTGGCACAGTTTCAGGTTCTGTTCTGATGGCCTTTGCCTTTCTTCTGGATCTCTGGGTACTTCCCACTTCACTCTCAAGGGCATGCTTCTCTAAGACATTGTGCGGTGGTATTGGTGAGTATGTGTAGGGGGTGATCTTTTGCCTGGTAAGAGATGGGTGCTGACCTTGAAGGCCCAGCAGGGAGCTGAGCTGAAAGAGTCAGGAACCCTAGGTTCTGCCTTGCCTTCATAGCTGTCTTGCTGTGCAATTATGAGTATATCCTTGCCCTCTCTGGTCCTTAAGCATTCTGTCTGCAACCAAAAGGACTTGACTTCAATGACTTCTAAGGGCCTCTCTGACTGTAACCCTCTGAAAATAGATTGCTAGAGAAAGCACTTGAAGAGAAACTACTCCGAGACAGGGACAGGGATAGTTAATACTCCATTCGAAGCTTCTGACTCCTTTAGTGCCCCCAGCAATGCCCCTGGCAAGACATGCACAGAGAGGTCTGTGGGGGTCAAAGTGAGACCTGCTCAATGGGACTGGGTGATTCTCTCCCATGAGGACCGCAGGGCAGGAGAGTCTGTCTTCAACCCCCAGTGTGGTGGGTGGACCCCTCCTGTGTCCACTCAGAGGCCCAGGGCCCAGGATGGATGGAAAAAGCCAGATCAGCAAAATCATACCGAGAGCCCAGCCCAAGGCAGGAGTCTTAGCCTGGAAATGGAGAAACCTGAGCCTGGCTCAGCTCCCCTAGAGAGGAGGGGAGGGAGGGAATACAGGGAGGTGAAGGGCACCTCAAGGAGGCCTGCTGGATCAGGCAGGGGAGCCTCCACCTAGCACAAGACAGCCATGAAGGAGAACAGAGTCGGGGCACGGGGTGTTGGAGCTAGGGCCACCCTGGCCGAGAAAGACACCAAAAAGAAGGCTGGAGCAGGGTGTTGCTGTGAGAGTAGGTTTGGTTTGGTTCGGTTTGGTTCGCATGTGTCTGTGAACCATTCTGGGCCTCAGTGACCTCATCTGTAAAATAGGACTCAGCAGGTAGTGCTGTTGTGTGCTTAAAACGAGTTGCTATTTATAAAAAGCACTTTCCTTAGGGAAGGTGCCTTTCTCTCTCTATTTTAACCCCTAGGGAGTTCTGTCCCAGCATGCCACTCTAGGGAATTCTGGACTGTTCTAACTGGCAAGACCCTTATTCTTTTTTTTTATTATTCTTTTTTTATTCATACTGAACTGGGGTACAGGCCAGAGATGCGGAGGTGAGAAGATTCACCAGAGACAGAGTGGGGAGCAGAACTGGCAGATCAACGAAATACACTGCTGAGGGGAGCAGAGGGTGGGTCAGGAGAGGTCTGCAGCGCCATGTGGTCACCTCCAGGGCAGGCGGGGATGGAACTCATGTGGAAGTGGCTTAAGCTTCTTTGTGCAGTGCTTTAACCCGCTGCGCCAACAGGGAGGACCTGCAAGACTCTTATTCTAAGGCTAAACTGAGGTCCCCATTCTACTCTGTTCCTTCCCTGCCCTCTCAGTCATGAAACAAATGGGTATACACGTTAGCTCAGAGAGGGGAAGAGACTTGCCTAGGTTCAGACAGTCAGCCATGGCTCAGCTGCTACCCTTCCTCGCCAGCCCTGGCCCTGCGTCTCATCAGACTGGGTGCTCCATGTGGGACTGGGACCACAGCCAGAGAGCTGGGCTGAGCAGGCTTACCTTTGGCTTGTTGGAGGTGCTGTCTGGCTGTTAGTTCACTTCCTCACTCCTGCAACCCCTCGGAGCCAGAGAGGTTTTCTAATTGGAAGGAAGCTCATAGACCACTGCCCCCCCCCCCAGCTTGCCTTCCAGCTGCCATGGCCTATCTCTGTATCCTCTGACCCCTCCCCCAGGCCTCTGACGCTAACTGTGCTTCATGCTGCCTAACAGGGTCTGGGCTTAAGCTTGCTTATCTTGGTGATGGACATGGAAGAAGACAACTAGGGAACAGAAACGTCGGTCCTGCCTAGCCCAGGGCCAGCTCACCCTCCTTCCTGTCCCCCTGACTGTTGCCTTTCCCCAGTTCCGCAGCTCCTGCTTAGAGTGGCCAGCCCAGGAAGGGGAGGGTTTGGGGCTCAGGGAGGGCTCTAGGTCTCTGAGAAAGGAGATTGGAGGCCACTACCGTCAGGGCCTGGGGACCTGAGGGTGCTCTCTTGCCTTCTCTCCCACAGCCCAGCGTGTGCTGGACTGTTCCCTAGTGCCTGGGATCGACCTGTTTCCAGTGATTCACGTCTCTGCATTCCCACCTCACCCCTGGGAGCCAGCTCTGCACTCTTAATAGATCTTACGGTTAAGAAGTTTTTTCCTGCTACTCAGCGTTAGTGCTTAAAGTGCAGTTACACTCTGAAAATTGACCATAAAATGACACCATGGGGTCTACATTTATCCTCCAGCCCCAATTCCAGACCAGCTTGGTTCAGTTTTCAGGTTGAAAAATGGCTTTGGGGGGCTTCAAACTCCATCTGAGTCCTAAATCTGCCTCAGTACTTCTCCCTCAGTGATACCTCCTCCAGGCCAGGGAAGAGGCATGTCCGTGGGCTGCTGAAGTGGCCAGCAAGGCCCAGCTCAGCTTTGACCTGTTTCCTGTGTGTGTGTGTGTGTGTGTGTGTGTGTGTGTGTGTGTGTGTGATGGGGGGGACCATCATAGCATGAGGGACTAGGCTCAGATGTATGCAGGAGGAAGACCTGTGCACCCAGCCTGAGGCCTTCAATGGGCCTGCATGCTGTGATAGACACTGGAATGAGTCCTCCCATCTCCCTTGCTGGTCAAGGGGCAAGACTGAGGGGAGGAGCCTCCACAGTCCAGAATCCCTTGTCGGACTTCTGAAGGACAGTCCGGAAAGGGAGAGATCCTGGAGGCCCGCAGAGGCCTTCTTGCCCAGTTGTCTGCCTCAAGACCAGGGTAGTCGTTCGATACATCCCCCTTTGCTGCTCAGTGAGTCTCAGAAATGCTCTCAGCATAGGTGTGTTGCTCCTCCACTGTGTGGCCAGGGAGAGGGTCAGGGGCCCAGCCAGTTTCGGGCTAAGGAAGGGCTGGCCTCGGACTGTCCCTGGTGTGGAGGTCAGCCCCATTGAAAATGTTAATAAGGAGACTTTTTAGTCTGAATGTGGGAGTCACAGTTTCAGGGATGAGTGCTGTGGGCCACCCCCCTGATTCTTGTATACCTGCACCCCAGCTTAGGTCAATAGCTGCAGGAGGAGCCTCTGTACTTTCCCTCCTGTTTACTCTAACAAGCTTGGTTATCTGGTTCCCAAGCCTACAGCAAATTAGAAGCAGTAAATCAAAAGGAGGGCAGAGGGCTGCTGGAAGCAGGCACACTAAAAGTGTCAAGAAGTGAGAGCTGATGACTTGACAGCAGGGGAGTAGGCAGCAAATCTAGTAAAACCCAAAACAACCCCAACCAGGTACAAGAGCTCAAAGAACTCAAACAAGCTGGGGCCATTTCGTGCGGTCAAGGCAGCGCAGGAGCTCGCCATGCCGTGGTGCTAATAATAATGGGGTGGGGGGTAGTGGTGATGTCCCCAAAACTTCAGAAAGAGCTCCAGCATGCTCTGTGGATGGAGGCAGAGAGGACCAGGAATGTTTCTATTGAAAATGAGTAATCACTTTTTTTGTGAGTGTGCACTCACGGGAACAAAACCTCAGCTCTCAGGTGGGTCCTCAAGTCCCGAGTGTGTCATTCCTCCAGCCCCTCAGAACTGAAGTTGGCTGCACTCCCCCATCCCACCAAGAATCAACGTGCTATGGGCCTGCCTATTGGCTTGGCAGCCGGTCCTGAATCCAGGAGCCCTCGGCAAGTCACTTCGCTCACCGGACCTCAGCTGTTTCCTCTGAAGTGTTGACAACAATGGCGGCCTTGCTGGGTTGTGGGGATGGAAACAAGAAACCAAGCTCACATGACCAGTCCCCAGTGTGTGGTCCGGTCTCACTCTGTGTTTCCTCATCCTTTGAGAAGGGCTGTTCCCAGAGGCCGGAAAATGGCAGTCCCGCCGGTGTGTACTTGCTATCCCTAGTGGAAGGACCTCAGGGGAGACCCGCAGGGGCTTCTGCTGTCAGCCTTTGTGGGAACCCAGAGGTGCTGCTGGCACTGGGCAGGCCGATGGGAAGAGGGGGGCCCGGGTCACAGGAGCAAGGGCTTAGGAGTCAACAATCGCCCATTCGCTTCTTGCTCTAGTCACCATCACCTTCTACTGGAGCAGCTCCCCAAGCTTGTGAGAGACCAGCAGAGAACATCCCGTCCTTAAGCAGAGAGTGGTGACTAAGGGCCCGCCTCCTTGGGTTCAGGTGCCAACACATGTCATGGGAAAAGCACCTGTGGATCAAATAAGGCTGGCCATTGGTGACTTGAACCAGACATAACCAGCTCTGCAGGCGGGCAGGTGGGTGCCTGGCACCTGCTGTCTTGGGTACTCAGATTCCAGAGACACGAGTCCAGGTGTCTCTGCTCAGGGTGCAGCTTCAGACTCCCCCGTCCTCATCGTCTCTGAAGAGCATCCTCCCGCCAATGCCATTTGAGCAGGGACAGCAAAGGACATCTGCTTGGGGAGGCAGAGGGCCTGGGAGAGGCCTGGATGGGTCCCACTCAGCCAGGCGGCAGAAGCCACTCCAAAGGGCTGTGGATAGAACGACAGGCTTGGAGCTGAGCTGGCCTGGTTTAAACCCAGAAAAGTGCCACTTTCCGTGTTTCCAGTTCTCCTGAGGAACATAGTATCGGTGACAGATCTGAGTTCAAATCCCAACTTTACCTCTTCTACGCTGCGGAGGTCACATGCATTTCCTAAGTCTGTGTGTCCTCTGGTGCTCCACAGAATTCTTGAAAAGACTTTGTGAGGAAAATAACTTAGTGTGCTTTCTGGCCTGTGATCCAAACTCAATAAATGCCTGTCAACCATCAGTGTGTGTGCTGGATACTGCTCGGTCCATTTCTTCCCCTGGTACCCCTTGAATGAGATTTGTGGTTGTTCTTGAGTTAAACATGCAGACATGGGCTCTGGGGGTCAAGGCAATTTCCCCTATGTCTCCAGCTAGGAAGCAGCAGCTGAATCCAGTCGGAGCTTTACCAACTGTGCCAAAAATGCAAATCGATTAGGCAAATAGATGCAAAAGTGTCTTGGTACCTCCAGATTGCTGGACCCCGTGAGGCCTGGGCCCACATGAGGCCTGGGTGTGGTTATTATTCATGAATTCTTTTAGCAGCTAGTGCCCGCACACATCCTGGCCTGCAGTCTGCTGAAGGAGCCTCCTAGGTCCTGAGGATGTGGGAATGTCCGCAGTGCCAGGCAGCAGTCTGGTTCTCCCGCCAGCCTCCTGCTCGCTGGTGACCCATGTTCCTCTTGGCTGGGCCTTTGTGTGTGGAAGCTGCTCGACCAGCACCCGCCCTCTGGGACTCAAGCCTGTGGAGGGTGGCTCAGCGCCCCACAGCTGCCAGAAAGGGGACATCAAAGGCACAGCACACGGGTGAGGCGGCTCCCTGCTTTGTTTTTACAGCTTGTGGGTTTTGTGGTGCACACGCAAGCACACAAGCATGCATGCATGCAGGGAAGAGGAGACAGGGACTCGGGTGAGCAGGCAGACAAGGAGCGAGTGGGCTGAGGAAAGCTGGGAGGAGCTCTGAGAGAGGAGGGTGACAGTAAAATATGACAAAGGCTCAGAGAGCAGGGGGCAGCAAAGAGGTGATATTGGGGGACAGCAAGGAGGGTGTGCTCCCTGTGTACGCTGTTCTGGAGGGAGGCCCTGGCAAGGCTGGAGTTTAGCATGTGGCTGCTGGAAGGTCGTGGGCCGCCATCATGGCCATTCCTATCATTCCTGCATGCATGCATTCATCTATTAGCCCAACTACTATCCACAGAACCGCCAACTATGCAGTAGTGGCTTAGAGAGTGTGATCTGGAATCAGATCGCCTGTGTTAAACCTGACTGTACTTTTTATTGGCCAGGTGACATGGGGCAAGTTACACACCCCTTGGTGCCTTGGTGTCTACATCTATAAAATGGGTACAATAATACTATTCACCTCAGAAGGTACTTGCGAGGATTCAGTGAATTATCCCATGGAAAGTCTTGGGAGAATGCTTGGCACATAGTAAGTGCCCAGTGAACACTTGTCACATGTACGCAGATTATAGGCCAGGCCTTGTGTTAAGCACCAGGAACACGGTGATAATAACAGGCACATTCCTTACCCTCATGGAAATGTCCTTTTGTCCTGACCTGTGCTCCTGGTAGAGGCATTACTGCTGTTTTTGGAATAACTGCAAATAGACGAAGTAGAATATGTTCAAACTGGCCCCACCAGGCCCAGAATTCAGCCTCTGCTTCTCTCTGCCATCTCTCCTCTGTGCTCTGAAGTCCTTTCTTCACAACCCTAAAGGGAACCTGGTCCAGGAGCTCAGACAGATGGTGTGAGTAGCATGGACTTTGTCACTAGCTGACTTCTAGAATGTTTTCTGGTATCTGGAATCGTGGAAGAAGTTCAAGTTACCCAAGGAAGGAGACCGGGAAGAAACATAATGAATTAATCGGAATCTCTCTCTCTCAATCTCCCTCCAGCTGCCATTCTTGGGCTCTCTGGATCAGCCTTGGCTGGTCGGAGCTATGACAGATGTGCTCGCACTTACCCAGGCACAGGTATATGTAGTCATATGCGCACATCGATGTGCCTTGTCATAGGCACAAATAGAGCCTGAGGCAAAAGGTTCACATGAGACGAAAAAGTGAGGGAGCACCAGGCCAGGATGATGGAATCCAGAAGGCCTGGCCTCCAGGACCCAAGGCATGGCCCAGGAAACATTTCATGTCAAAGTGTTTGCCAGAGAGCATGAGTGCCTGGGAAGGGAAAAATGCATTCTGGTTGAAAACAAACAAAACAAAAGATTCCATATCAAATACACATGAGAAATGCAAGTGAAAGCAATGTAAACAATTTTAGGGTTGCTTCGTTTGCTGCAGGACTTCTCAAAGCCTTCAACAAGCTCACGGAAAAGCAAATTGCCGAGGTTGTGTATGACACTTGGTATCATCGGCTTATTGTGTTTTCCAAAGTTGGTTTTTTTCCACCCAAGGCCCCAGAATTAAGTGTTCACTGTAGGGAATGTGGCCTTGAGTCTTCTCCAGGTCCTGGATTCAGCCTTCATTGCTTCTGTATGCTGGAATCTTCTCACCCCATTTCCAAAGTCCCAGATTGGGACTTTGCCACCCAGCCTCTTACCTGAGTCAGCAACTTGCTCTCTGCGCCGCCAGCCTCCATCTCTCCCAACGCTTGCTGAATTCACCACCCTTTAGACATGGAGGCCTACCTGAGAGGTAGGGGCTCTCTTCAGAGGCCCTCCCTGCCATCTGTGTGGTCATGCGGTGGGTCTGCTGAGGTGCAGCAAGGGCCCGCTCTGTGCCCACGGGTCTGTGCATTTCCACACGAAGGGATTCCTGTTCATTACCAGCCTCAACTCATTAGAGCAGTGCCAGGCCCAGGAGAACGAAGGGAGAGGGCTGTGCAAATTAATGAGCGACCAAATTAAACATGTTTTCTCAGCCAGCAAGCTGTTCTAGTGAATCAGCTGAGGCCTGGGGATTTGAGAGTGGGAAGTCCCTGCCCCATGGGCCAGAGCCCCGAAGGCGGCCATCTCCTCCTGTTCCTTAAGGCAGACTGGTAAGAGTAGGGTTGCCAAATTTAGCAAATAAAAATACAGGATACCCAATAAAATTGCAGTTTCAGACCAACAACAATTTTCTTTTCAGTACAAGTTTGCCCCGTGCAAGATTGGGGCATACTTGTACGAAGGCGTTCAGTGTTTGCCTCAGGTCCAGTTTGGGCAGGTGTCCTCTAGTTTATCTGCAATGCTAGTCTGAAGGGTTGAAGGCTCCTGGGATAAGGACAAGCCCCTGCCTGATTCAGCGGGCCAGTTATTCTGTATCTCTGAAGCCTCAGTTCCTTCCTGTTGAGAGGCACTGAGATGCCTGCCTCACGAAGGGCCATGCCTGGATCGGGAAGGAGGAACTCTAAGAGCAAGTCCTGTCACTGTTCCTGTCTCACAGGGTGACCCTGAGCCCTGTGGGCCAAGGTGTGGGTCTCGCCAGTGCAGCTTTCCCCAGTTGCTACTGGAAGTGCCTCTGAGTGTCTGGAAGGGCACAAGCGGCTGTCTGGCGCTGCCTCCCCAGGAGCAGACTCAGCAACACTGCTGGGAAGATCAAGGTGCAGGGTGTCAACTGCAAGGGGAGGCATGTGTGCCTGCCACTCACCTTTCGCTTGAGAGGAGCCTTAATCATACTCAGTATTGCTCTGCAGGGTGGGGCAGGCAGGGGGCATCACAGAGATGGTGAGAACAGAGGGGGAAGCCAGAAGCAGCTCTCAGCTAAGAGCAGGAACTACAGCTTCCTCAGAAGCCCCCTCCCCCATTTTTTCTCTTTCCTCCCTCTGGATGGATCTAGATGGGGGTGGTCAGCCCTGCCCCATGTGGGCTGCCTGTGTTGTCAATGATGTCACCAGAAAGGCAGCTTGGAGGGAACAACCTGCCTCTCTTGCCCCAGGCTTCCTGGCTCCACAGGCCTCAGTGGGCAGAGAGCTTAGGGTTAGACATAGTGCCAGGCCAGGTGTGGCTTTGGGTTCTAATTCTCTTTTTTCTCCTGAGGTCTAAATCTTGCAAGTATCTTCCCCTCCTGAAAGAATAGGAACCCATGGGCTGGAAAGGGTGTGTCCTCTGTGCTCTGGGCTGCCGGAGTGGATGTCTGCAGGCCCAGCCCCAGGTCAGCTTCAGGCCTCACGCTATAGTGGGGTCACTGGCTGGGCAAGGTCAACAGCTCACCCCTTTGGGTCTTCTCTGAGGGCCTGATCCTCTTTTCTGTTACTCCTAGAATAATGCCAAGTCCCTGCTGGTAACTGACCCATTGGACACAATCAGAAAGTGCAAGGCCCTCGTGACCTGCTTCTCATGAAACTGCTGAATGGGACCTGAGACATCATTTTGTCCACCTTCATTCGTTGACAGCAGGAAGCTGAGGCTGCTTAATGAGATTAAGAACCAGAAAACTTGTGTGTTCAACAACTGCCAGGAGCCCTGCGAACTCAGCGAGCAAGACATGATGGGCCCAGTTTACAGATGAAGAAACTGACAGCTCTGAGGATTACTGACTTGTCTGACCACACAGCTGAGAAGAGACTGAACCCAGATCGGAGGCCTGGGTTTTCTGACACCGAAGCGTGCTCCTGTCAGCACCAGAACGCTTGAGGGGGTCCAGACAGATGCGTGGGCAGGACCCTGATGTCTGGCTGCAGGACCGGGTATTCTGCACAGTCAGTGGTGGCTATTGCACAGGCTTCTCTCACCTCACTGCCCATGCTGCCCACACGTCCCATACCACAGGCTTCCCTTTCCAAGCTTCCTCCTTACAGAGTTTGTTCCAACCCAGCCTTCCCCAGAGCAAGGCGTCCCTTCTGAAGTGTGGCCCCATGCCCTTGCGCTGCTCTTGCCCTCTGCAAAGGATCAAGCAAGGCCTTGCCTTTGGGAAGCACTGCTGCCTCAGTTGGATCATTTCTGTTCCACTCTGGGTGATGGCATTATCTCTATTTTACAGTTGAAGAAACTGAGGCTCAGTCAGATCACTCACGTGGGTCCTTGAACCCAGGCCATCTGCCTGATTATATAGCTAGGCCTCTCTTTTCATCTCATCTCAAGCACTTCAAATCCGTCCCCATTGGAATTCCAGGCATGAAAATAATGAGTGGCATCTGTCCAAAAGCTCTTTCCCTGTTCGCGGTCCTCACTCTATGCTCCCCAGCCTTCCCCAGGGGGCTGCTGTAGCTCTACCCTACCTTTTTGCTTGCAAGGTCGGAGTCAGTCCTGGCACTAGGCCAGCCTCTCACTGATTGAGGCCTGTGACCATAGGTGTTTCTGCCTGGCAACTGCCCTTCCCGATGATGAAGAGAAGGTGGCTGCCAGGCCAGAGCATGGTCAGTCCTCTTACCTACTGTAGTCCCTTCTTGGATCCCCAATGTCCTCATCCGCATTGGTAGGGGGGCTCAAGTGGGAATACCTACCCTCAGATCTTCACCCATAGTCCCTTGGACAGAGGGCCTTGGGGCAGTAAGAGGGCAGTCACAGTTAAGGATGAGGGGAGGGAAAGGAGAGAGAGCGACGGGGGGAGCTGGGCAGGCATAGGGCCCATCACTCCACTGTCCCCCACCCCGAGGCAAGGTAGCTGATGCAGCAGGCAGGTTAGGGTTCTGGAGGCGAAGGGCTTCTGTGGCACTAGTGGCAGCCAAGCATGCTTGGCATAGCGTAGGTGTTCCCCACAGCCTCGCTCCCTCAGGTACCGAGTGCAAGTCTACCTGTCCTCTTCGGCCAAGCCCCATCCCATCAGCCTTGCCTCCTGTGAGTGCACACTCCAGTGAGCTGGTAGATGCTCCGTGGAGCTTGGGGTGACCCGCCCACAACTCTCAGATTTCTTACATCATGGCCTCCTACTAGACAGCGGGTAGAGCCTTCAGGCAACTGAGGTCTGCCCTTCAGAGAATGCACTGAGGCCAGAGCAGAGAAGGAGCTTGTTCTATGCAGCTCAGGAGGGCTGGAAGTGGACAGCTGGGCCCAGGGGATCCCCACGCAGCTGCCCTGTCCTGACCTCCCTGTGAGCCTGTGAGCAGCAATGCTGTGGGTGAGATCAGAAAACTTTATTCTGTAGGAGATGAAATAACAACTCCCAATCCTCACAGTCTGGTGGCGGCCCTGGCAGCTAGGCTTCGGGCCTTCAGGAAAGGATTGAGCCTCCATTTCTCCCCGGTGATGGACCCAGGGATGAGGACACTGGAAAGAATGCAGCATGGGCCAAGGTGCCGCCCAGCATCTGCCCGTCCATCATGCCTCCTTCTTTGGGCCACCAAAGGGGTCCCTGTCCCCACTAGTGCTGAAACCCCGAACGTGGGCTCTGACAAACCCAAACCTTCTACTTCTTCACCAGGAGTCCCTTTGGTGTCCTTCTCAATCAAGACAGGGCTTACTACAATTCTGACCTCACATCATTTGTGTGAGACCTAAAGGGGACAAGCCTAAGAACTGCATGACACGAGTCTGGCACGTGGAGAATGCTCCGTGTGAACAGCTCTAGTGCCCTCCTCCCTCACCTTGCTGCCACCCCAACTCAGCTCAGCTCAGAGGCTTCTTGCTTGGTCCCGGAAGTCCCCTCTCCGTAGCCACAGGAAAGGCAGATTCTAGTCGCAGCTCCTTCCAGCTGTGACCTCGGGCAGACCCTTCGCCTCACGTCCCCATCCACCAAAGGTGTCCGCGGTGCCTCCATCTATGTCAAGGGCTTCCTTGCTTCGTGCAGGTCCACTTCTGCATTGCTAGAAACCATTTTCCTGTGTTGAGCCAAATCAGTCTAGAATCTGGTATCGCTCTTCCTGTTTGAATGGGAATGTGAATGTGTGAGTGTGTGTGCGTGTGTATGTGCATGCCAAACCCCCTCTTTCTCAGGCAGTTTCCCCCAGGACAAGAAGGCTGCGGCTAACTGGGATACAACCTCCCTGAGGTACAACAGCTGCCAACCGACCCCTCGGGTTAGGTGAGCAGCATGGACCCCTTGACACCCCCTTCCTAGCCTCAGCACCCACTACTTTCCACCAGTTCCTGCCAGGGACTTCATCTGTTTTCCCTTGGCTTCTGGAGGGCGGGGGCTTCCTGGAGCCCCAGTACCCCACCACACACACACACACACACACACACACACAGTGCCTCCAGCAGCTCCCCTTCCCTTTCTCCCTCTCCCAAGGAAGCCTGAGTCTTCATTCCTCCTCCCCAGTGTCTGGGCCCCTGTGCCTGCCTTGCTGTGTGATCCTGGGCAGCATCCTTCCTCTCCCTGTGCCTCCCTTAAGCTGTTTGGGCGCAGGGGTGGTCACACCTCCTGCCTGCCAGTATTGCTGCAGCCGTGGCTTTGGGTCCCAGAGAGGTGATCTACTCCTGGACTCCAGAATGCCCACCAGGGCTCTCCATGGGGCACCCGCCGTTCTTCCTAACTCTTCACCCAGAGCTAAAATCCTGATGTGGTGTTCTGTTGTGGTTGTGAGGCACTGCTTGGTTTCATGGAGGATGGGGTGCACTGTGTTGGCCTATGGTGTCAGCGCTGCTCCCCAGCTGGAAACTTGCAAGTAAAGTCGTCTTTGAGGGAACCCCTTTGGCCGAGGATGGGGCCTGTGGCCAGCCAGGTGGCTTCCATCCATTAGGTCCCAGACAGCAAGGACAGCAGAGCTGTTAATCCCAAGGTTTAGGGGGCAGCCAGCCCATGGAGACACAAAATCACAAAAAGAAAACTGGAGTCTCTAAACCCTGCATAGTTTGTCCTTGGTTTTCATACCGCTTCCACTCCTGGGCTTTCTTGTACGTTCTTTGTTTCTATCTCTCTAGCCTGCACATTTCACGCCATTTTTCCTGCTGGGCCTATGGGTTCTCTAAGTACTTTTCACCAGCACCTTTCTTGGTCTCAGGTCTTCTTCTCCTTCCCTCCCCTCCCCTTGGCCTGGCTTCCAGAAAGGTCTCTTGGTAAGGAGCCTTGCTTTGGCTACCACAACCTGGAATCCCACCAGTGTCCTAGGTCTGGGCCCTTGTTGCTCACTTAGAGTCACTGGTCACCCTCTCTCCTTCATCTGCCCTGGTTGGGCTGCCTCTTCTTCTTGGGCGGCAGCAGTGGCCAAGATGAGCAATGTGGGGAGCAGATGTGCACTGCCCTGCCACCCCGACCCCGGCCTTGCAGATGCGGCTCATCGGGCGCATGAGCCGCAGCTTGAGCCCTCCCAGGCTGGGCCTGCCAAGCAATGCACTCTTAGCCTGTCTTACTAAAAGGACTTCATCAGGGTTTTTGATTGACAACAGGAAAAGAAGTAAAACACATAAAAGGGAAAAAAACAGCCGCCCAGCGACCAAGTGGAAGCAGCAAGCAAGCTGGCTGTAGCTGCCTGGGCCTGGAAGGGATGCACGGACCTTTCAGGGAAGGTCCTAAATATTGGTACCTGTGGCATGCCTTGGCTCTGAGCCAGACAGGACCAGGCTTGATCCTTGCAACAGCCTGGATGAGGAGGTAGAGTTCCAGAGAGGTTAAGTGACAGCCCCCAAGGCATCGCTCCTGAAACAGCCATCACTCCTAGTTCTAAAGCCCCTCCTGTCACTGTCTTCCATAGGGTCTTGGGCCATTCTTTCTCCAACCCTCTGTCCTCCAGTGGTACCCCATTGGCAGGGCCAAGTGTCTGGATCATGCCAGCTAGCAGGGCTGCCTGTGTCTCTACTCTACAATATTGAAGTAATGCTTTTCCCTGGGGTTTCTCCTGCTGCACTCTTAGCCACTTCCTTCACTCCAGGACAGACCCTTTGGGGTCACGTTGGTACTTGCTTTGGTCCCAAGGCAAAGGGGCGCACCCTCTCGGCTCTGTTCCCAGATCTGAGTCTCGGCCTCTATGGCGGCAGCTTAACCGCTGCTCAATTTTGGAACTCGTCGGGGGCCTTCCTCAGCTCCACCTACCACACCTGCCCTAAATCAGTCTCTTCTCTGCTACTCCACCCTCAGCCCTTTCCCCAGCTCTCCACCCAGAAGCCACGCCCTACCTGGCCCAAGTCTGGCTCTGCTCTCCTTCCCTTTGATCTATTTTCCCAGTTAGCCTGGCCCATCAGGCACAAGCTCCCATTTCTCAGGTGAAAAATGAATCTGAACAAGGACACACTTTTTTGTCAGCCCCAAGAACCTCCAGAGTCAGGGAACAGCCATCATAGGAGCTGTATTCCAATTGCCCTGGGTCTCACTTCACCCCAGAACCCACCTTGAACCTAGGTGGGATTTAAGGCAGCCAGCCCTGCCCAAATGACTAGGACTTAATACCTCCCCAAATGACTAGGACTTAATACCTAAACAAAATCTTTTCCTGTGGCACAGGGAGGCCAGGCGTCAGAGAAGGGGCCCCAAGAATATCAGAACACGGGTCCTTCCTCCTGTTTTACCCCTCCAAAACAGTACCATGTCTCTACTGAAGTACCTGTAGGCTGTGATGCCCTTTTATCATGTGGGCTTCATAGAAAATGGGAAAGGGAGGACCAGAGAAGGGGAGTAAGCTGCCTAAAGTCACACAGCTCTGTAACCGTCCACACTGACCTTCTTGCCTCACTGAGGCAACTTGCTTGCAGGTGAGACTTTTGAGGGAGAGCTGGAAGAAAAGAGTAACACCCAGCAGCCTGCCTGGGAAGGGAGAACAGAGGGAGCCCTAAAATAAACACCTTCTCTGGCATCAGTCCATTGCTAGAAAGACAGACCCGGTAGATAGGGTGGAGGCTATAGGCCTTGGTTACAGGCTCTGAGAGGAAACTGCTGCCTCCTCTTCTTGCCAACACCCCCCTGGGGGAGTCTATGTGTGGCACCTCGAGAACACAGAGGATGGCACTGAACATAGCTTACACTGAATTCTGAATCCCTGTTCACTGCTTCAATTCCTTCCAGAAGCTCCTAATTCTGATATTGTCAGGGAAAGCTTGCTGTCCCGCCTTCTGCAGCTCCCAACCTGGTCTACACTGGCATCATCTCTTGCCTGCCCAGAGCAATAGATCCTCCCTGCCCCCCCCCCACTTCCACTTCTGCCTCAAGGACTAGTTTCCTACCCAGCAGCAAGAGGGGGAAGGGTGCAAAAGTGTAAATCAGATCAGGACACCCCTCACTGGCTCCTGCCCTTAGAATAAAGCTAGGCTCCGCTGCCTGCTACCCTGGCCACCTCCTACCATCCACACCCACCCACCTCTGTCCACCCCACTGCCAAACACTTCTGTCACTGTGCCTCCTCCTAATCTCCTTGCCTGTGTGATTTCACCCCGGGTCCAAAGCCCACGGGACAGGGAGGCCAGGGAATGGGCACTCTGGGCTCTACAAGGAAGGAGAAACCCAAACCCTGCCAATCAGCTGACATTTCTCCCATATTCCAGAAAAGGGATCTAGGGAGTCCCTTGGGGTCAGTAATGGCAGGGCGTTGGTGATTCCGTGAGATTTGAGTAGAAAAGTTAGGAAAGTTCATATCGAGCCTGTCTAATCAGGGAGGACAGCAAGGTGGGCTTCTTGAAGGAGCAAGGTCCTCTTGCCTCAGCACCTGCTCTGTATCTGGCAGTTCAGACCCATATTTCTCTTTCCCGCATCACTGCGGTGCCATGAAGCGTGTTTTAGTCCATTTCACAGATGAAGAAACTGAGGCACTGAGAAAAACCAAGTGAATTGCTCCAGGTCAGGAAGCTGAGCCTGGCTGCGTGCACAGGTCTGTGGGACTCTTTTCACGCCAGGGGCTTCAGGGCCGAGAGGCCGAGCAACCAGCAAGTATTGAATTGAAGCAATTGAGGGAGCTGGGAGGCCTGGCCTCTGGGGGGCAACTGCTCTCACCCCTCCCCTCCAGCCGGCTGAGGCGTTTAGTCATTTACACTTTGAAGGCTGCCTATTCTCACCAGCGGCTTCCCTGCGCCTACATTTGCATTTGGAGCCTTTCATCTGATCTTTCAGAATTAAAGGCTTTGTCTCCTATTAAAAGAATTCCAGACCCTAGGAGCCCGAGGGGGAGGGGAAGGGGCTCAGGCCTTGAGCCCGCAGAGAGGGGGGCTTCAGCGGGTGGGGCCAGACAGCCGGAAGGCGGAAGGCGAGGGTAGGGCAGATAAAGCTAGGGCCCTAGGGGAGCCCTCGGCTCCACACTTTTCCCCAATTGCTGTCCTGGCCCCTCCTCCCCCCAGCTGATCCCCTGATGTGCCTCCTCCGGGCCGCCTAGGACGCAGTCTGCTCAGTGTGGGGGAGCAGCTGGGCCCTCACCTGTGAGCCTTGATTTCTTCATCTAGGAAAGCTGAGGCGAGGTTAACGAAGCTAGCCCCCTGAGCCTTAGCTTGCTCATCTACAAAATGGGAGCAAGGGGGTCTGAAAAGGGTGGATCCCACCTGCCCAGGGCAGTGGAAAGTGTCCTGTAAAGGAAAGAGTGAAATTCCAGATGTGTCCCCTGTTCCCTTAGGCTAGAGCTTGCTCCTTGTGGGCCTCAGGCTCCCCCTTATAAAACGGCTGTTTGGTTTCAAGGGCTCCCCTCCAACTCTGAGATATTATGGGATGCCGAGCCTCCAGAGCCTATTCAGTCTGCCCCCTCCCCCTTGCCCTGACCCCAGCCTGGACTTGGTCTCCTGCTCCTTCATTATAATACTTTCATCCTGGTTCCCCAGGCCACCCTGGCTGCACATTAGATTCACTTAGGGAGATTTACAAAATACCAATGTCAATCCCCAGAGATTCTGGTTTAATTGTTTTGGGGTGGGGCCAGGACCAAGTTTTTAAAAGCTCCCCAGGTGATTCTAATGTACAGACAGGCCTGAGCAACATCGCCCCCAACTGCCCAGTACTTCGGTTGCAGGAACTCAAGGGTAGAGACTGGGAGCCAGGCCTCAGATACAGTCCTTCCCAGCAGCAACTCTGCGGTAGTTCCTGATTTTCTTTGTGCCTTGGTTACTTCTCTTTAGCACAGAGGCAGTACTCACCAAATCTCTAGGTGTGATGTTCAGTTTGTGGCTGACCAAGTATCTCTTCCAGTACAGGTTTTCACCACAGCTCTGTGAGATGAGGAGGTTTTGGAAGCAGAGATTACACAAGGACAAAACCGAGGCCCAGAGAGAGGAAGTGACTGATCCAGGGTCCTAGAGTTATAGGGGAATTCCCAGGGATAGGGGAGATTCCAGGCCCCCTGCCCCACCCTAAGAAAGGGTGGCCTTGAGCAGGAAGAGAAGCTAGAGGAGACTGAGGGGAAGGAAGCAAAGAGGACCTGGAGGAGGCTCATGGAGCAGAGACATGTGAAGGAGCTACCTTGTCTTGCACCAGGGGAACACAGAAGGAGACACTTGACAGGGACAGAGCTGTGGGTGAGAGACCCATGGGGAGACACTTGAAAGAGACAGAGCTGTGGGTGAGAGACCTGTGGAGAGGCAGACAGTGGCAGCCTTTATCTTGACTTGGGTTTCGATTTTGCTCTTTTCCTCCCAGACTTGCCTGGCTCCTTCTGCCCCTTTCCTGTGGGTCCCTGCCAGGAGGGACCTGAGACATGAGGGGCGGGCTTTCAGGCCTCACTGATCCTGCTTTGGGATAAACCTGTTTGGCTGGGCATTTGCCCACGAGGGCATGGGTAACTTTGGATGCTTCATTTGGAAACTATATTCTTTCTTTTCTCTCTGTCATACACTAGTTGCATAAAAGTTCCTTTTCCATTGATGGTCTTACGCACTACAGTATGTTTTGTCTTGATGTGGTGGATGGCAGAACCTGTTTAGAGCAGGCTGGTTTAGAGATCCTGAGTGTTCCTCACCCTGCTCTATAACATAGCAAGAAGGAGCCTTAAGAAAATCATTCTGGCAGAGTGGGAGAGGGTATAGCCCTCAGCTTGCAGCCTCTGACGTCAGACTCTTTGCTTGAGATTCTGGCTCCATGAATTCAGTTGCGTGGACTTGACCAGCTTACTTTTCCAGTCCTCAATTTCCTAATCCTTAAAATGGGGATAATAACAGTTCTTGCCTCACCATGGGCACTCAATAAGCCAGTTCACCCCTACCCAACCCTGTAGATGGGAAGCTAAGGGTCCTGGGAGGGGGAAGAGACTGGCCCAAGGTCACACAATGAATTAGAGACAGAACTTGGCCAGGACCCAAGGTCTTCTGGGCAGCCTCCCCAGGGCTTATTCCTATAGTTCATGTGGTCCTCTCTGATCACAAAGAACATTAAAAACTTGTATGGCCCAGTCACTGGCAATTTTCTGTCTCCCAACATTTGTGGGGGAAAAGCAGAAAATGAGTTCTTATTCTCTCAAAGGCTCTCTTATTTCATTTTCTTTTTGTCCCCTCTGCACACTCTCCAGTTGGCTCTCACCCACTCTGTCGTCTCTCTCCCCTTCCATTTTCTCCCTCTTCAGTTCCCTCTGGTAACTCTAAACCATCTGAATGGATTTAAATAAAACTCTCCTCAAATAGTCTCCTTTAGCCTGAAGGGAGAATTTCTCTGATGACTATAGTGAGGGCTAAATGGTGTGTGTGTGGGGGGCTGGCTGTCAGAGCCATGGCCTGGTGGGGGTGTGCTGGGGGTGTAAGGCTGGGCTACCCGAGGCCTGAGCTAGGACACAAGGAGGAGCTGGCCAGGACCAAACAGGAGGAGCTATGAGTGGGGGCTTAGCAGTAGCAATGCCCAGGGCATCACAGACAGAAGGCCCAGCAAATGCCCTCTGACTCCAGGCCATCCCGACACACACACAAGACAGGGATGGACTCTTGAGGGTTCAGGAAGCACTGAGTAGTGAAAGACCCTGTTAAAGGTTCAAAGTGTCACCTGGAGGGGAAACAACTAATTCCATTGTCTGTAACAAAGAGGAGAGGTTATAGAACACCTAAAAAAAATCTCATACTGCATTTCAATAGTCCACAACGGTTGTGCTGGGCCAAATAAGAGAAAGTAATAATAATAGCAGCCTGGCAGCTCTGAGTACTTATTTTTTTCACATGCAGAGGCTGTTAAATCTCACAGTAACCAGAGGGAGATGGTACAAGTAAAGGTCCTATTTTTCAGAGGAGGAAAACAAGGCCTGCCAAGGCTAATAAATGGTCTAAGACCATACAGCAAGTACATGACAGAGATGGGTTTCAGCTTGGTGATTTGATGGAAACTGTGACCTCAGAAGGTTGACCATCTTGGATCACAAGCTTCTGGAAACTGCATTTCAGGGTAGCCAGGGATGGGTAAATCACCGAGGAAGTCAGGAAGCTGCATGCCAGTTCTGAGCCGTGTGACCTTGGGCAGGCTACTTAACCTCAGCTGAGCCAGAACCTTTCGTCCCAGTGGGCATAATGCAGTGCTCTCTGGGTGCGAAAGTACCTCCTAAGCCGTCCAGAGCTGGGGTGGGGATCTGCATAGAAGGTTCTCCACCCACCAGCTCACAGCCCACCATGTTCAGGTCTCCACCATCCAAGATACCCCACAACATGTAGACAGGCATAGCTCTCCCGGCATGCTCCTTTTGCACACACTTTTTGTGCATGTGTGTGTGTGTGTTCCTTATACACATGAACCCTCCCTTCAAACCCGATCAGCAGAAGCCCTGTCTACAGGCCTCAGAAATGTGACTCTCGTGTAACCTGGCTGGTCACTCAGGGGCTGCAGGCAGGTGGACATCAGCAGGAGTGGAGGCCCAGCGATGGGTGGTGTAGAAAACACAGTCAACTCTACTCTGGAAGAGGCTGGTTGGGAAGGTAGCAGGCCCGCCCTTTTAAGCAATCTGTTCAGCCCTGCAGCTAAGGAGCCCATTAGCAGCGGCTTCTCATTTCAGATTTCCCAGCATGCCATGGCCTGCAGACTGCCCACTGTTTATTTGGAGAAGCCGAGAAAACTTGTTTGTATAATTAGAGCAGGGACAAGGGCTGCCCTTGAAGGGGTTCTCTGCAGGAGACTGGGCCTGCAGCACAAGCCAGCTCCATGGCCCCACCACCAGCCCGAGGAGCAGGGCCGGCTGGGGCCCAAGAACAACAGAGGCCAGCAGGCAGCTGAGCTGCAGTCTCCACCGTGGCCTCTCTGGCCCCCTCTCTTGGTAGAACCCTTGGACAGACGGCCATTGTTCCACCAAGGCCAGGCAGAGAGGAAAGGAGGCCAAGCTGCTGTGCATTCCCGGGGGTGGGGGGGTGAGGGAGAGTGGGGGGGTGGGAAAGAGCCCAGGCTCTGGGTTTACATCTCTGTTTCTGTGGGCCTCTTGGACTTTAGTTTCCTCATCTGGAAAATGGGGGTGGCACTATGCCCATCAGAGCCTGGTGATGGGAGGGGCAAAGAGCACTGCATCAGTGTCTAGCAGGATGCCACCCCATGCCTTCTCTCCCACCCTGTGCTGGGATGAACCTTGACTGCTCATTTCTTTTTCATCCAGATAATTGTCTTCTGAATCATTGGCTTTCATTCTGCCCATGGAGGCTTTTCAACGCGCTCTACCAATCACAGTCTCCTAAGTCCCAGGGTAGGCATATCCAGACACGTGGCAGCTGCTCTCTCACGGCAGCCTGGCCTTTCCCCTATTGACTTTGGTTTTCAGAAAACTTGATTGGATTCAATTTGTCCTCCTGAAACCATTCCTCCTCCTTCCCCATCCCAACACACAGGTGGGTCACTGTTGACATAAATCCTGGAGCTCTGAGCTAGAGGCCCAGTAGGAGCAGGTTTGCTCCTAATAGAGGCTCCAAGTCAGGCCTGATGTTTCAGGCAAAACTCGAACCCTTAGCTTTTCAGCCCAGCTCAGCCCCCCTCTGTATGTCCCACCTCACTGGAGTTTCAGTCTTAAAGACCCAATTGCCCTCTTAGCCACCTCCTTCCCTGGCCCTGACTGTGCATTGCAGTAAAAAAACAAATTCCTTCTTAACTTTCATGGCAGGGACTGAGCTTCCCTCACTGGGAATGTCTCTTTTGCCATCTGTGAAGTGGGGATTTGATAAACTCCCAGATAGTCCATATTAACAGATGCTCACAGAGCACTTTCTACAGTGGGGAGGGCATGGAGCTCATTGGGGTTCTGGTCACAAGGCACCAAAGGGCACAGGCAGTAGTCTAATCCTAGCTAGTTGGGCTCCAAAGCTCACATTAGTCCCAGAAGGAGACCTCCCCCCCAAGCAAATGCAGGAAAATCAACCCTCTGGCTGAGGAGAAGCAGCGTTCATTCTTTAATTCATTCCTCCATTTGCTTTTATAATGAAAGTTCTGATCTAGGAGTGCAACAACCTGTTACCCATTCTTCTGCTTCAGAAATAAAACATTGCAGATAGAGTGGGAACCCTCTTCATACTCTCTGTGATGCTATTCCCTGTTTTCCCTCTCCTGAGGAAAGCCACTCTCCTGATTTTGATGTGTTGAAAGCTTTGCGTTAAGGATATTCTGTGTATACTTAGTGACTCACTTTATCACTCCACATGATGTCTGAGACGTGTCCATGCTAACACATGTAGTTGTAATTCATTCATTCTCACCTCTACATGGCGTTCCATTGTATGAGCACACAGCAACTTGCTTATCATGCCTTCTGTGGATTGTAAATATCTAGGTAGCTTTGCACATTTCACTACAAGGGAGAGTGATTTTATGGACACCTTTGTGCCTGTTTCCCGGAGGACACGTTGACCATTTCTCTGGTGTCTTAGTGGGTCTGAGGGGATGCCATCACCTCCACCCTTACAGGATGAAGCCAAGTTGTCATATTCATTTGTACCTTCCTAGGATTAATGTTTACTGAGCCCTTACTCTGCTGGTGTGATAGCAGAGCTGAAGGAGCCATCTGCTTTCAAGTGAGATGCAAAAAGAGAAATGTGAGGTCACTTAAAAAGAACCTGGAGACATGCAATTAGTCAGTTCCCTGGAACTCATGGAGAACATTCTGGAAAGAGCTTTCAGCTGTTTTATGGTACCTTGCCTTGGGAGACATGGCAGGTGGTGGGGGGGAACCTCCTAGCCAGCCTCTAGGGCATTCAGTCTTAAGAGGTCAGGAGGTTGGGACTGACAGTCAGCCTCAAATTCATCATGTGACCTTGGCCAGGTGTCTTCTCCCTTTTGACTTAAGTGTCTCCCCAATCTGTGCAGAAGGGAGGCAAGATGAAGCCTCAATCCTTTTTGTTTACAGTCAAAAGATTTGGGCCAGAAGACTCAATGTATCCCATTACCTCCAGAACCTTGATTTTCTCCTCTTCAACATGAACTTTCAAATGAATCTCCACTGGGACCACCTCCCAAGGTGGCCAGGAATACTCTAGAAGGTCTTGGTGTTATCTTTTTAGGTGTAGTTCTCTCAGGACACAGAGGGATAGCAAAGGAAACCCCTGTGTTCCCACCTGGCTTTTAGCTTTTGGCTCCTTTACTCCTCCCATATCTGTTGGGCCTCTTCCCCAGACCCTGCTCCCACTCCAAGTCAGCCATCGCTGCACACAAGGTATAAATATAAAAAATAAATAAACCCAGAGTGAGCCCCAGAACTGAAGCAAATTGCTGGCAAGCGCTGGCCGCTGATTAGCATGCATAGTGGACGTGCAACTGGGCATATCGGAGAGAAGTGCACTTTTCTGCAGGATATAGCTACAGTATGGGCCAGGCTTCGAAGGATGCAGAGGGAGGGAGGCACCGGATGGCACTCCTGTAGGCCTGGCAAGTCCCCCAGCTGTAAGGGTCCCTGGCTTCCTCTCGCAAGCTGCTCAGTTCCTGTGCAAGTTCCCCAAACTGGAGAGGGGATTCTTTCCAGCAAGCTAGAACCTGGGGCCCAAGTTGGAGAGATCCAGAAGGTAGGGGAAGGGCCAAATAGGCGCAGGTGAGAGTTCGATAACCCTGGACCCCCGGGTTAGCCATGGGGCCTGGGGCAAAGTTACTTGCTATACCGATCCTCCATTTCCTCGTCTGTTGATGAATAATAGTGAATGTCTTGTGGAACTGTGGTGGCTCAATGATTAAGCAAATGTGTAACAGGGATAAATAAAGAGTAGGTGCAAAAAAGAAGTGAGCCCTCTCCTGCCTCCTTCCACCCCTCCCGCCCCCACCTCCTCTTCCTCCTCTTGCTCCCCTTTTTCCTCCCCCTCTCCTCTTCCGCCCCCTCCTCTATTTCCTCTTCCCCCTCTTTCTCTGCACTACAGAACAGGCACCCCCTTCAGTCTATGACCTGGGGGTCACATACCAGGAAAAGTAAGAAGCAAGAGGATTGTCTGGGAGGAATCCACAGAGAAAGAAGGAAAAAAATGAAAACAGCTCACATTTATTGGCTGCTCCATGTGTTCTGCACTGTGCAAAGTGCTTTGCAGTCTTTATCACTTCATTTAAATACGTAGCAAGCCCGAGCGGATGAGGACATGGAGGCACTGAGAGGTTACTACCTCACCCAGACTCACACAGCTAGGGAGCAGCAGACCTGGCGGTTAAGCTTAGCCCATGTGCCTCCAGTTAGGTTTGCCAGGTAAAATATAGAAGGCTGGAGTTAAACTTGAATTTCAGAGGAAAAACAAATATTTTTAAGTACATACTGATACAGAAAAGGATGCATTTTCACTAAATTTTTTCTTGTTTGTCTGAAAGACAAACATAACTGGACATCCTGGTTCTTTTATTGCTCAGTCTGGTAACCCCTAACTCCAGGGCCTGCACATTCAAGGGAAGCTTGTAACACCTCCCCATGCCCTGAGACCTCTGAGGAGGTTAAGGACCTCTTCATGCCCAGGACCCCAAACTCTGTCTCCCACCCACCTGCAATTGCATGCTGGGTAATAGCCCTTTCAGATGCTTATCACCAGCCTCCTCTCCCCCACAGCTGCAGTTAGTTTTACTAGAGGGAGAGTTGGGTCTCAACTGCCCCTCTGTGGGACTCTGAGCAACCAGAAGGGCACTGAACTGAGAGCTCTAGGGGAGCTGTTGTTCCTCAGGGGTCCTGGATGCCAAAAGCCCACTGGCCTGGGCCCTAGACCAAGACAGGGCAGCAGGAGGAGTGTCTGCTCTGGGTGCTTGAGCCTCCATTCAGGTCCTAGAAGTCACATTTGCTCACTATCTGAGCTGACCACGTTTGGGCTACCACTAAAAAATTTTGTAGATGGATGGCTTCAACGGCAAACATTTCTCCCTATCCTGGAGGCTCAGAAACCCATGGTCAAAAAGTTCGCAGGGCCCATGTTCCGTAAGAACCCCTTCCTGCCTTTTAGGTAGGTGCTATCTTCCCTTGCTGGGAGGAAAGGAGTGTTGAAGGAGCCAGAGTGCAGAGGGCAAGCTCCCTGATCTCTTATAAGCGCGCCCTGCCGTCTTGAAGAGCGACCCTTATGACCTCATTTAAACCTCATTCTTCCCCAGAGGCCTCATATCACGTTAGGAGGCAGGGCAGCGACACATGAATTGTGGGGGGACACATTTCACCCACTGCAAACTAGGCAGATGACTTCACCTCTGACTTCCCTCATCAATAAGAGACAATAACAGGGCCGAGTTCTCCCCAGGAGTGCAAGCGCTGATGTGTAGTACTCGGAAACTGTGACCTGTTGTTACCCGTTACCCTCAAGTTGCCCCCTCCTGTGGCCCGCCCTTACCCAGTGTCCCTTCTGCCTGCACCACAGCCAGGAGATGTCTTCTGGAGTGGAGAGGAAACCAGACAGCTGATGAGAGTCTGGACTCTGGGGTCACTTCCTGTGCAGCTGCCATACTTGGCATGTGGGAACACCTGCTCCCCTTCTCCTCTCAGCCCCCATCCTGCCAGCCACAGCTCCTGAATAATTCACACAAATACCAGTACTCCAGACAGCCTCTTTCATTGAACAAGTGGTTTCATTAGACAAGTGGTTTCTCACCTAAACGCTGCTCCTGCCAAAGTAGGGATCACCCAGGGAAGAGGGCCGCAGTGGGATCCAGGACTCTCAAGGCTGGGCAGAACCAAGGGGTCTGACTTGATGGTGTCCCTAAGGTGCCAAGCCCCTTCAAATGCAACTGTCTAACTCGGGAAATGGGGAAAGCTGAACATTTGTGTCTCATTGCCTTGTGTCTCTAAGCCCATCTCCCCTTTTGTGGAGAGCCCATGGACGGGGTTTGTGTGTGCAGGAAAGTGAGACGACAGATAAGAAAGCGTTTTATCAAGCTAACACTGACCCAGAGGCAAAGCATCATTGTGGAGGATGGCTCCACCTCTGGCATCCCTCATCAATAAGACACCTTTGTCTTGCTAGCTGTGAAATGGAACTAGAATGCTGTCTTCTAGGTTGTTGAAGGATCAAGCGTGATGTCCTCCAGGTTCCTGGGCTGCTTCCTGTGGACAGGACACACTCCTGCCAGCCTCTGTCCCTCTTGTCAGTCTAATCCCTGCTCATTCTGAAAGGTCTCTAAGAATCCCCCCTCTTCTGAGAAGTCCTCCCTCAGAGTTGCAGCACAAAAGTCCTGAGAGGGGGGTGGGCACAAACACATTCCCTCTGCCCACCATCCTTCCAGATAGGTTTGGGTATCCCCTGCTGAAGTCTGGGAACCAGCACAAACGATTCCTGTTTCCACCTCTGTCTCCCCAGTAGGCAGAAGGCTCATCAAGCGCTCACCATCTTGGCTCTCATTTCCCCCCACCAACACGGGGCCTGGCACGGAGCTGTGCTCAGTAAATGTTTGCAGAATGAGTGAAAGTGCCTCATAAACTCCGTCAACACTGCCGTGCCGTGCAGATATGAGGGTGATTAGAGGGGCATCGCTTTGAAACCCAAGATTCCTCCTATCACCAGCACTTTATCAGAGCTGGATTTTCACAATCAGATGAGCCTCTCGCCTCTCTGTATCTTAAGCCTTTGCCCTGGCTCTGGGTAGCGGGGCCTAGGATGACACCAGGGCTGCAGGGGTGTGGGGGCACTTGGTGGATTCCAGGGTCAGCTGCAGCAGTCTCTGGGCTTACTCCAGCCTGTCTCCTGGGGGGCTCCGGCCTGCTGTTCTGCCCTGCTGAGCCCACTGCATTCAGTCGCAGACACCTCATTATCGCAGCGATGCAGCCAAGCTGGAGGCAGTTCAGAGAAGAGCAGTGAGAGCAATGTGTGTGTGTGTGTGTGGGGGGGGGTGTTGGGGGGAGACTGGCGCTGGCGCTGTTGGCGGGGAAGGGGGGAAGGGAACAGTCCAGTGGAGGCTGAGACATTCAGCTCAGCGGGGCCCAGCAGGGAACCTGAGAAGTGCAGCATCTGTGCGCCAGCGTCTGGAGAAGGGCCTTCCCAGCAGGGGAAGAAATGAGCTAGCTGGGAAGACAGACCAAGGGGCACTTAGGGAAGGGGCTCCTCCCTACCTGGGCCAGGGGACCCAGGCACAAGCCAGTGCCGGACCCAGCCATCATCTTTCTCAGCCTTCAAAGGCGATCCCACCTGCTGTCTCCCTTGCAGTGGTAGATATTCATTGCCACATCCTTGGAGCAGGAAACCGAGGGAAGTGCTGGCATTGTGCGAACTGTCTGAGTATGCTCACTGAAGTCTGTGGAAAGTGTCTCTGGGAAATCCAGTTTCATTGCCAACTCAGGTGAAAAGGGAGTCTGGACGCCCCTGGGCTATCCCACCCCCTCTCTCATTTTATCTATAGCAATGGTGGCTTAAAGAAGGAAAGGGGCTTAGCCAAAATTACATCTAAAATTTGATCACATGTGAGTCAATGGTGCAGCCTGCACTGGAACCCAAGTCCAACCTCTGGACTTCATGCTTTGTCTTCTTTCCTCTACGGCTTTCTTCCCCTGGAACCATGAGTCACCACCCAGACTGTAGCCTGCCATTTGCTCAGTGACCTATTACACCTCTTCTGCAGTAACCCCTCCTCAGATACACCCCTGCTCACCACACGCACGCGCTTGCATGCATGCACAGGTCATGCTCACACACGGCTGTCTCCAGGTGGGTGTGACTCTGGCTCCCCACGATACCTCCCAGAGGGTGCAGATCAAGCCTGAGATCGCTCACGTGTGGTAGGCACACTCCAAACCTTTGTCCTGTCTGATCCAATCTATCGAGAATGCCCTGTCCCCAGAGCTGGCTTCATCTCATCACTGGTGTCAGTTCCAATGTCACTGTTCTCTGCAAACTTCCCTGGCTACATCATCGCTGTCTAGCTTACCACACCATTTTATGTTCTGTAGAGTACCAATCACTCTGAAACCAGCTTGTTTATTGGCTTTTGGGGAAAGACAATGGCAGCTAATTCTGGACAGGGGCCATGTCTGCCTGGTTTTCTGTAACCACAGGATCTAGAGAAGTCCCCCCCCCCCATATCTAGAGCAGTACCTGACACGTATCAATGTATGCACACATGTATATGAGCGCAAGCATGTTAAAGCAAAAACCGAGCCTCAAGCAAGATTTTCCTTCCAAAAAAGAGGTCCAGCCTGGGCAGAGAGAATACAAGCAGGCTTGAACTGGCTGTGGGCTAGTTCATTCATTCAGTAAATGTTTATTGTCAGGTACTGTTCTAGGCGCTGAACACACAGCAGTGAACAAAAGATCCCTGCCTTCATGGAGCTAGATTCCAGGGGGAGGGAGTAGTTAGTGAACAAAACAAATGAGTTAATTGAGGGCACATTAGAAAGTGATAAATGTGCTGAAGAAAAGTAAGTGGTAAGGGGTTTGGTTCCACAATGTTGGGGGCGTGTGGGGGTAGGAGGGGAGCTCTGAGACGACATTAAATATGGTGGCTGAAACCGAAAGGTCTCCAGGGAGCCAGTCTGACAATCCCGGGTCAAAGGAAACATTGTACACAAAAGCCTTGAGGTTGGAGTGTGCCTGGTGTGACCCAGGAGCTGCTGCGCAGCCTGTGTGGCAGTCGCATGTCCTCCTGTCAGTTTCCCAAGTTTGGGGAGCCAAGAACTTGGGATTTCCGTGCACTGAGGGATGCCTTTCAAGAAATGTCTGAAAACCTGACTTCTTGGTCCTTTCCAGAGTGTTGGGTCACAGCCTGTACCGCTCTGTCAGGGGCCTTGTTTGCTCTGCCTGGCATTTTCGATGCACTCCTTAATCTTGCCACAGCACTCCCATGGTAGGGTGGACAACATTATCCCCCGTTTGACAGATGAAAATAAAAAAGCAAGCCCTGAGGCACGGGAGCAGTGCGAGAGGTCAGCACCCACCAAGAAGTTCTCAGGGACCCTGGAGTCCCACCCATTTTGACAGATGAGGAAACAGACTGAGGTTAAGATTTTCCAAGATCACACAGCTCAGCCCTGGCAGAGTTACAATTGAAAATCAAATCTTTCTCATTTGTCTCCTGCTTGTCATACCACCCAGCCTCTGGGGAAGAAGGAGGAGGTTAAGAGATGAAGCCCAGACCTTAACTGGATACTAAGGAAGTGCTAATTAAGCCACATCACATAAAGAAAAAGAAAGATTAGAATTTAGAATCCCAGACTTGCTGTGTGACCTTTCACCAGTTCCATTCCCTCTCTGAGCCCCCCTTTTCTCATGTTTAAAGCAGACTGAAGGCAGGAGTCTAATTTGTGCAGTTGCTTCACTGATTCAGTATGGTGGAGTGAATCTTGGGGCTCCTGGCACACAGTATAATGCCCAAACCATGGCAGTCCTTGTTTATGCAGTTATAGCTAATAGAAGTGAAAAGGCCGAGACTGGTGAGAGCATGGCCATCTCCGGCAATCTCTGTGCTTGGGTGAGATTAGCTCTGGGGCTGGGTGATGTTCCCAGCTAGTGTGCTGGGCCTGGCCCCAGGCCTCCTTGTGGTCCAACATTTAACTGGAAACCCAGGAAACCCACTGTGGAGTGAGGGAGGGGGGAGTCCACATCTCTTCTCATCTCCCGCTTGCCAGGTCAGCCCAGAAAACAGTTCCTTCCTCTCAGCTGCTCTGCCCCTCCTCCCACCTGTGGACAGAGGAAGAGGGGCCCCAGGGTTGTTTAATGGGGTGGAGCTGTCTTTAATCTGCTCCATAAATGTTTTCTGGATCCTCATTAGAAACCATAATGTCCTATTAATATGCTGATGAGATTTCATTTGGGTCTAAAGAAGCAAGAATAGTTGGGAAGATGCAGGGTGGGGGTGGGGTGCCTGGCTAGCATCATGGGGACTCCAGGGTAGAAAAATAGAGGAGGCTCAAAGTAGCTCCCCCTAGTCCTTGGGAAATGCTGGGAGGGTCAGCCCCCCCATTCCCTGCACACAGGCCCCCCAGGGGGATGAGTCAGCTGCCTCTGGGACTGGCAATGAACACATACCTCTCCGCACCCTAGCCAGGAATACCACCGCAAGGCCTCGTCCCAGTGACCCGCTTAGTCACGAAGTCGATGCTCGTTTCTCATTGGCTCCTCTGGTTTTGCCTATGAAAGGCGGAGGTGCAGCCCAGTGAATGGCCCCATGTTCCCCACCCCCAATTATGAGCCCTGCCTCAGGCTGGCTACTGGGATCTAGGGGTGGAGCCGAACAGCCAGGTGAAGCTGCATAACAGGGGAGGCCGGTGGGCTTGAAAAAGGAGTCTTGCTTCTCCAGCCTTGACTTGTATCCAGGCACTTGGAAGGACACGTGTGGAGGGGAGACACACAGAGACGAAAGAGACATGTGGGTGAGAGACGTGTGGGAAGGCTGTCCTGGGCAGGCACAATGGCAGCTGTTGTCTTGATTTGTACTTTCAGTTTGCTCCTTTTGTCCCAGGCTTGCCTTACCCATTCTTGTTACTCCACCAGGAGGTGTCCTAGACTTAGGGCTGGCTCTGGGCCTGAGCAGTCCTCTTTGGCTGGCCCACGAGGGGACAGATGATTATAGGGAATTTATTAATTATTTATTTTAAAATATTTATTTATTTATGCTTACCAGAACTGGGGTACAGGTCAGCAGTGCAGGGGGTAAGGATTCACCAGAGACAGAGTGGGGAACAGAACAGGCAGATCTGCTGAGATACACTGTTGAGGGGAGCAGTAGGTCGGTCAGGAGAGGTCTGCTGTGCCATGTGGGTGGCAGGGGATAGAACTCGTGCCACGGTGGCTTTGGACAACTTCATAGTTGTGCTTTAAATCTGTCGTGCCACCAGAGAGGGTCTAATTATAGGGATTTCACTGGGAAAATCTGACTAGGAATATTCTCTTCCCACTCTGTGCACACTGTCTTTCACATTAGGCTTCTGCTTCCTTTGTCTTTATGAGGTGGAAGGCAGGATCCCATTTTAGAGAATGCACCTATTGAGTCTGGGGTCCCTGAGTGTCCCTCAGTCACACCCTAACATCCACATTGAATTAGTGCCAAGTTAGCCAACCAAGACCACAGACTTGAGTGACCTCCACCACGGCACTTTCAGACAATGGAGGACAGCACTGTAAGTGGATGACAGAGTCAGCCTTCAGGCTGTGAAGACAGGTCCCTTGTCTTGCTGGTGGGCCTGCTCTGTGGGGTGAGGGAGACAGATGGGTAGGCAATTACAATCCAGGGCTGTGATGATGAGGTGTCTGGGTGCAACAAAGAAGGGCAGGGCTCCCAGTGTTCCCATGGCTAGTGTGTGGAGGCCTCTCTAGAGTATCTGGAGATACTCCCAGCTGCAGTTTCTGTGCCAGAACTTTGGCCCTGCTAACCTCTCAGCTAGGAACACCTTGTTTACCCCACCAAAATCCTGTTTCCTTCAAGACCAACTCCCTGGTTCTCCTGGCTGCCCCTGCGACCTCACCTATGGGCCTAGGTTTGCAGGCATTGGCATCTTTGTTGTTTTCATGAACAAGCATGTGAGCTGAGCTCCAGCTGGTGGTTTGAAAGATGTTCACTGGTAGGTGCTGTAGGTGTTGCCTATCAGGCATCTGCACTCCCTCCCCCACCCCCCCAAGCCCAGGAGATGCTTGACTCCCTACCCTGCAGAGTCTTATACATTCAGTTCTTTCTCAGATTCTAGTTGCTTGGCTTCCCAAGTCAGGCCATTCAGACTGGGCCTCTTGAGCTGCCATTTCTGTGTCCCTGGTTAACTGGCCCCATTTTACCAGCAACCTGCCTAACCCTCTTCCTGTGGTTAGCCCTGGAAGCACCTGGGCTGAGCTTCTCTCCCCTTCCACCTTTCCCACAAAATTCAACTTCATGGCTCTTCAGACTCTGTCCCCAACTGAAACATATTTGGGTGGCAGTTTACAGTTTGCAGACTGTTCCCTCAACTCAGCATTTTGTCATTGCTGGGCTCTGAACTCCTCAGGATTGCTCTCCTGTTCCTGCCACAAGTGGAAAGAGTAAGTGCCAAGGGGACAATCGGGTCCTGACTCTACCACCTATTGTTGGGTGGCCTTGCGTTGGTCACGGAAGCTTTCTCTGTCTCCATTTCCATAAATTGGGAACAACAATATTATGTGTGCCTCAGAGGTCTTGTGTGGAGTCAAAGAGATACTTCACTGAAAGCACCTATTACAGTACCTAGCACACAGTAAATGCTCAATAAATACCAGGTATTATCTTCAACTTTCTCAGGGGTCCACCCAGGAAGTCTAAACCCACGCTGTTGCCTCCAGGTTTTCACTCTGGCCTCAGTTCATCGAATTCCTATTGTCTGACTTCTGTTTTTGGAATCAGACAGACCTGGTTTTACTTCTAGTTCTACTATTTATTCAGTGAGTATTTGTCTCTGAATCTCAGTTTGTTGATCTATCAATGGAGACTGAGAATCCTTTTTCTCAACAGATTGATGTGAGTATCAAATGGGGAGATAGCCCCTGGAGTGCCTATCATAATGCCTGTCATATAGTAAGGATTTATGTTGCCACACACATGGAGATCAGATGGGATGCTGGTTTGGCTTGGGCCTGGGAGTGGAGTGGGCTTAAATAGAGAGGAATGGTTGGGAGCCCTGACAAGAATACCAAGGAGGCCTTGGCAAGGATAGGCAAACTCACCAAGGCAGTACTTAAATTACATGGCAATTGACATGACCGATGTGCTAGTCTGACTCTTGGGCACAGAAGATAGCGTAAAGTGAAGTTTGTGGACTTCAGAGGCCTGAATGTCTCAAACCTGTAAGGAAGAACATGAAAGAGAGACTGGCTGGGAAGTGATTCTGTTGGGTACCAATGGGGATGTGGGTTGATAATACTGACATTGCTCTTTAATTGCCTAAAAAGAAGCGAGGCAGTATTCTAGGGCCCAAGAGTCAGAGAGCTGCCTGCCTGGAGAGGCTTTCGTGTATCTCCCTGGGTGGCCCTGTGTGGATACAGCCCAGGCGGGGCTCAGGACTTCACAGCAGGCTCTGAGACTGGAGTTAGGGTGAGCAGAAAAGCAGCCCCTGTGTGATGTGAAATTCCCCTAGCTTCCAGCTCCTTGATGCCAGCATGAGGCAAGAGAGAAGGGCGGGAGACAGAAAGTGGCAGAGTGAGGGCAGACTTGGGTGAGAACTGGCTTTGGGAGGGCTCTGGAGCACACAGGCAGACTTGAGGCAATGATCGCAGGCTTGATGTCAGGGGCCAACTGCCTCAAGCTAGTCACCGGGGTTTGCCAAAGCACAAGTGGTCCACAAGGAGCTCCTCAGATCAGGAACTTGTCAGACAAACACTTAATAGGCACCTACAAAGCACCAGACAGGACTGAGAAAACAGGTGAGTCCCATGGGCCTGGCCTTCTGCCAACCTGGCATCTTCAAGCTGAAGTAGTGAGGCTGTACAGGGTAATGAGTGAGTGGGGCAGGGGACAGAGCTTTATCTCAGCTCTGCTGTCACTTTACGTGATGCTGCCTCTTCCCTATCTAAGTCTCCACTTCCTCCTCTGTACAGTGAGTGAAGCTGGGGAAAAGAAACTTTCTAAGGGCCTATGAGTGTGAATTGGTAAAGGAGACTCAGCGGTCATGAGTGTGGAGAGCAGAGCACAGGATCTCAGAGCAGACAGGACTCAGAAGCTCTTGCTGAGCCTAAAGGTGTCAGCTGCCCCTCTGCTACCCTGGCCCTCCCACGTCTCTCCCACAGGCCCTTTCAGCTGAACTTTAAGGGCTAAGACCACATGTGAAACCCTTTCTTGCGTTCCCTGCCATGTAGGCCATCCAGATGTCTGCTTGTCCACCAGACCCGAAACACTTAGGTTCTGGTCTGCAGAGGTGTGGCCATAGAGGAATGATGTGGCTGTTTTTCTTATAGGTCCCAGGCTCTCTCTGGTGACCATAGGAGGCCAATTAGCAGAGAACAAAATGCTTCCTGCCCTGGGCCCTCGCCTACCACTGCCTCCAGCAGCTCAGAACTTAATGGTCATTTGAGCTGTCCCTGGGGGCAGAGGATGGGGCTTCCATGGGCTGCCTGGCTCCAGGCAGCAGTCTGGGGCCTGAGGGAGGCCAGGAGAGGAGGAGCAAGGTGCCTTGGGCTGCTGGGGAAGCCCAAGATGGCAGGAATACAGTACACTAGGGGTCAAGGGACAGCATCTGGAGCTGCTACATACTTGAGAACTGAGGCCTCCCAGGTATCCTCTGCATCTCTGTGAGGCCCCAGCTGGGCCCCAGCTAGTGGCAGGCTTAGGCAGGGTGGAAACCGGGAGGATGAGTCACTGAAGCATTTTCTTTTCTTTTTTAAACTTATTTTTTTTTACATCATTCTTCATTTTGTAGATTTTTCCATCTCTGTTATAGTCCCCATGGGTTTCCCACCACTAATTCACCCGTCTGCCATCACCATAGTCCCATGCTCTCTTCCCACCCCAGTTTTAATTCCATTCCTTTTCTACCCCATATGATGTCTCTGTTTATAGTTGTTCATTGTTCTCATTTTTACTTTATTGCATTTGCTTCTCTTTTATTCCCCCCACCCCATGATCCCTTGTGTTCGAATGCAAACTGATAAAACCACTATCGAAAGCTGTTCAGAGGTTTCTCAAACTGCTAGAAATAGAGCTTCCATACGACCCAGCAATCACACTGCTAGGTATCTACCCAAAGAACACAACAACATCGATTCAAAAGGACACCTGTACATCCATGTTTATTGCTGCTCTGTTTACAATAGGGAAGACATGGAATCAACCCACATGCCCAAAAATAGATGGCTGGATTAAAAAGATGTGGTACATGTACACAATGGAATATTACTCAGCGTTCAGAAGATATACTCATGCCTTTTGCAGCAACATGGATGGAGCTGGAAGGGATCATGCTTGGTGAAATAAGCCAGAAAGAAAAAGAAAAATACTAGATGGTTTCACTTACAGTTGAAGCATTTTCTTAGTGGAGGAAGCTGTTGGGGTCTGGACTCTGGATTGGACCCCATGATCTTGTAAGTAGGATGTGATTCAAGGCCTTTATCCCAACCTTTCCATGTTGGTCTGGAAAACTGGTTTGTCTGTTCTGCGGCTGTCATTGATGTTCTAGCTGCTCTGTGGGTTTTCCATTTCTGCACCTGTTTCCTCGTCTGCCAAGTAACAACTGCCAGTGCAGAGGCTGCAGTGGAGGAGCTGGGGTGGGGAGACAAAGGGCAGGCTAGAGAGGCTGAGTCTGGAAAGGTGCAATCACTTCCTTAGAGGGTTCGCCACTGATGCCCTGCTCCCACCTCTATCTGACACCCAGCCCTGCCATTTACTAGCTCTGTGGCCTGGGGAAAGTCTGAGTCCTCCTGTACCATGGTAAACACAGTATTAGATCAATCTTACTTATTTTCTTACTTACTATTGAGATTGTGGGTGTGAATGAGGCAGCCTTTATGAGCACCTAGCAGTGCTCAAATAGAGCACTTCCCTAGCAGGGCCAGGGCCAGGGGGAAGGGTGATGCCATCACTGGAGGAATGCCTGCAGGGGTCCTCAAATTCAGCTATTTCAGCTGCCTGCCCCCAACTCTACCTCCACCCACCCCCACCCCATGAATAATGAACTGGTATTGATTCCCTGGCCGGGAAATTCCCTGTGACCTGTGATAAAAATACACCCGGTCTGCTAACTTCAGGCTCAAGACAGGTTTTCACTAGCTAGGGCTGAGCTCAGTTCCTGGAGGGAGAAATTGTGTCCGCCATCTCCCCCACTCCTTCCACAAGGAGTGAGCTCCCTCCTCCCCACCAGCCAGGCCTGGGAAGGAGGGGGCTAGAACACAGACTAGGTTTGATTCCTGCCTCTACCACTTCCTGCAAGTGCTGGCTTTGCATGTTGTAAAATGGAGATGGCAAGTCTTTGCTTCCAGTCAGCCCTAGATCCAAAGGGAAGCGCTTAATACTAGGCCGCTCGGGTCTCCTCAATTCTCTATCCTGTCCCCTTGTCCTTGCTGAGAATCTCAGCACCAGTTAACAGAGGGATGAAACTGAGTGACTCCTTTTTTAGAAAACAAATCTATTGAGATGTAATTCACAAACCATAAAACTCAACCCATTTATTAAAGTGCACAACTCAGTGGTTTGTAGGACATTCACAGAGCTGTGCAATGGTCATCACCACTGAATCTTGGAATATTTTCATTAACCCAAAGAGAAATCCATTGCCATTATCCTCACTCCCAATTCCCACCTCCCTCACCCTGTGCCTCTGACAGCCACTAATTTACTTTGTGGCTCTATGAATTTGCCTTTCCTGGAAACTCATGTAAGGGGAACCATACACTCTCTGTTTTTTTGTGTCTGACTTTTTCCACCTAGCACCATGTTTTCAAGCTTTACATATGTTGTAGCCTGTAACAGTAGTTGATTTCTTTTCACAACTGGGTGATGCTCTACCATATGGATAAAGCACGTTTCGTTTAGCTGGGCACCCACTGATGGGTGTTTGGCTTGCTTCTACTTTTGGACTATTATAAATAACGCTGCTGTGAGGCTTCATGTGCAAGTTTTGTATGGATATTAGTTTTTGTTTTCTTGAGTAACACATGAGAGTAGGCATCTTGGTTCATATGGCAACTATATTGAACTTTTGGACAAGCTTCCATATTGTTGCCTTAGGCAGCTGAAACATTTGCATCTCCACCAACAATGTATTATGCTTCCAATTTGTCCATGCTGTTACCAAACATGTTTATTTCTTTTTTGGTTATAGTAATTCTGTATGTGTATATGTGTTCCTGGGGCTCTATGGTGTAAACTACAGGGCAAGACTGGCCACCTACATGTAGGTGTTCCTGTCCTCAGGCCAAGATCAGCCATGTTCAGTGGGCGTGGAAGACTCTGAAAAAGGAATGTAAGGAAGCATGGGAGGGATCCCCGGTTCCCCAAAATGTCGATCCCCAACCTAGAGTCATTGCACATGTTACCTGGCTTCAAGAAGAAAGAAGAGAGATGAAGACTTGGTGGCTGACATCTGAAGAGAGAAGCTGGGAAGCTTTGCAGATAACTGGGTGGCGGAATCAGCCTCCAGTCTTGCTGCTGTTGTGGCCTTGGAGAGTACACCAAGGGCCCCAGGCCTGCTGTCTCACTGAATCGTCATTGTTGTGGGACAAAGGCTCAGAAAGAGTTTATCAGATTGTCTGCTGTCTTCTCCCGCTGCCTCCCTGTTTTCTGTTCCAGTGTCTGGTGCTGTTCATCTGGACCTTCAAATGTTCCTTCAGGCTGCTGCAACATCATCCCAATGGCCCCTGCTGTGATTACCTCTGGCTGCCACAAGCTCTAGGTCCTTATTGATGATGTGGCACAATCTTGGATGAGAGGCTTTTTTAAAAAATTATTATTTTTAATAATATAATGGTTTATTTTTACATCATTTTGTGCCTTTCTCCTTCTCAGTTGTAATCCCCGTGGGCTTCCCATCACCAAATCAGCCATGTGCCATGACCAGAGTCCAGTGCATTTCCCTCCCCCAACCGTTTTTGATCCCATTCCCCACTCCACCACTGTAAAATGTCTCTGGTATTATAGTTGTTCATTATTATTATTTTTCTCCCCTGGTCCTTTATACTCCTTCTATTAGTGAAACCATCTGGTATTTTTCCTTTTCTTTCTGGCTTATTTCACTATGCATGATCTTTTCCAGCTCCACCCATGTTATACAAAAGGCATGTGTTTATTTATTTATTTATTTTTGGTTGCTGAGTAATATTCCATTGTGTATATGTACCATATCCTTTTAATCCAGTCATCTACTTTTGGGCATGTGGGTTGATTTCATGTCTTTCCTATTGTAACTAAAGCAGCAATAAGCATGGGGGTGCAGGTGTCTTTTCAAATCAGTGTTTTTGTGTCTTTGGGGTAGATACCTAGGCGTGGGATTGCTGTGTCATATAGAAGCTCCATTTTTAGCAGTTTGAGGAACCTCCAAGGAGGAGCCTTTTTTTAGGACTGTGGACACTGTCTAGGGTGAGATAGCTGGCCACTTGTTTCCTTATCAACTCTTTGTTCCACTTGTTTGTTAAATAAACCCATGACTGTTCCTAGAAACTGAGTGCTCTTGCGACTGTGTGTGTGGGGTGAAGAACCTGTCCTCTTTTGGGCACTTTGAGTCCTTGTAGTACCCAGATAGCCCTGCCTCATAGGGACTGGTATCTCATTGTGGTGTGGCTGTACATTTCCCTGATAGCTAATGATACTGAACATCTTTCCATGTAGTGTCGGTCACTTGTATGTCTTCCTTGGAGAAATATCTATTCAGACCATTTGCCAGCTTTCTCATTGAATTGTCTGTTTTGTTATATTGAGTTGTATGAATTATTTACAAGTCCTTTATCAGATATATGATTGGAAACTATTGTCTCCCATCTTGTGATGTACATTTGTCTGTTCATTTTCTCATTTTTAATATATATATACATATTTTCATGCATAAAAGACCTGGAGTATAGGCCAGGGTGGTGGTAGTGAGAGGATTCACCAGAGACAGAATGGGGAGCAGAACAGGCAAATCTACTGAAATACACTGCCGAGGGGAGCAGTGGGTGAGTCAAGAGAGGTCTGCTGCACCTTGTGGGTCAGCTCCCTGGCTGGAGATGGAACTCATGCTGCAGTGGCTGTGGATAGCTTCATAGTGCTGTGACTTAAGTCCTTGTGCCACCAAGGAGCTCCCCTCTCTTTTCATTTTCTTCATGATGGCCTCTGAATTACAAAATTTGTTACTTTTTAAATTTAGGTTTATGGTAAGGGTTTGGTATAGAGATAGGTTTAGAATGTGGATGAATTCGGATTTATATTAAAGTTGGATGTTAATGTTTGTCCTAGGGATAGAATTTAATGGTGGGTTTAAGTGTAGGATTTGAATGACTTTTTTTTTAAAGACTTTATTAAGGTGTAATGCATAAACCATAAAATTCATAAAAAGTGCACAGTTAAAAAAAATCAGTTTGTGGCCCTCCCTGGTGGCGCAGCGGGTTAAAGCACTGCACAAAGAAGTTTAGGCCACCTCTGCATGAGTTCGATCCCCGCCTGCCCTGGAGGAGATCCACTTGGCGTGGCAGACCTCTCCTGACACGCCCGCTGCTCTCCTCAGCAGTGTACTTCATCGATCTGCCTGTTCTGTACCCCGCTCTGTCTCTGGTGAATCCTCTCACCCTCCACATCTCTGGCCTGTACCCCAGTTCTGTACGAATAAATAAATCTTAAAAAAAATCAGTTTGTAATTTGTTTACATAAACATTTTCCATTTTAATGATGCCCAGTTTATCTATTCTTTCTTTTGTCACTATGTTTTTAGTGTTGTACCTAAGAAACTATCAGAACCTAATCCAAAAATCACTGTTTTTCCCTAAAAGTTTTTACTTTTAACTTTTAGATCAAATATATTTTGAGGATTTTTTTTAATATGGTATGAGGTAGGGGTACAATTTATTCTTTTGTCTGTGGATATCCAATTTTCTCACCACTGTTTGTTGACAGGAATATTCTTTTCCTTGCTGAATTGTCTTAACACTTTTGTTAAAAGCCAGTTGACTATCTATGCCAAAGTGTTGCTGGGCTCTGTGATCTCAATGTCTACCCTTACTCAGGACAATATCAAAATTCATTGATTACTGTAGCTTTGTAATGAGTTTTCAAATTGGGAAGAGTGTGTTACAATTTTTGCTTTTCCCTTTCAAGACTGTGTTACTATTCTGGATTCTTTGTAATTACATCTAAACTTTAGTTATCAACTTTTTCTAAAATATGAAAGAAATAATTTCATAAGGATTGTTTATATGGGACTTATTGCCATCATAACAATATTATGCCTTCCAATATATGAACATGGTATGCCTTTCCATTTATTTAGGTCTTCTTTATTTCAGAAATGTTTTATAGCTTTCAATGTACAAGTATGTATTCTAGGTATTTTTGTCTTTGTAATGCTATTGTAAATGGAATTAAAAAAAATTCAGAATATACACTGTTTATAGAAATACAATTAACTGACATTGATTTTTCATCCTTCAATCTTGCTGAACTTAATTACTTCTAATAGTTTGTGTGTGTGTGTGTTTGTGTGTATTCCCTGGGAGTTTCTATATACAAGACCATGACATTTGTAACTATAGATAACTTTTCCTCTTTTCAATCTGAATTCTATTTTACATAAATTTCTCAATTGCCCTGTCTAGACCCTCCTGTACTGTGTTTAATAAAAGTGATGAAAACAGACATTTTTGTCTTGTTTCTGATCTGAAAAGCATCTAGTTTTTCTTCATGAATTATGTTGTCTGTGGGTTTCTCATAGATGCTCTTGATGAGATTGAGGAAATTTTCTTCTATTCACAGTTTTAGTTTTTTTTTTCAACTTTTTAAAAAAAATTTATTTATTTATTTATTCATATAGAACTGGGGTACAGGCGAGAGGTACAGGGGGGGTGAGAGGATTCACCAGAGACAGAGCAAGGAGCAGAACAGGCAGA
>NW_004567144.1:2858569-2896633 GCF_000260355.1 Condylura cristata
GGGAGCAGAACAGGCAGATCATCGAAGTACACTGCTGAGGGGAGCAGCGGGTGGGTCAGGAGAGGTCTGCCACACCATGTGGTCACATCCAGGGCAGGCGGGAATAGAACTCATGCGGAAGTGGCTTTAGCTTCTCAGTGCAGTGCTTTAACCCGCTGCACCACCAGGGAGGGCCTAGCCTCTTTTCCTTAACCAGCTAGTGCTTTTAAATCTAATATATGCTTCTTGTAGACAATGTATAATTTTTTAAAACCCACTTTGCCAATCTGTACCTGCATTTTTGCTATTAATTCTCGACTTGATGTATGCCATTTTTTTCTCTTCCATTGCTGCCTTTTGTGTTAATGAGATGCTTTCACATACATTTTAATTCTCTTGTCATTTATTTTACCATGTAGTTTGGTTTATTTTTTGTGTTTTTTTTTTTTTTTTGGAAATTGCATTTGAACTCTTAATTTAATTTAAAGAAATTTAGTCTGGATTAATACAAATTGAATTTCAACGGTATAAAAAAATCTTGCTCCCAAATGGCTTCATTCCCTTCCCCATACTTTGTTTTGTTATTATGTAAATTTCATTTTTGTGTATTTTAACCCTATTAATAAAATTCTATTTTTATTGCTTGATGCCTTTATCTTTTAAATCTATTATGAACCAAAATACACACCTATATAATTTCCTTTAACAGTATGCTTCATTTCATTTTTTTCTTTTCTCCGACTGAGTACAGTGTACTTTATTGATTATACATAACAAAGTAGGGCTCCCTAAGTCATTCCCCTTCTCCAGGAGACTTGGAATGGAATTGTGTGGCGTTAGGAGATGCTCTCTATATTAGGTGAGGGCTTCTTTCCAGTAGTTGGGGGCTTCTTTCCTTGTGCTCTCACTGGGGCTGGTGTTCCATCACCCCATTGTTGTAATCAAATTCCTTGTCATACCAAGAAATGAGCTTAACAAAATTGCTGTTGAGAGCAGTGGCAGGCTCAGAATCAAAGGTAGAGGAGTGGATATCATTGTTAAAATTGAAGGAAACAGACAATCTAGTCCAGTATAGCTGATATTGCAATTGAGGGTGGCCATGTGACACATTACCTTCTTGATACCCTGTATTTGACAACATTCTCCAAGTCATATCAATAACTGATATGTTTGGGCTGGGATCATGCCGATGAACTTCCAAATCAGCTCAGGGATGACTTTGCCCACATCCTTGATGACACAAGTAGAATGAGGAATGATGTTCTGTGGAGCCCTTCAGCCATTACACCACTGTTTCCAAGAGAAGTTGTGCATGGTCTTCTGGATATGAGTGATGGCATGGTCTGTGGTCATAAGGTTTTCCATAAATCCAGAGCTGTCGTGGATGACTTTGTTTACAGGGGCCAAACATCTCGCAGTGCAGGAGGCATTACTAACAATATTGAAGGCTTTGTCATATTTCTCATAGCCCATGCCCATTACAAACATGGAAGAATTAACAGAAGGGGCAGAGATGATTTTCACCTTTTTGGCCCCACCCTTCAACTGAGTCCCAGCCTTATTCAAGGTAGTGAAGACACCAGTGGAGTCCACAACACATTCCAGTTCCTCCCTATTTGATGCAGGCAAACCCTTGCTCCTAGAAGATGGAGATGGATTTTCCATTGATACCAGTCTTTCTGTTCTAGCCTTAACTATGCCATTGAATTTGCCATGTGTGAAGTCATAATGGAATATGTAGACAGTGTTGATGAGGTCAATGACAATATTCGTTTTGCCATACTTAAAAGCAAACTTGATCACTAAGCACTAAGCCTAGCTAAGTCCATCACTCCAACCTTCACCAGGGATATGGCTAGCAATGCTTGAGAAGGAGTGACTGTTGAATCTGGAGGAGCAGAGTGAACAGTATGCTTCATTTCTACCTGTGGATTCAAGTAACCATCTAGAGTCCTTTTATTTTAGTCTGAAGATCTTTCTTCAGTATTTCTTGTAGAATAGGTCTGTTAGTGATGAAATATCAGTTTATTTTTTAAATATTGAAATGCTTAATATTCTTCATTTTGGAAGGGTAACTTTGCTGGACAGAGAATTCTTGCCTGGCAATCTTTTCCTTTCAGCACTCTGATTATGTCATCTTATTATCTTTTGGCCTCCATGATTTCTGAAGAAAAACTTGCTTCTCATGGTCTTATTAATCTTATGGTTGATTGTGTATATGATTTTTCTCTTCTTGCTTTCAAACATTTCTCTGTCTAACTTTTGTCAGTGGACTATGACATGTCTATGTGTGGATCTCAGTGCATTTGAAGTTTGTCTAACTTTTTAAATAAATTACTTGGTGGGTTTTTTTTTTAATAAAATTTGGGAGTTTGGGGTCATTTTCCCCTGAGAATTCTTTCTTTTTCTTCATTTCTCTATTCTCCTTCAGGGATTACACTTATGTATCTGTTTACATTTGATGGTGTACCATGTGTTTCTGAAACTCTTCATTTTTCTTCAATTTTTTTTAGTCTTCAGTCTGGAAAATCTCAGTTCAAGTTCAAGTTTGCTGATTCTCCTGTCAACTCAAATCTGCTGTTAAGTCTTTCCAGTGAATTTTTCATTTTAGTTACTTTACTTTTTTATTGCAGAATTTCTATTTGATTCCTTTGTATGTACGTGTATGTTTAAATAGACATGACAAAATTTATCATTTTAATCAATTTTAAAAGTACACATTATTGGCATTAAGTCCATTCACATTATTGTGTAACCATTGCTATCATCCATCTTCAGAACTTTTTCATCTTCTGAAACTGAAATTCTGTATCCATTAAACAATAACTCCATTCTTTCCCTTTTTCAACTCCTGCAACCACGGTTCTACTTTCTGTCTCTACAAATTTGGTTACTCCTAGTATCTTATGTAAGTAAAACCATGCAATATTTGTCCTTCTGTGACCTACTCAAGTTCATATTGCATCGTGTCTTCAAGATTCATCCACATTATGTGTCAGAGTTTCCTCTTTTTAACATTGAATAATGTGCCTTTGTATGTACACTCAGCAAATAGCTTCCCAGATGTCCACAGATAGATATATAAGAACAGTTCACAGTTCACAAAGAATTTCTCATTCCCCAGATCTTCTTTTGAGTGTTTTGACCAGTCTATTGTTTGCCCCAATTGGTACTATTGCTATGATATCAATATTAAACAATTGTTACTGGTTGTTTTCAAGAAAGGCTCTGGGGAGAGAAATTTTCCCATTGAGTGAACTCTACCCAGTTCAAATAAAAATTTTGTGAGTGATACTTTTCCAAGGGGTCGCTAGACGGTCCAAATAACAGACTATCTATTTGATTCTTTGGACACTAAACTTTTAGAGAAACTTCATACCTGGTTGTCCCTCTCTGTTTATTGTGAGGCTGCTGGTTTTCAAGTGTACTATGGAGCTGGGGAGAAAGAAATGAGAAAATAGGTTAAGTCCAAACTTGGTAAAACTTACTGTTCTTACCAAGAATCAGCAGTTTTTTTTTTTTTTTCAAATAATATTCCTTAGATGGTTACAAAGTTTGGTTAATTTCTAGAATTCTGGAAAAGTTAATTTTGATCATTTGTGCTGGGACTCTTATTGTTTTTAAGGAGGGACAGATCTTGGCGGGCTTTCCCCACCTTTCCAGATGTCCTGCTCTAAGTGACTCCTGTAGGATAGGCAGACGTCTACAGAGAAAAATATCAGGAAATTCCAGACAGATGCAACAGTATGTGCAAAAGATGGAGCTGTGAAATTTCATGGTCTCTTTAAGAGTCACAAATGACCCTGAATAACGAGAAAGTGAGGAGGGTGCATATTCAGAATTTTTCCTGCTGCCAGTTTCTAAAGCCCAACTAAAGTGATTTTAGGTTTTATTTCATTTTATTTTTTTAAGATTTACTTATTTGTGCATACAGAACTGGGGTACAGACCAGAGGTGCAGGGGTGATGAGAGGACTCACCAGAGACAGAGTGGGGAGCAGAGCAGGCAGATCGACGAAGTACACTGCTGAGGGGAGCAGTGGTGGAGAGGCCTGCTGCACCATGTGGATCACCTCCCACGTGGGGATCGAACCCTTGCTGAAGTGGCTGTAGCTTCTTAGTACTGTGCCTTAACCCGCTGTGCCACCAGGGAGGGCCCTCAGGTTTTATTTCTAAAGAAAGCTATTAATCAGTTTACAAACTTGATAAGGTCATACATGGTTAGGTCTAACATTAGGTATAGATGAACCTAGAGCTTCATGCAATCATTAGGACTCAGTCTAGCACTCTTCATTTTTACTCTTTTATGTTTTAACACCATCCTTTGGTAGAGTCTCCTTCTGTGGTTGCGAGATGGTGACCAACGGTTCCAACTTATGAAGCTCTCTGTTCAATGAAACGGAAATGATCTCTTTGTAACGTTTCTGTCAGAAGATCCAGAACTAAGTCTTACTGTGCTCATCTCTGTGCAAATCTCTGTAATCAGGAGAGATGGAGACAGGCCTGAACCACACGCATTTCCCTTAAGCTAAGGGTGGGATCAGCCCTGAACTCAATCACAGGCACTGACCTTATAGGAAGAATACCTTTTTAAGGAACATAGAGATTATTTTACCAGAAGTTGGATAGTAAGCGATCATCAGGCGAAACAATATACATAAACCCAGGGAAGAGTAGCAGAAGGTAAGACTTGAAGTGTGAGACCTGGAGATATCTTGCCATTACAGCTATCCTAGGCCCTGAAAAACCACACAATAAACATTCTTGGTTGAGGACATGCTCCGTGTTAGTCTGTGCTGAGTGCTGGGATACCAATCTGAGCCTCCCTACCCCCAAGGGCATCTCCAGTCTGGTTTTGTTTAGGCACTCTCAACCTATAGCTTTCTTACTAAGATTTTGCCAAGAGGTCATTTCATCCAAATTTGTAGTTGCACAGACTAGAATATTGGTGCCCAGAAAGGGCAAGGAACCTTATCACTGTCACACAGCAAATCGGTGGCAGAATTTGGGCAGGGACTGGGCTAACCTCTCTGTACTACATACATGAGTCATATTCATTCTTCAAGTTGTCTTTCCAGACCACCTCTGGGGGACCTTCCCATTGTACTCACATCCCTGCTGGTAGCCCCAAGGAAATGCTAACTGCCTTTGGGTTCACTCTAGTAACTTTCTCTTTGAGGGTCAACATTAAATTGTTCCATCTATTGCCTTGCTTATTGTCTAGTCCCAATCCTGTTCTACCCACTTTTGTTAACCACTGACACATTTGCAATCAGCCTGAAGAGGCAGCACCCAGATATAGACAGTGTGAGCCAAGTGGTGTTGGCCACATCCCACTGTGGGGAGCATGGAAATCCCAGATTGCCATTCCTCACCCCCAGAGTGTACTTGACTGGCAGAAATGTAACTTTTCTCAGTTCTGCTCTAGGAGGAAAGAGGTACAAAACTGGTCACAGAAACATCCTAAGGTGTCACCTGAGCAAAAATGCCTCTTTTCTCAGAACCAGGCCCATCCATTAGCGGGTTCATCTGTGCATGCCCTGGGCAGGGTTAGACCATTCTGGTCCTTGGCCTTCTTTCCTAACCCACTGCCCCTTGACCACTTCCCCTTTCTGGAAGCTGCTGCACTGACTTCCTTGCTGATTCCCATCTCTGGGACTCACAGTGGTCTCACTCTTCCACCAGTACTTCTTGCCTGAATCACCACATTGGTATCTTTCTTGGCCCCTCAGTTTCTTTTGAGGCTCTCTTCTCACCATCAGCGTATTCTCTATATTAAAGTCAGCAAAACAAAACCTGGACCACGGCCCTACTCTGCTAACAATTGTCCTCCACATTCCTTCAGAATAAAATAGAGTCCTTATTATGGTCTACAGGACCCTTCACAAACTAGGCTCTTGTTAGATCCTCACCTCCTTCTACTATCTTCCTCCTTTGCACTCCTCTCTAACACACAGGTCTTCTGGCTGGACCTTAAAGAGCCTATCATGCGCTGCACAGTTCATTCTGCTTGGAATATCTGTCTCCAGGATCTCTTAAGTGGCCTGAACCCATATCCACTGCATATCTTTAGTCAAATGGTACTTACCCGGTGAGGTCTAAACTTTCCCCCAACATTCACTCTTCTCTACTTTTATCTTTTATCCTTGGACCTAAAGCCTGTGGCATGCAATGTATTTTGTTTATTGATTTCCTTGAGCTCTATGAACCAGAATATTTCTTTTTTTTTAAGATTTATTTATTCATACAGAAGTGGGGTATAGGCCAGATATGAAGGGGCAGTGAGAGGATTCACCAGAGACAGAGTGAGGAGCAGAACAGGCTGACTGACGAAGTTCACTGCTGAGGGGAGCAGTGGGCAGCCAGGAGAGGTCCCTTGTGCCATTGGGTCACCTGCAAAGCCGGGGATCAAACTCCCACTGAAGCCACTACAGCTAGCTTGCAGTGCAGCACTTTAACTCATTGTGCCACCAGGGAGAGCCCTGAACCAGAATTTTTCATCTGTTTTTCCAAAAGCCTCATTCCCAAAACTTAGAACAATACTTGGTGCACAACAGGTGCTCAGTAAATATTTGATGAATGAGTAAATAAATATATTTTAAAAATCCTGAATAATCAGAATTTGGGAACCATTTTAGTCATATAAAATTAGTTAGGGTTTACTTGATTAAAGTGACCATTTTCATATAACAAGTGGGGGAATTGAGACTAGAGAGGGAATAGGACTTGCCTAAAGTCACAGAGGGTGTTAGTCAGAATTAGCAAGTAGGCCCTAGGATCAAGGAGCCTTCCAGTGGATGATTTTTTGGGTGTCTTTCAAAGAAGCCTTTCCTTTCCCACAAAGAAGCAAATGGTTGAGGCCTCACTTTCTGACCTACCATCTGCCACCTGGCCAGGCCACCCATTGTCCTGTCTTCCCAGGTACTGGGGTTTGAGATCTAGCCCCGAGGTACTGACACTTCTGTACATAGCGTGAATTGAAAGCTGTCTTCATGCCAGGCACCATGCTAGGCATTTTCCAGAAGATGGCTCATATTCTAAGAACTTTGAAGTAGCTTTCCTTTCCCCATTGCACAGATAAAGAAGCTGAAGCTCACAGAAGACAATTGATTAGCTTAAATACACATAGGCAGCAAATAGCAAAGCAAGGATTCAGATCCAGATCTGTTGGCTGATAATCTGGAGATTTTCTCCGATGTTCTGACTCCAGCTGGCTCTGAGTGGAAGCCCCCTTTCCAGACCTTTCAGTACCTGCAACAACAGCAGGTCTGGAACAGGCCAGGCAGCCTCAGAATTCTGGGAGGAGTGTCAGCGAACTCTGGTACTGCTTGGCCAGGGGCCTCCTTTCTCCGTCCCAGACCTGGAGAACTGGGCTTATTTTCAGAGCTGGACTCACATTTTCCCTATGGAGTGTGGAGAGTCTACAGTTGAGCCAAATGGAGGCCCCTCCTGCCCCTGGAGGAGAGGGGAAAGGGGGAAGGGGAGCAGAGCAGCCTTCCAGAAGGGATAGCTATGCCGGGTTCCAGCCTAATATCCTGGAGCTATTCCTAGGTAGATTGTGGTCAGTGGAATTATGCTTTTATCAGGCTGCTGGGAGTTTCAATAAAATCTTTATGGCCAGGAAAGTTCTCTTTATGGAAATCAGATTATTGAAGTGCCTGCTGAGGGGAGGGCTTTACCAGCCTGCCTTGCTCCCCACTGCCTCCCTCCACCCCTTCAGGACTGCTCCCCAAGTCTCCTCTCCCCTCCCCTCTCCTTCCTTCCCTCTAGGTTCCCAGCCCCCAGGAACATTTGAGATCCCCATAGAGAGGGCCACGGCAAGAATAAGAGGCCTGGGAGGACACAGGGAAGATGTCAGCTAGACTGCGAAGGAGCCCATTCCCTTTCTGCCACTGTCACCTGCTGTTGCCATTTCTGGGTCAATCCTGGCGCAGTGTGCTGGCAGTTCCCAGACTCTGGTGCTCAGCACAAAGCTGAGCCCTCTCCTCACTCCCCAGACCACTGCCTGTCCATCTGTCTGCGCAGCCTTCCTGCCCCTCACCCTTTGGAAATGGAGCTGAGATCTCACCCCAGGACAGTGTTGCTCCAGCTCCATGGAGGCTTTCCTGGGGTTTTTTTCTTGGGGGCGAAGGAGCAACTATGGTTGAGACCCCCTCCACAGGACCCCATAAACTGCCTGCTTGGGGAGGGGCTGCCTAGGACGTTTTCCTTGTGGCTTTCTGGGAGGTTTTAATTTAGCAAAAGAAAAGTGCTTTGGGCCAAATGGAGAGGCTAGATTCCTTTAAAAGCCTCCCGAAGTTTGGTGTGTTTCCCTACCCAGATTCTGCAAGTACTTCCTCCCAACATGCCTCCCGCGATATCTTCTTCCATTAGGGTCTAGTTTCCAGAGACACCAGGTTCTCTGAAGAATACCGAAGGAACAGAAAAGTGAGGCTGGTGGAGCCAGAGCCTTTGCATTCAGCCCTTGAGGCACTACCCCTGGCAAAGGAAGTGGACTGGGGCTGCATGGCCCCAGCAAGAGAGCTAAACTGAGTCCCTGCTGGTATTTTTGCTCTGTTATCAGATGGAAACATGTCAGCCCCAGCCTGACATTCAGGAATATTGACCTCATTTTACAGATGAGGGAATGGAGGCTTAAAGCCACAGAGCTAAGAAGGGGCACTCTTTGCATGTTACCGCTCTGAGCAGGAGACAGCGGCAGAATGTAGGCCATGGGCTCAACACAGATGGCCCTTGGAGGCCCCGCAGTACGTGTGCATTTCTCTGCAGACCCCAGGCTGTCCTCAGTCACTGCCCGGGCTCGCTCCCTCTTTCACTCCACGTCTCCTGCACCCCTGACCCTTCTCTGAGGCTCAGGCCTGGACACGAGGTTCATGTCTGACCCTGGCATTCCTCTACACCGGGGGCTGACACTCATTCTCCCCATAGCTTGCCCCAGACTCCCCTTACTCTGGACCTTTCAGAATTGAACCCAGAGCAGGTAGTTTGCCCCGCACACCCATCCTGCCCACCCTCCCCTCCTGATTCAGACAATAAGAAAGAACTTTCTAACAGGCAGAGCTGTCCAAGCATGCATGGGCTGGGCAGGGCTGGCTGCTTGGCCCAGGCATTGGGTGGGGGACTGTCTGAGCTGGGAATCCTTCCAGCACTTTCTGTTGATTACAGTTTTCATTTTCCTATGTGAGTCCTTCGATTATTATTCACAGGTTTTGCATGCAGCCTATGCAGCCTCTTGCTTCCTGTTCTTTATCTCTCTATGAACTTTACCTTCTGTTTTTGTCTCCTCTCCACCTCTCTATTTCTACCTCTGTTTTCTTGTTTCTGTGTTCTCTCTCTCTCTGTTTTTCCATGTCTCTGTTTCTTAGTCTCTTCCTCCTCTTTCCCTGTTCCTCCCTTCAGAGCCTCCCTGACTGGGGTCTGCTGTGTTTGGGACGATGCCTTGCTCAGTTCTCGCCAAAGGACCTACTTCTTTTTTGTGCTTATCCGGTCTCAGGCTGCAAACTTTGTAGGAGAGGATGCTGTGAGGTCATATTTGAACAAGACCGTCTTCACCCCTGGGAAGCTGGACAACACCCTTGGCCCTGCAGCTTCTCTCCAAAAAGGAGGAAGGGACATTTTCAGTTTCTTCCAGACCCTAGCTGGCATGTCCGTTTTGCTGAGAACCTGGAGGACCCAAGAGTGAGCAGGTCTCAGTGGTACCTGGAAAAGTCCTGTCTTTGAGTCCAGATCCACCATCACTTGTCCTATCTGGAGGTCACTCCCCCGCTTCTGGGCTCACCCTCATTCCAGAAGAACTTGATGTGTTCTCTTGAAGGAGCAGAAAGAAGTTGAGTGTTGATGGTGTCTCGAGTGTGAGATGGCAATTTGAGTGGGAGTGGAAGGAAGTGTGACGTGATGAAACTAGAGAGGTAGGCTGGGGCCAGGCCACATGGAGAGTTGTACTTCATCTTGAGATGAGAGGAGAGACAGTGGTGATCTGTCTACAATTTATTAGATCGTGCTGGCTGCTGATTGCTGATTTTGAGGAGCAAGAATATAAGCAGGGAGGCCATTGTGAGAGCTGTTGATGTGGTCCAGGTGAGACGTGATGGAGACTCGGACCAGAGTGGCATGGTAGCAGCAGATATGTGGAGAAATGACCTTTTTAATGGGATGTTTATGTTGGGAGAACAATGGGGCTTGGTGCTTTATAATTGTAGGCATGGAGGAGAGGGTGGCGTCAAAGCATATTCTCACCTGCAATGTGCGACGACTGATGTTGCCGATGATTGGCATAGAACTCACAAAAGGAAGGATGGTTTAGAGACTTGTTGGGTTCTGGATTGGCCATGAGGAATCTGAGGTGTTTGTGGGCCAGCTGGATGGGGCTTAGGCAGTGCTTAGGCAGTGGCAGATCTGGAACACAGAATTAGAGATGTTGGAGCTATGAGCAGAGATGGTTTCTGAAGCTGTGGGATGGGGAAGTTGGCCTAGAGCAAGAGCACAGTGTGAGGATAGGATCTGTGGAGGCTCTCAGGCATGTGTAGAGTATGTGTAGGCTGTCAGAAGAGAGAGCAGGAGTGAATCAAAGGAGAAGAAGGGTTGTATAGTGAGCACAGGAGCTGAAAAGCCAAGGAGAGAGTATTGCCAAAGGGAGAAGGGTGATCAGCTCTACCAGATGTGTGGAGTCAAATGTGAGAGAGGAAAGCAGCCGGCAGAGTTGGCCATAAAGTGTCTGTGGTGACTTTTGTAAGAGCACTCTCAGCAGTGCTGGGCATGGCAGTTGGACCATAGTAGTTGAAAAGGTAGGAACAGCTGTGCAAGTGTACCGTGAACGCTGCCGTATTCCACTTCCCATGCCTTTCTGTTCAGAACTGAGGAAAAGCCAGCAGCTTCCATTGTCTTCCATTACACGGAGGCCTGGCTCTCCATCCCTGACTCACACACACACATGCATGTACACACCCACACTCAACAGACACATACTTCCTTCTGTTTGCTTCAACAGACTGAATTGTAAGGCTTTCCCCCTTCCCCACTTCAGATTCAGAAATAAATTGCTCACTGCTCCAATGGTGAAACCCTATCTGGTCTGGTAAAAACGTGTGTCTGGAGCTACAAACTCCACGTTTCAGCCAAGGAAGGGAGCTGGCTGCTAAATGGCTTGCAAGAAGCTTGGGTGGGGGCAGGGGTGGGGGTGAAGGGGGCATACAAAGCAGAAGCAGAGGCTGGGGTGGGTATGAGGAGTAGAGAAGGCAGGGGACAGGGGAAGGAAGGTGGCAAAGTGGGGGGTGGGGCAAGAAAAACTCAACGCAGAGCGCGTGGAAAGACTGGAACCAGGACCTCTTTCCAGCATCCCAGATTTGGGCTGAAACCTAACCGTTGCCACTTCCTACCTCTGGAGCAAGTAACTCTCCTTTCTGAGCCATGGCTTGCTCATCTATAAAATGGATTTAATAACAATAGCTACCTAATTGGTACTCTGTTAGTCACAATATCTTCATGTTCTTACCGTCAGGACAGAACTGGTGCTGGGAGAAGACCAGGCAACATTCCAGAACCTTGGTTGGACCAGGGAAGTAACTACCTCTGTATTCTCTACTTGGCTTTCCAGGGACAGCACAGCAGGGTCCAGGGCTGGTTGTAGAAGGCAGCAATGATGGACTGAAGATCAAAGCATGGCCTTTGGGCCCCACACTCAGCAGCCCTGTTTTCCCTTTAGCTTTGCCCAGAGACAGCCTACAGAAGGGAAGACAACTAAGTCTCTGGGGCTAGAATTCTGCATGCTAGGACCCACCTCCCTCAGCTGCATATGTATTTTCAGGCGCGATGCTGGTGAAGTACAACCATAGCATTTCAAAGAATCCTACAGCCAGCTGCTTGCCACATGCTGCCTGGATTTCAGGGCTTGGGGAACTTCTGATGGTACAGGAGGGCAGGGAGGCCAGAGGCACTCACTAGGCCTGACCCTTAACCCTCACCCTCACAGACCAGATGTAGAAGGCCAATCCTTTTGTGCAGGCCTAGGTCTGGTCGTCCCAGGCATCCCCTGCCCCTGGAGCTACACAGTGGAAACTCTAACCCATTCCTGCCCCCCCTTTTCCGGCCCCCTCTTTTACTCCTAACCCTAACTTCCTGTCCTGTCAGGAGGCTTCAGCAAAAAGAAATCTACTGCTGAGAGGATCATGGCTGATGAAAAAGAATCCATCATGGCCCTGAGTGTCAAGAAGTAGAGAAATGAGACACGCTCTTCAGGGTGGGGGTACCACATCCTCTTGATTGGCAGGACAGGAAATTGGGGCCTGGACCAGTGCAGAAGCCAAGCCAAGAGGGTGCTGGGACTTCTCCAGGGGCTGTGAGCTTGGGGGTAACAGTGGCAGACTGTCTGGATGTAATAAAGTGGAGAAATGGGGATCCCCAAAACTCAGGGCTTTGGACTTCACTCTCACCAGTGGGGGAGGGAAAGGAGCTGTGTGGGGATGAGATATGGAATACTGAGGAGAGTGTGTGAGAAGCATGAAGACGGAAGAATCAGAAGAGAAGGGAGAAGGTAGAGGGGCAACTGCTTGTGGAAAGCAGCCACCATGCTTAGTTGACTTGGGCCAAAAGCTTTGCGAGAGGCAGGGTCAGAAATGGCGTGAAGGAGGAGCTCCCAAGTCCCAAAGTCATGAGTTCCGGTGCACCTTTTGTTTGGAAAGGCAGAGGCAGTGGCAGACACACAGTGTTTTATTTTTTTAAAGAATTTCAAAAAAAAAAAAAAGATTTATTCATTTATGCATACAAAATTGGGGTACAGGCCAGAGGTACAGGGGGTGGTGAGAGGATTCACCAGAGACAGAGTGGCAGATCTACTGAGATATACTGCTGACGGAAGCAGCGGGCAGGTCAGGAGAGGCCTGCTAACCATGTGGGTCAGCTCCTTGGCCAGGGGTCAAACTTGTGCTGCAGTGGCTGCATTAATTGCATAGTGCTATGCTTTAACCCTTTGCACCACCAGGGAGGGCCCCGCACAGTGGGTTTTAGAAGCCTTCTGGTCTGTGTTGACAGGGGCAAGTTGATAAGTGAGGTCACTGAACAGGTTGGAGTCCAGCAGAGTCCAGTGTGGGTGGACAGGCCCGTATGGATGACTCTTTGAGCCCTGCGAGAGCAGGAGGGCAAAGTCCAGGAGGTGGTATGGTATGGCAGGACCGACAATGGCATCTTATATCACACTCAGGGTAGTGGACATGGTCCATGATGTGTTTTTATACCACATGACTCCTAATGTTGGGCTAAGAGTATGTCCTGAATGAACTCTATCCACTGATGTTTTATGGACTCTACTCCTACCTCCATGCCAAAGAGAACCCAGGCACTGAGGAGTTCAACTCCCATCATGCCATGAATCTTCCATGACTCTTGACTTCTTGAAGGGACAATTGCTGGGAACTAAGGGTGAGGCTAAGCAGCCGTGCCTGGTATAAAACCAATACATGTGTGCTCCTGCAGGGGGCTCAATTTCGCCTGCCTTTAGCATGCACCTGGGGTCCCAGCTCAGACAGTCTTATTGGTAAGAATCAATGAAATCTCGCCCTCCACTTCCCCCCTCTTTCTGTGTGTCCCACCTCTTTTAGTCTTTTAGTTTTCTTTGAATATAAGTCTTTTACTAACCTTGATGTGTGTGCCTGCCCTTGGGTCTTGTTCTGAGTTTTTTTAAAGCATTTGGATGAGGACTCACACTTGGGCCATCCCACTTCTCTTTGGGGTTGCCCTGTAACAATAACAGCCTCATAGGGGGCTCACTTCATGAATAAGTGATTGATTCCCACTTCATAGACGGCTGAAGGGATGTTTAAGGGTAATTTCGACTCTGCCATGATTTGTAAGCTGACGAAGGGGCAAATCTGTGTTGAGCATGGCTTTGCCAATGGCTCAGCAAGCGTGTTGGGAAAGGTTTGGTGTGGAGGACTGGAAAGAATGGACCTCTCTCCAGAGACCCAGTACCGCCATCTTTATCCTAAAAGAAGCCAAGTTACCTCCTGGGATAGCCCCTGTTTCTCAGTTGGAGATGTTTTGGGCCCTGCCTTCTGAAAAAATCCGTAATCCACTTCTTATCATCTTCAGTTCCATGTGGGTCTGAGCCACCATTGCCACTCACTGGAACAATCCAGAGATCCTCTTTGCTTCTTTCTCTGTCTTCACTCTTTCCCTCCATACTACTTGGCTCACCTCATGGCAGCCATTGTATTTCTGTGAAGAGTCTGCTTAAAACCCTCCAGCAGTTCCATTCTCCTCAGAACAAAATCCAAATGACATGCAAGACTCTGAAAGTTTTGCTGCCCCATCTTTGGATCATCTTTCCCCGCTCCCCACATTTTTCACTCTACTCTACCTTCTTGCTCTTGAACACATACCTCTGTGCCTTTGCCCTCGCTCCCCCCTCTACTGGAAACACTGTCTGCAGAACTCAGTATGATATATTCAAACAGTATTCAATTTCTACCCAAATGTCACCTTATTAGAAAAAAAAATTACCACCAGATCCTACCCAGCTGTCCTCACCCCTATTACTTGCCTTTTATCTTTTCTCACCACTGGACATATCATATACTTAGACATACTTTGCCTTTATCTCACTGCCTGAAATTAAGACAAGATCTTCTATTCTCTGTCATATCCCTAATATCTAGAAAAGGACCTGGCTTGTAGTAGGTACTCAATAAATATCGAATAAATGTGTAGTTTAGAACAGACAAGCAGAGGAGAGACTCAGTCATCTCTGCCCCTACACTGGGTCCTTCCTTTCCACTGTGCTCCTTGATTTCCTTATGTCACTGACTTGCAGGTCACTTAGCCACCCTAGCTAAGTGATGCCCTCACAGCCTCACGAGCTTTCTGCTTTCTGCGTGCCTGATCCTTCCTGCCAGTTACATGCATCCTTTAAGTTGGCGTCATGCTGTGTGGGACCTAGGCATATCCTGGCTCCTCAGACTCCCAGGCCTTAAACTTGCTAGACAGGCCTCCTCTGCACACTGTTACCACCTGTGCCACTATTGAAGGCACCCAAGGACTCACTCAGCAAGCACTGCTAGGAGTTGTGGGGGGTGGGGGGATTTGGGATACAAGCCACCTGAGCCTCCCCAGGCAGAAGCTAATTCAGGACTCTGAGCTCTAGAAGGAAGTGCTTCTGCCTCATGAGCAGGTCCAGTGTTGGGATGGAGATGACTCCATGGGGAATATACGAGGCAAAGACCCACTCCTGAGTGCGAAGAGAGCCTGGAGGGAATCAAACACTGCAGAACTGGTCAGCAAGAGGCCCAGGGATGGAAGTGAGTCTGATGAATGGGACTTGGGGGCTTAGAAACTCTGTTCCTGGGGTAGTGACTGGGCCTGAGGCACCCAAAGGGAACTTGGCAATCAAATCAGTGGCCCACACAGAGGAAGCAGGTGGCGTTGAGTGGCCACGACTGCTGTGGTGTGCACCATGGGCAGAGAGGGGAACTGAGTAGCTGTAGATCAGGTGACCTGTATCAAGGAGCAGAGACAACTGTTAAGTAAAGTTTTGACCACTTGACAGGGCACTCTGCATGCATTTTTTTCCACAACAACCCTATACAATTTACAGGATGATTTCCATTTTAAAAACAGGCAAATTAAAACCCAGATTTGAAATGACTTGTCCAGCATCAGAGTGAAGAAACAGCCAGTCAGGAATATGAATCTGACTCCTGGTCCATAGCTCTTTCTACAAATATGGACTGAACACACACTGTAGAGCATGCACCATGTAACTCATGCTTTGCATCGCTGTCTCATTTGATTATTAGGAGAGCCTTAGGAGGTAGGTATCATGGTTGCCATTTATAACTCATAACTGGGTAAAGGACTTACACAGCTAGTGCAAAATGAGATTTAATTTTAAAAGGAAGGGGGGGAGGAAGGAAAGAAAAAAGAAAGTGAATACAGATCGTCAACTCTTAGAAGGCTTGGAAAGAGACACACACCGTGGGAATCTAAATGCTAAGCTATCGAGATTGGAAGCAAAGAGGACATTAGGCATATCTATGGGATGCATGAACAGGACTCCACATTCCCTCAGGCCCCATGGGGCTGTCCAGAGAGGTAAGGGCCAGCTTCCTGGGCATGTGAGTTGAGCATTCCCACAAGGACCCATGCTCAAAGAGGCCCTGGATATGGCTGAATACCTGGCTGCTGCCACCTTGAAATCAATCTGTAACAAGAGCCTTGCATTGTAATTTAGTACTGGGCCCTGCAAATTATGTGGCTGATTCTACTGGGATCCTATATGTGGAACCAATGGCTTCCTCCATGCTTCTGGGTGTCTGCTCTTTGCCCTCAAAGTCCACCCTGTACATGGCTCCTGAGAGTCCTCTCTAAGGCAGGACTCTGGTGCTGCCTTTCCTCTCCTCAAAGTCCTTCCAGGTTTCCCTATTGCTCATTGTTTCATCATAAAAAACTCAGCTCCAGAGCCTTCTACAAAAGCCTTTATTTTCTCAGGACTCTTTCACATAGATCCTTTTCTTCTGGACCCCAACGTAGGCCCACTCGCTTCAAGTGCCTGCCTGGGTCCTACCTGGACCTTATCATGTTGCTAAACTTCAATGTCTGCAGGCCAGGGCGGGACCCCCAGAGCCCAGGGAGCAAGTTCTCCTTTCTGCCAGCACACCAGCTTCCCAAGGGCAGGCTTTGGTCTGTTTCACTCACTGTGATCCCAGCACCCAGAACAGGGCCCCGCACACAGTAGGTACTTAAGCAATGGCTGAATATAAGACTAAATGAATTCAAGGCTCTCCTCAATCTGGCTTTTAGCGTGCCCCAGGCCTGACACCTGCATGTTTCTGCTCAATAGTACAATTTTTATGCCCCACCCATATACTGTGATGGGCCCACAACCCAGAATGTCTGTTCTAATATTGTGGTCTTCAAATTTGAGCCATGTTCAATATCCAGTTTAAAATGCCACTTCGTCAGTGAAGGCTTCCCTGAAAGTCATGGCTGGCCGCACCATGGTTACTAAGACATCTCTCAAGGCAGCCCTCACTTTTTGTGATGTAGCAGGAGCAGCCAGACTTGGGATAAAGTCTTCTTGCTGCCACTTAACTGTGTGATCTTGGCTGAGCAGCTTCAGTGAGCCCAACTGAAAATGACATTACCTCATGAATTGTACTATGAATGAAATGAAACATTCTAGCTCCAAGTGTGTTCAATACCAATAATGCTGCTATTATTCCTGACAAAGACAATCATCAGCTGTGAGAGCTGACTGTCAGAGCGCTTCCTTTTTTTTTATTTAAGATTTATTTATTTATTCGTACAGAACTGGGGTACAGGCCAGAGATGCAGAGGGTGAGAGGATTCACCAGAGACAGAGCGGGGTACAGAACAGGCAGATCAATGAAGCACACTGCTGAGGGGAGCAGCAGGCGGGCCAGGAGAGGTCTGCCTCGCCATGTGGATCTCCTCCAGGGCAGGCGGGGATCGAACTCATGCTGTAGTGTCTTAAGCTTCTTAGTGCAGTGCTTTAACCTGCTGAGCCACCAGGGAGGGCCCAGAGCGCTTCTTAATGCTACCTGCTATCAGGGAATACTGGCTTTACTCTCCCCATTTTACAGGTGGAGAAGCAGGTTTGGGGCGGTTCATTGCCGCACAGGTAGCAAGTAGCAAGGGCAGGACAGAGGAGCCAGGCAGCGAGGCCCAGCTCCCCGGGCTTCCTCTGCAGCGCCCCTGGCCCCACTGGCCCTGGCAGGCAGCAGTTTCTGCTCAGGAGATCCCAGAAGCCCAGCCCCATGGGGGCTGCATTTGTTCCAAGTTAGGGTCGTTTTGTTTTGAGATGCAAATCATTTGTAATCAGAGGGTCAGAGCACAGTAGACTCTTCTCTTTCTCCAAACCAAGCCTTAGGTCAGCGGGCCCAGGGGATCTTATTTTCCTCTTTCTCAGTCCCTGAGGAAGTGAGGCTATAACCTGGACTCCATGTAGTCTAACTAAAAGCAAACAAGGGCTACTTCAAGGCTAACAATCTGGCCATCCACACCCTCCCAATTCGCTGCCTCTCTGCCCTCCTTCCTGCACCGAGTTACCCCAGGGAGAACCTTAAGGGTTGTCATGAGACTCTCCTGTAAGTCTCTAAACAAAATGAATTGAAACCTGATTTTAACTCAAATATTAAAGAAAACCATATCATTCTTTACTTTGTGGGGTAAGGGCAGGGGTACCCAGAACGTCCCCAGAGAACCAGGGGCACACAGGTGACATGGATAATGAAGAAAATTCTTCTGGATTATGAACCTCCCAACCAGCTCAGATGGGCTGGGGACTACAGTGCCCAAGCCACCCTGCCCAGGCATTAGTCCCTCAGTGTCATTCATTAGTCACCACGCTTCATTCCCACTGAACAGCAGATGACCTAGCTGACCTAGGGCTTGGTTTGGAGAAAGAGAAGAGTCTACTATGCTCTGACCCTCTGATTACAAATGATTTGCATCTCAAAACAAAACGACCCTAACTTGGAACAAATGCAGCCCCCATGGGGCTGGGCTTCTGGGATCTCCTGAGCAGAAACTGCTGCCTGCCAGGGCCAGTGGGGCCAGGGGTGCTGCAGAGGAAGCCCGGGGAGCTGGGCCTCGCTGCCTGGCTCCTCTGTCCTACCCTTGCTACTTGCTACCTGTGCGGCAATGAACCGCCCCAAACCTGCTTCTCCACCTGTAAAATGGGAGAGTAAAGCCAGTATTCCCTGATAGCAGGTAGCATAAGAAGTGCTCTATCTGCTCTCACAGCTGATGGCTGTCTTTGTTAGGAAAGTCATTCTCAAAGTGGGATCGGGAAGCAAAGCTCTTTTCTCTCTGGGTGAAGAGAAGGTGAAGAGACCCAGAATCAAATGTCATTTGGCTCAGAAGTCCCTGTTCCTCAGAGTTGCATTCTGTGTGTTGTTCCAGTTTATGGCTGGCTACAAGAGGGGTTCACGGAAGATCTGGGAAGCAGAAACGCAGCCATTGCCCCCTAGGGGCTGATGCAGTCTCTGTTGATGCCACATACACTGTGACCCCCCTCCCCAGACTTACCTTGCTGGCTGAGGACGGAGTGGGTTCTGGTTCTGCAGCCCGGACAGACCTCATTCTACTGCAGCTCTTTTGGAGTGTCTGTGTGTCCCGGGCCAGGAGAGGGCATGGCCCTGTGGTGGAGGTCCCCACACTACCAAGATGAGTTAAGGAGAGGCCGAAATGCTTTCTTTCTCACCTCGTGTACAGTTTTCCCTCCTGGCTGCCTCCCCTGCTCACCTGATGCAGCCAGATGCAGAGAGCACAACCTCCCCGAGTCAGAAGGTAAAATAGACATAGGCTTCTTCAGCCAATACCCAAATGGTGGGAATTCTACCCCCCTAATAGATTACCCACATGGTATTGCTTCCCTGATCAAACCCTGAGAGATGTGTGTAAATGTCATGTTATTAGTATTATGAGATTGGGAGTTTCCAAGGCTGGGATCAGGTTTTTGTCATGCATATATTAAGGGGCTGACAAGTTGCCGTCATTTGCCTTCGTGGTCTTTGCAGAATAGCAGGAAATCCAATCAAGGCTCTGGACAACTGCCTAGTGCTTGTTGTGACCCTGGAGAGGGCAGGATGAACAGGCGAATGTTGCTAGATTCAGCTTCCCAACCCAAGTGGACAGAACACTAGCAGGTAAACAATGACTAATGCAAAGATAGTAAGAACTTGTGCTTGTTAACCACATTGCCTATGCCACATCGTTGGATCCTTATGCTAGCTTCTGAGGCAGGTAGAAAATATGAAACTCAGTGACATTAAGTAACTTACCCAAGTGTTCACAAGGACTCCAATGGAGAGCTCAGGCTCCAGAGCTCTTATGGAGTTATAGCTGCCGCCCCAGGGAAAGGCAAACTGCCCCAATACTGCTGTGTGTAGCGGCACAGAGGCTGCTGAGGCAGAGATGTGAGCGGGAGACAAGAACCAAGGAAGTTTTCTGGTGTAATTGCGGGATCTGAACTGAGAGAATTCCCCTTCTCCCTCCTGTCCCATCTACCATTGAGTTCTACAGATGTTTCATTAGCATTAGCATTAACCATTTCTTTCAATCTTTGCCCATGTTAGACTTCAAGCCTTGCCCATCTCTGGCCTGGACCCTTAACCCAGCTCTTCCCCTGCCCTGTTGGCTTCCAGCTTTACTATTCAAATCATATTGGCCTTAAGATCTGCCTTCCTCAAACTCAGTTCTTATATAAGATGCTTTCATTCAAGATCGCACCATGCCCCCACCACCTGTGAGGCCCCATGGGATGACATTATAACATTAAGACTGAGCCATTCGTGAAGTTGCTGATATTAAGTCATTTTTTTTTTCCTTACAAAAATGGCAAATGCCTCTTGTTCTTCTAATATTTATATTAACAGTCATAGTTATCAAGCCCATATATTGTATTAAGATTAGACACGTGCTTCCAAGCCCATCATTCCCACAAGTTACTGACTTCTTTGGGCCTTTCTGTCTTACACTGTTTACCTTGGCATGTTTTTCTCTGTATCTCAGGCACACACCCTTTTGGTACCTCTCAGTGTTTCCCACTCTGTCTCTGTCTACCTCCCCCACACCAATGTCTCTTTTTCCATCTCTGTCTATATGACTCTTTTTGCTATCTTTATTGCTCCATCTCTAAGTCTTTATTGGCTTTCTTATGTGTTATTATTTGTTTCCTCTCCATTGTCATGCCATCTTCACCTTCTCTGTATTTGCATTTTTCTTCCACTCTCTATACGTGTCTGTTTGCCCTTCTTCCTCCCCTCACATGCGTGTGTGTCTTCAGACTTGTTTCCTGACCTCCCAGGACGCTAGCGTACATGAAGCCCACCTGAAGCTGGAATGCAGGCCTCCCTGCCAGGGAGTTGGGAAGACAGAACAGACGGGAGCGAGCATCTGGCCCAGGGGACCAGGTCCATCCTGAGCCCAGGGCACTCTTGTAAAGGTAGTTCCAGAAGCTTATGGTCTGCTCTGGGGCTATAGTCTCATCCTGCCTGGAGCTAGCAAGGCAATTGGTACAAGTGGCAATTGCCCAGATGTAAAACCCAGCTGTGCAAATTAACCCAAGGCCTGTAAGAAATTAGACTGGATCTAAAAGAGATCAGGCTGTGGAAAAGGAAAAATGTTAGTTAAAAGAAAAAATTCCTCCTCCCACCTCCAGGTCAGAGATCACAGAAGAGAATCCTCAAGCCATGAGGGACTTCAAGGGGCCATCTGGCAGGGCCACACCTCAAAACAGGTCAGACCCCAACCAGCCTAGACAGTCTGTCTTTCTATCTTTCAAGAACACACGCAGAGATTTTTCAGCATCTGCCTCCAGTATCTTGTTCTGGGAATAAATCCCTGCCATGTGAAAAAGTCTGAGGGAGAGCCTAGACCACTGGACTCACTCATACTGGGATCAAAGCCCAGATCGCATACCCCTTCCAGTCTTCTACATGCGGTACCACCGTGCAAACAGATGCTCAAATCCCGGACAACCTGCTTTTTTATTTTCCACTTATGCCCCATCCAGTTCATCGACAAATCTGACAGCCCTAGATCCCAGCTGCATTTCCAGCCCAGCCCTCACACAGAAGAACAGTGACCATGGGCCAGGCCCCTTCATGCCTGTCTGGATGACTGGATTACTCCTCACTGGTCTACCTGCCCCCCTCTGCTTTCTCGGGTCCATGCTCCACAGAAGATGGAAAGATATTTTAGTGTCATATCATTCACACCATGTCATTCTGCTGCTGAAAAACCCCTCTCTGGATTCCCATCACACTAAACCCCAAGTATTTAGTGTGGGTAACAAAACCCACATCATCTAACTGTGTCTCCCCTTCCCCCACCTACTCCCCTCTAGACACTGCTTCCTTGCTGTTCCTTTACCAGACCAAGCTCATTCCTTCCTTGGGGTCTGCCTTTGCATTCCCACTTCTTAGGCTGTTCTCTACCCCCGCCCCCTACCCCCACCATTGTCACAAGTTACCCCCTTCCTTTATTCTTATCTCTATTCAAACTTCACCTCCTCCAAGAGGCCTGCTCTGATCACCTTAGCTAAAACAGCCACTTCCTCAGCTTTAACTCCCAAAGCACTGTCTAATCTACAGCCCTTTATTTTTCCATCAAAGTACTTATTCCACTTGGCATTATATTTTATATTTATTTAATAACCAGATGCCTCAATCACTATTAACACAATGCCTAGAATAGTGCCAAGCACTTGGTAAGTACCCATTGGTGGTTGAATGGAGGGTTGAAATCCTGTTATATGCTATGTGACTTTGGGCAACTTACTTAACTTCTGGGTTTTCATTTCCTCATTTCATTACCCATGAGTGGCTGTGAAGAATAAGGGAGATAAAAAATATAATGATCATAGTGACTGGCACTAGAAATAACTGATTATTAAAATAGTTCCGCAGTTTTCACCTGATTTTTTAACTTCTGTTCTCAGCAGAAGCAGAAAGCATTTACTTTCCTGTCTCTAAGTTGAATAACCCAAATCCCCTTCATTTTTGTGAATTTAAACTTGGTGGTACAGGAAGCTGGGGATGAGTGGGAGTGGTGGTAAAGAAAGAAACATGGCACCAGGCTACTAGCTTCTTGGAATTCACCCCGGGCAGGAGTGAGTCATAGACTTCAAATCAACTCTTCAATATGCTAAAGGCACTACAGGAAACCATGGACACAAAACTAAAGGAAATCAAGAAACCAATGTATGAGGGAGAATATCAATAAAGAGATAGAAGTTATTAAAAAAAACAAATAGAAATTATAGAACTGTATAATATAATAACTAACACGAGTGTAACATCACAGGTCTCCCCTTTCCTTTACGTGAAGGGTCATATGATAGGTGGTCTGTGTCTCTGAGTTTGAAGTATAAATCCCATGAAGTTTCAGGAGGAGGCATTTCATTGCTATTGAGCAGCTTTGGAATCAGATAGACCTGGGGTCCAATCCTCATTCCGCTGTGTAACTTTGAGCAGGAGCTTAGCCTCCCTGATCTAAGTGATAGTTATCCTCCTAGCTGCCAACAGTAAAAAATGGGATTGCATTCAAAATCACTTAGGCCAGTGCCTGGTGTATGGTCAAGGCTCCCTAAATGGTAGCGATTATTGCAAGCATTATCGTGAGCTCATCCATCCCTGTCTCCAGGCAGCTCTGCATTCCAACCATTCTCCAGAGGTTTGGATCAAATCCTTTAAATCATCCCACCCTCCCACCTAGGAAACTACCCCAGACTCAGTCTAGCTCCAGCACCTAGGGATTTCGACCTGCACAGAAGAAAGGGGCTCCAGTTTCCTGATGTGACCCGACACACTCACCCCACTTACTGGTACCTGCAGGCAAGAAGCAAAGACCTGAGCGATAACATCAAAATGGCAGGCCAGCTTTAAGCACCCACCTCTCCATAGGTATCTAAAAATCACACGAAACTGTCAGTAAGAACTTTGCCAGAATGCCAAAAAAAAGTCAAAGGGATACAGAAGCCAAGCCAATGTTGAATTGAGAAAAGGGCAAAATGCTCCTGGCAACCAGAACTGTCCAAACACCTGTCGAAAGGGAGATGAAGAAACAGAGATTTCAGTGATGACAAATAATATGGAATATGATTTTTGCCAGAGTAATTTGAAAACATCACTAAACAGATGGTGAATCTGTCCTGCAACAACCAACAACAGCAAACCCTGGGGCAGGGGGAGAATCTGATTTCCAGAGTTACAACATTAAAGTATTCAGATGTCCAGTATTCTACAAAAATAACAAACATGCACAAAGAAACAGGAAAGTATACACCATTCAAAGGGCAAAAATATTAGGAAGAAAAAGACATTGCACTTACTGGACAAAGACTTCAAATCAACCACCTTAAGTATGCTTAGAGGACTAACAGAAAACATGGGCACAGAACTAAAAGGAAATAGGGATATGAAATGTAAACAAAATTAGAATATAAATGCAGAGGCAGAAATTATAAAAATAAATGTGCTATTAATTCAGACCCTGAAAAATAGGGTCATTGAAAGGTAAAACTCACTGAAAAGTTGGTCATGGTTCAATAACAGATTTACACTGGCAGAAGAGTAAGTCAGTGAACTTGAAAACAGGACAATTCAAAATATCCCATCTGAGGAACAGAAAGCAAAAAGAAAAAAAAGAAAAAGAAAAAGGCAACAGCCTGAGGCCTGTGGGATAGCACAAGGCAAAACAACACACACACTATGGGGTCCTTCAGTTAAAAAGAACAATGAAGAAGGGACAGAGACAATGTCTGAAGAAACAATGACTAAAAATGTGTCAAACTTGATGAAAAAAAAAAAACAAGCTTATAAACATTCAAGAAGGTCCTTTAAGTCCAAATTTTTGAAGGCCTAAGATAAAAAAACTTGAAAGCAGCAAAAGAGAAGTGACTCATAACATATAACACAGCCTCAATAAGAATATTTGTAATTTTTCATGAGAAATAAGGGAGACCAGAAGGCCATGAGATAATATATTCCAATAGGATGCTAATAACAATTGTTTTTTATTATTTCTTGTCTTCTGCTGGCTTTTGGGTGATGCTAATAACAATTGTATACAACATGTTAGATAATCTGAAGTGTGGTAAATATAGCAATGTTAGCCTTAAACTTTATGAATTTATGTACCTGTCTTAACTTTAATAGATTGATTTTAAGAATAATAAATGTTATAATCTCAGCTGAAGGTTAATACGACCCCAAACTGTTCTTAGAAAAAAAGATGATAATAATCTCTCAGCTCAGTTCATGTGCTGATGTTATCCCACTGCTTGCTCGTAATGTATAAAGTAAACTGCTGAGAGAAGAACAGGAAGATTTGCACCCAAATCTGATTCCCGTGTCTTCTTCCCGCCCACTCCCCTTTTCTCCCTTTTAGGAATCTCTGCTTGCTGAAGCTGCTCCCACCTTAAGACCCTGCCTATTCTGCCCTCTGACAATCTGTGATTGGGGCCGGTCCCAAAGGAAATTGGCAAATACCTGGAGATGCACAAATTACCACAACCAACTGAAAGAGAATAATACTAATAAAAAATCTCAGCAGACTTCTAATAAGTCAAAAGCCTCTCAACAAAGAAATTCACAGGACTACAGGACTACATAGATTCACTGGTGAATCTTACCAAACATTTAAAGAAGTTTTTTTTTTTTAAACCAATATTACTTAAATTTCTCCAGAAAATTAAAGAGAAGAAAATATTTCCCAACTCATTCTAGGAAGCCAGCATTATTCTGATGCCAAAAACAGATAAAGACATCACAAGAAAAGAGAACTACAGACTAATAATAGGCCTGATAAATATATATGTATGCATATATATATGCAAAAGCCCTCAACAAAATGTTAGCAAACTAAGTCTGACAAAACTTTTTTGATAAAAAGATTATATACCATATTCAAGAGAGATTTACCTTAAAAATACAAATGGTGGTACAATGTAAGAAAATCAATCAATATAATACACCATGTTAGTAGAATGAAGTAAAATAAAAAGATAATTTCAATCAATGCAGAGACCACAAAATCCAACACCTTTTTAGAACAAGAACATTAGAAAACTGGGCAAGCACGGAAACTGTCCCATCATGATAAAGCTAAAAATGACAAATTCACAACTAATAACATAGTTAATGGTGCATATTGAAATCTGTCCCTCTAATATCAGGAGTGTGATAAAGGCACCCACTTTCACCACTGCTCTTCTATATTGTGCTAAAAATTCTAACCATAGCAATAAGACAAGAAAAAAAAAGAGGCATTTAAATTTGAAAGAGAAAAGTAAAACTAACTCTATTCATAGGTAACATGATTCTACACAGAGAAAATTCCAAAGAATTCACACAAAACACTGCTGGAGTCAGTAATCAAATTCAGCAATGATGCAATGTACAATTTTAACACACTAGATTGTTTCTACATACCAGCAATGACCAATCTGAAAAAGAAGTTAGGAAAAAAATTACATTCACAATAGCATCCAAAAAAATAAAATACCTAGGAATAAATTTTACCAGGAAAGTGGGAAATTTAAACATTGAAAATTACAAAACATTGCTAAAGGAAATGAAAGAAAACAAGAATAAATGAGAACCTATCCTCTGTTTCTGAATTAGAAAACTAATACTGTATCAATTAAATGTTGACACTATTCAAAGCAATCTACATATTCAGCCCATTATCAAATTTCAGTGAGTTTTTTTGTTGTTGTTGCTAAAAAAAGAAGTTGGAGATTCACCACTTCCCAATTTCAAAACTCACGCTAAAGCAATGGTCATCTTGGGACTGGAGTCACAGCAAGTCAGACTGGGCAAGGACTCCAGGCTCCTAGGCCCTTGGGGTAATTCTTTCCCTCAAGGGGACCTCCAAGTGCCTCTTCACCCTTTCACTCCTGTGATGAGCTGGCCACAGCCTAGTTTCCAAGTGATGACATCTACTGCACTATGCTTTTACAAGGAAATAGTGACGTGGCAGCAGAGGTCTCAAAACAGCAAGCTGGCCCTCATTTGGCAAGGTGGGAGAGAAGGGAGGGCTCTGTGGAGCTTTGCCCTCCTGCACTAGAGATGACCCTTAGAAAGCAAACCCTGTTTTGGAGTCTACCCAACTCCATTTCACAGATGGGAAGACTGATGCAGGGAAGACTGATGCAGGGGAGACTCACAGGGAAGGGAGTCACTACGAGTCACAGAAGTGAGTGAGTTATAGGCCTACAACATGGGAGACATCTTAAGGGCACTCTAGCTGTCCTGTCATACCCCCAAACCTAATTTTGACATGATCTCAACAGCATTCCGAAGGACAGGTGATTGTCGGGCTGTGGTTTAAAGACCTTCAAAAGCAGGTGCTTAGTCCCTCCCAACGCAGACTCCTTTTTAGCCAACTGGAGACAAGTGCGGTGATTGCGAATACAGTTCCCCCTATTTAGCAAGTCTTATCTCATGGTATCCCTCCAGTTCTTGCATTCTTCCTCACCCTACTTCCCACTCTCCCTCTTCCTAGTATCTGTTTTTGCCTGTGACTGGGATTTTATTCCAGTAAAGTAGCAAAAATTCTCCTGTGCCCAGGAACTGACTCATGGTTTTCATTCCAAGCCCCCCTTTGTGCAGAGACCATAAATAGAAAACTGTTCAGGGTCCTCAGGGTGTTTGAAGGACCTGAATCCAAGGTGACCTGATTGCAGTATGAACTCATAGCTCCTTACTGAGGCTTGTGAGAAAGTTGTACCAGATTCCCAGAGGGTCTGGAATTTTCAGCAACTCTAGGGTCCACCTTTGCTTGGGAAAAGGTCCCTCCCTGCTCTTCTCCTGCCCCATCTCTGGCAATCTGACAGCCCATTCTCCTGCTCCCCTCCACTCACTTGCCAGCACTTCAGTAACAGGGCACATTGTCTACTGTACTCTAAGCATCTCCACCATTTCCTCTTGAGGATCCCGGAGTGACTGGACTGCTACAGATGTATGGGTTCAGCTCTTGGAGATTCCTGGGAGCCTGCAGGCATGCCTTTTTTGTTCACTATCACCCTCCTGAATCCCTGACCCTATCTACAATATGCACTGGTCATCCCTTGTCTCACCCAATCCTGACATGCCCAGGCTTGGGAAAGACTGAGCAGAGGCTCAAAGTCTCAACTCAGGAAGGCCGTGCTCCTGAGGACCTAGTGATTATCACTGTTGTTATCAATTGGCCCTTCCAGTCTGTACACGTTTGCCAACAGCCGTGAATGTCCACCTCCACCCACGGGCAGCCCACCGTGAACTTGACAGCAGTACCAAGGGGCACCGTGAAACTTGTCCCAGGTCAGTCCAACCAACCTCTGTAACTGGTGGGAGGTGGGGGAAAAGCTGGCCTTTGCCCTCAGTCCAGTCCCCATGCTCATCCTGCTCTGTCTCCTTCATCTCCCTCCTCTGCTCATGGAACTTGCTTATAAATCCTGAAAACCCAAACCCCCATAAATTCTCAATTCATTCTGCAGATATTTCCTGTGTTGGGGTTTTCGGCAGCATCTGCTGGTTTGAAGTTCCCTCTTTATTTGTCCTAGGGGCACCATTACTCTCAACTTTAGCAGTTTTCCTGCTCTGTAGTCCTTGCCAGACTCCATCAGAGGAAGAGAAAATTGGTGAAAGAATAATTATTATTATTGTTATAAATATATATTTCATTTTCCTCTTTCAGCCCCCTCCCCCCTGCCCTGATGAAAATCCCAGGCAGGAGCTGGCAAAGGGATGGCTTCTTCATGGACCCCAGGGCAATGGGTTTTGTGTCGCGGTGGCATCTGCAAAGGGCCACTTTCTGCTATTCTGCCCAATTGCATCATAACCTTGAGCAGCTTTCTTCCCACCAAAAGCTCCAAGCTCAGGTTCCCGAGTCTCCTGGACGGCTCCTTAAGCGAGAAGCAAAATACAACTCCACATGGGACCAGTAGTTGCACTTAATAATTTCTTATCACCTCCTTATAAGGCAGGGGTTTTGAGTCCCATTTTATAGAGGAAGATGCTGAGGCTCGGAGACGAGCAACTGGTGGCTCAAGATGACCCAACTAGCAAGCAGAAGAGCTGGGATTTAAATCTAGGTCTGTCTGGACCCAGAGCTCTTGAGGTGCGCACTCCCTTCCCTCCTTCCAGGTTCCCGAAGGACACCTTTATGCGTCCCAGAGTTTCACAAGTGGAATCAAATTGCCTTGATTGGCTCTTATGTGTTTCAATGATCCACACAGCTATGGAGAGTCTCAGAGTCTGAGACCCTTTGAGATCATCTATTTGAAGGACTCAATCCTGCAGGTGGGGAAACAAGCCCAAAGAGGGCATGTAGCTGGCACACAGTAAACTGGTGGTTTTCTTCACAAAGTATAAGCCCCTTGAAGACAGGAGCCATGCTTCTGTGGGCCTTTGCACATAACCCTGAACACATTATTCAACACAGATCAATCGATACTGCTACTTGAGTGCTAGTGAATTCTGAGCTTCAGTCATCTTTAACTGTCATAGCAACCCCATGAGGTCCAATTTCTAGATCATTCAGTTATGTCACTGACATTCAGAGAGGGGAAGTGACTTGTCCCAGATCACCCAGTGGATTAGAACTCAGGATCTGACAGGCTTGGTGGGCTGACTCAGGACGATGTGTCACATAGCCATTCTAACAACAAGATGGAGCAGGGCAGCTAACAGTTACTGAATGAACACTATGTATGAAGGACTATGCTGAGAGTCTTATGTGAGTCATGCAATTTAATCTTTACAACAACTCTAGCAGCCTCATTTTACAGACGAGAAAAAATAGGGCATAGTAAAGCTAAGGGATTTGCCCCAAACCAAAAACCTAGTAAATGGCAGAGTAATATTGATTTGATTCAAGGGGATCTCACCATTTTCTAGGAGATCCGATTTGTCTGTGGATAAGTGATCCTGAAGGGAGTGATTCCATTTAAAAGGAATCTGTTTACTTATCACAGTAAATAGTAAAAAACAAAGTTTATTTGAACTTATCATTAAAAAAATGAAACAAAAATTATGACAAGAATTTTATATTACAAATTTAGACTGAAATTGCAGTTCTGTTCTAGTTCTTTAGGTAAGCAAGGAATGACTCAAGCTTTAGTTGCTTTATGGTGTGATTTTTCAGACAAAATTAAATGCTAGTATGGTATAACATTTTTGCTTTGCTTTCCATAGCACGATCATAAAAAATATCATTATAAAATATATTCAAGGACTTTGGTTTTCTCAAGGATATCTCTCAATAATTTGAGAGTGAAGTCATTATTACTTGAAGACTTTATCTTGTTCTCATCTTTGTTGACCTGCACTTCTTCAAAAGCAACTGATCTAATTCTGCCAGGTTCTCATGTGTTGATGGCTTTTCAGAGATTCTGGCAGTTTTCCAATATCATTTTTATTGACTTCACACACTCCTGAATCTTTTCTAATATTTGCAGTTTCATTTTGCAAACTGATTGGCATTGTATTTGCTCTTTACTCTGATATTTATGACATCCAACAAACAGGAAGACTGATTTAAGTTCTAGTATTAATCTGGGAGGGATGCCAGAGTAATTTTATGATTGGTCAGGTCACTAGTGAATATCTAAATGGTCTCTGGCTTTGCTACCCAACCTTCTATCTGAAGGAACTTGGAAAATGAATACTTGATAATAAAGATTCCTTGTACTTACTCAGCAAGTATTTGGCAGTCAACAAGTAATAGTAATAAGTACAACAGTGTAGGAAAGTACTGGATTTATGTTTCAGTCTTGTCACTGACGAGTGTCTTTCTTAGTTACCTTGTTACTTCATCTCAGTAAGTCTGTCTCCTCTTCAGTAAGATGGGTAACAATGGTGTTTTTAGTGCCCTTCCTTCCACATCAAATGGATATAATAATCCAGTCACATCCTTTCCATGGCCTTTGCTAGTGATCAGTTCAAGAGTGAACATGTGACCAATTGGCCAACTAGATGTGAGGGAAGTCTACCTGGAAACCTCTGGGAATGGTTTCATTCCTGCTAAGGAGGCAAAGAGGGAGCACTTTTTCTTTTCTTCTAACTGATGTCAGACCTGGAAGTGAAGTTCAAAGTTTGGAAATACTGTAGCCATCTCTAGCTATGTGTGTGTTTGTGTGTGTGTGTGGTGGGGTGTTGTGTGTGTGTGTGGGGGGGAGTTGGGTTGGGGAGGGAAGAAACAGGCTTAAGGAAAAACTTTCCTGAGAATGGCAGAACCAAGAGATGAAAAGACCCTAGATCCCTGAGGACAGCGGTGATTCATTCATTTTGCCATGCCTGAAGCCTGCCCTACCTCCTGATATCCTGTTTTTTGAGAAAGAGAAATCTCCTGATTGTTTAAGCCAGTGTGAGTCATGGTTTCTTTTACTTGCAGCTTAAAGCACCTTAATGGACACAAGTACTTATTCACATGGATTTTAGAATTAAATAAGATAATCCCTGTAAAGGGCTTAACACTCAATATGTATTGTTTTTAAGTACTTGGAAATGAAAAAGTGCTTGGTTATTTACTGCTCAAAATGTTGTTTTTTGGGGGATTCTCTCTTAGGGAAGTGACAAAGTAGGCAGTCTACATCCTTCAATACTTTCTCATCATTAGAATTTTGTCCTCTCTGGTGGTGCAGCGGGTTAAAGCATAGGACTAAGAAGCTAAAGCCACTTCAACATGAGTTCAATCCTTCTGCCCCGGAGGTGACCCACATGGCGCAGCAGACCTCTCCTGACTTGCTCACTGCTCCCCTCAGCAGTGTACTTTGTCAGTCAGCCTGTTCTGCACCCCACTCTGTCTCTGGTGAATCTTCTCACTGCCCTGTACCTCTGACCTGTACCCCTGTTCTGTATGAATTCTTAAAAAAAAAAAAAGAATTTTGCTGGAGTTGTGGTAAAGGAAGTGAGCTTTGGTCATGTCTTAGAACCATCAAGGGTAGATGTCCATCTGAAGAAATAATTAATTACTACCTGGTTCTTTTAATAAGTAGCTATGTTAACAGCTTAAACAGACTACCTAAATAAAGAAATGATCAAGTCTTCTGCAATCTATTAACATCCCACTCAGGACCTAGTGCATATCTCTAAGAAGTTGCAGGGTTTTCAAAACATGTCTCATAAGAAAACGTTTACGAAACTGGAGTTTTCCACCTAATTAGAGAGAGCTGAGACCAGAGGAGAGTTCCTTTTCCAGTATTCGTTGTTTTCCTCCAGCCCTCACCCATATATAATATAACCCCAAGTCCTGTTAGGAGACCACCGTGAGGTAGCGATGTCTGAAAGTAAGTATACCTAGTAGGTGCCTGATCTGTCTTAAATGCTCAATAGGTAGAAGCTACTATCTTTTTCAGGCAACATACCAATCCCAGGTGGGCACCAAGTTATTTTCTTGGTACCTTTGAACTTAGTGGTACTGGCAGACATTTTTTCACAAGGAAAATGACCAAGGAGAAGAAACAAGAAATACTGTGCTTTACCAAACTGCATGCAGCATAAAAACAATCTGCTTGGTTTAATTCCAATTTGACCCCAGTGTAAAGGGTGAGCTTGATCAACATTCAAACCCTGTCTTCTGAAGATAGCACCATGCCCTATGACCTGACACACCTGGAGTCACCTGCGCATGGTAATACCCCCCTTCAATTTGGACTCCTTTCTCACACCTGCATGAATGACAACTTGTAGCCCTTCCACTGTGTCACCCTTCACTGTGTCGATGAGACACAGCAAGGTCACAGCTGACAAGGTCTGGGTGAATGCGGTCCTCACACCTCATAGAAGGAGGAAGCCTTGGAAAGCCTTGAAGAGCAATCCTACCTATGGTGATATTGGTGCTTGGACCAGGTTCCCTTTTCTAACTGGCTCTACCATCCTTAGCTGTTGTGGGTGCCAGGGCAAATGGCAAGACCTTGGCTGATGGAAGTCATCTACTCCAGAGTTGCATGGGAGGTTATACCTGTCCCCTTATGGGGAGGGGGCAATAAGTGACTGGAATACAGGAATACAAAGTCCATCCCAAATCCTATGGTATGTTCTGGAACCCTCACATCCACTCTAGGTCAGGTCAAAGCTAAACTTGACCAGACACCAAATCCTTTTTTGGCTACCACTTCCCTCTCCTGCAGTCCTACCTCATTTACAGGCTTTTCCAGAAGGTTTGCCCTCGATTAATCTCATGACCTGAATGCCTGCTTCAGGTTCCACTTCTCAAGATACTGCCCCACAATTGGAATTTGTAGAAACACTCTCTAGAACAAGTCCCCTCTCTACCAAATCTATGTCTTAGAGAAATCCATAGATTCCACTTGTAAAATAGAAATTGCCCTTAATCACACAGCCAGACATGCATGCATCCTGCAACAAGAAGAGCTGTCTTCCTGCACACTGCTACCCAATCTGCATAAATGCACAGCTAGATAGACTGCCCCAGACAATGGTGTCAAAGCACAGCACTCTCCTGAAGACAGTCCACCACAGGGTGGAGAAAGGGTTGCAGAAAGCAGATTTCTCAGGTGATGAAGGAGAGAAATGTTAAGAGCTAGTGTAATCTCCATGGCAAGGGTGACAGTTCCTCAGGCCAAAATCCTCTGTGAGATGCACCTGTTTCTGGTAAATTGATGTTAAATATTGGAGGAATTGAGAGGAAGATTTGATTCAGCAGAAATGGGCCATCCATCCACTTCAGTCTAAACTTTCTTACTCCAAGATGCCCCAGTTCAGTAGGTGGTATCTGCTATCTTTAGAGGGGATCTTATGGGGGAGGGGGGCGTAATGAGAACTCCTTATGGAGTCCGGGACACCCTGTGGCCTTGTCAGGACAAACCAGGATCATGACCAGTCTCTTGTCCCTTCCAGTCACCTGCCAATCTGCATCTCATACACAATAGAACATCATGCAAATTTAGTGTTCAACAATAGGCGGGGTGCTGTGATTGACATTTAGATTAGCCCTAAGAAAGGATTTCCTGACATTAGCAGGTTAGCAGGAAAATGTGCAATGTTACCTAGAATGGTTGGTTAATGTTTTATTCCAAATAATGAAGAAATGAGCAACTTACTTTACAATCATTAGCAAGTTGAATCACAAAATCAATTGGGAAAGAAAAATATTGTTCAAGTGCCTCAACCCAATGTTTTTTAAATGCTTCTCCCTGCCATTTGTTATTGGCCAACTGTCTGGTTAATGTTTGTTTTCTGAGAATGATTCTCCTCTAGGTCCCTGGTGGCCTGGTTTTTCTGCTTTCTCCACACCCCCGCCCCCTTCTCAGCAGTCAGTTTGGTATGGAACTAAGAATAATTCCAGTAAGAGGATTTAGGTGACTTTCTGACTTTATAAGATGTGAGACACTAGGAAAAAGGAGAGGAGGCAGGTTGTGGAATCTCCATGGGGGTAGTCTTAGGAAGCTCTAACCCTCACAGAAGTGTAGATTCATTGTCTGGTGGCTGCAATGAATCCAGTGGCATCTGGTGCCAACTCTAAGACCTTGAGTATTCTCTGCAGTATTGTTTCCAACTGCTCAGTTTGACCCAGTTTGGGGAGCTCACTCTCTCTCAAGGCAGCCATTTTATGACAGGATAGCATCAGAGAAAATCCTTCCTTGTGCTGAGTTCAACTTTACCTCCCTGTAGCTACCCCTCTTATCTTGGTCCTCTGGAGCCACCAGAACTTAACCTACTGCTTGTGTGGTCTGAAGCCTCTGGAGTCAGGTCTCCAGGCCTAACAGCTCCAGTTCCTCCAACTACTTGTGGATGTGAACTCCAAGCTCCTCCGAACCTACTCACTGCCTCGTAGACATGCACCAGTGTGTCCTCAAATTGTGGACCCCAGACCAGGATGCTTATTCCAAAGTGTAGGAGAGAGCAAGGTTCTTTCCTATTTCAATTTTCACTTCCTTATTTGGTGTCTCTTCTTTTTTTTTTTTTTTTTAAGTTTTGTTTATTTATACATTACAGAACTGGGGTACAGGCCAGAGGTGGGGGTGTGTGAGTGGATTCACCAGAGACAGAGTGGGTAGCAGAACAGGCCCACTGACAAAATACACTGCTGAGGGGAACAGTGGTCGAGGGGGGGGGGTCGGATCTGCTGTGGCATGTAGATCATCTCCGGGGCAGGGATAGAAATTGCACTGAAGCAGCTGCAGCTGTGGCTAGTATGCAGCGCTGAACTTTAACCTGCTGCACCACCAGGAAGGGCCTTCTTTTTTCTGTTTTAGATTTTTGCATAGAAGATCTGAGGTATAGGCCAGAGGTAGGAAGGGGGAGGGGACGGTGAGGGGAGTGAGAGGATTCACCAGAGACAGTGGGGAGCAGAACAGGCAGATGGACTAAAATACACTGCTGAGGGGAGCAGCAGGTGAGACAGGAGAGGTCTGCCACGCCATGTGGGTTAGCTCCCCACACCATGTGGGTTAGCTCCCTGGCTCAGGGTCAAACTCAGGCTGGGAGGTGGGCCATTGTGGTGGTAGCACTGAGATTTAACCCATAGGCTGCCAAGGAGGCCCCTCATTTGGTGTCTTTACTGCTGTCGGTACAGTCCAATTTCACAGTCCCTCTCAAGTGGCTATTTGTACCTGGTGCCTCCTCTCACTGCTTAGAAGGGCTTTTCCTGCTGGGGAGGCTAACACACCACAATCAGCTCATGGAACCTGCTCTGAGCCTGGACTCTGCTTCTTCTCGCCGGCCCTGACTTTTCTCCTCCTGTACTACCTCCCTCTGCCTCTGTTTGAGTCTTTGCTGTCTCCATTCATAGGTCTCTCCATCTCTTGGCTCTGTGCTGGATATAGTTGTGTGACCTTGGGTGAGTCTAGCTGTCTGAACCTCTTTCCTTGTCTTAAATGAGGATTGGAAGGGTACCTGCCTCGTACTGTTTTCATGGGAAATGAATCAGATAATAGACAGGAAATGCCTGATACATGGCAAAAATTCAGCTCTCTTCCCCCTTCCTTGTTTCTTGGTCTCAAGGCCTGGCTAACAGCTGGGGGCATCTCTAGGCCTATGTGTGAAGAGGAAGCCAAAGGGTGGAATAACAGGACAGTTACCAGATGGCCCAGATTTCCGGGGATGAGCCTCATTTAAAAAATTCATTCTGTGATCAGATGATGCCTTAGACAATCCGTACAGATTTTTTTTTTTTTGAGTTGGAAAAGCATGGTCACTAGAGATAATGACAATCTATAATAGCACTGACACCCTATCTTGGACCAGTAGACCTGAGATGGCAGGACTTGGTTTCTGGTCCAGAAAAATGTCTCCATGCTGTGTGGTAGAATCAGGCAGCGATCTCATAGTGAAAAGACAACACAGATGGAAGAAAATCAAGGTCTTCTCTCCAGCTCTAGGATTCAGCCTAAGCTCTCTTTCCACACACCTGGCCCCTTTTCTACTGTAGGCTAGTCTTGGGTTAAGGAGGGAAGGCCTGTATCACGTAAAGGGCTGGGTGTTTCTCAAAGAGGTGGAACCCTAGGGGAAGTAGCTTGAGCCAGTCCTCTCCCAGCTATATTTGAGTCCTCTGCTTCTTCCTGATGACTCTGGCCTTTCTCTCCTTGCACTGCTTCCCTCTGTCTGTCCGAGTATCTGTCTCTATTTATAGGTCTCCCCCGGTCTGGTGGACTGTGTGCCAAATATTGGGTAGGTCCCTGGGCAGTTATCATGTTCACTGTCCAGGGGGGCCTTTGGACGAGAGTTGGGAGTCTAATAATCAGGGAATTCTTGCTTATCACAAACTTGCCGTGTGACCTCAGGTAAATCACTTTTTCTCAAAGTCTCGGTATCCCCATATGTAAAATAGAAGGTTTGGACTAACTGGCCTCTGAAGTTCGTTCCAGATACAAAGTTCCATGATTACAGCATGAGCGTGTGCAGTCTCTGTACATTTTTGCTTTTCTCTTTCTCTGGCTCACTGTCCTGCTCCCTCCTCCTCCTCTCCTCAGTGCCTACATTCCCACTCTCACCCCCCACCCCAAGATCTGTCCAGTAACCACGTTTCAGTTGTTCTCTCTTGACTTTAGCCATGGCTTAGGACACATTTTCTGAAAGTACCGACTTGCTAAGGAGCTGGGTGCTTTGGGCTCTTCGGCCTGGCCACTCTGTACAGCAGCCCCAAGTGTACCAACCCTGCCAAATTCAGGCCAGAGGTGGGGGCTGGGCAAGCTTAACAGGCAAGACTAGGCCATTTCCTGCGGTCCTCTGCTGCCACCTGTCGTTAGTCTGGAATGACATCACTCTAGAGGCTGCCTGGACCCTCGGGGGGCTGAGAAGGCTGCTCCCGCCAACAGGAACCCATTACATGCAGTGTCCTGCCAGGCCTGATTTAAAGCTCATCCTGTAATCTGTCTTGCACCCCCCTCTGGGCCTGTCTCCGGTTTCCTTGCCTGTGAAATGAATGAAAGTTGTCTTCAGCTCTGGCAGAGAAAGGTTGAGGAGTGAAGGCCCAAGGGACACCTGACTTTGCATCCTGCCCTTGCCGGTGGCTTGGTGGGTCACCTGGGCTGAATCCTTTCCCTTCTTTGGAGCCTGTGCGAGACATGGGTGAAAGAAAAAAGGCTAGATCCCTGTCTACTTCGGGCAAGCAACACATGACTAACAAGCTGGAAATGGACATACTCACCGTGTCTACAAATGCATGTCCAGGCCACAAGTCCACCTCGGCAGCCAAGCTTTCCATTCATACAGCCACTTACTCACTTACTCACCCATTCATCCTGCCAAACAAGCAGGGGCTGTGGGAACTAGCACTCACTTGGAATTGGCTGGAAATCGGGAGCCCTGGCTTGTCTGCTTAGCTTTGCCACTGGCTTCCTAATCTGGACAAGCCCATGCCTTTCTCTAACCTCAGGTCTTGCCTCTGTGATGCAGGGGTTGGGATAAACCGGGGATGTCTCAATCCCCTCCCCCATTCTGCCAGTCTAGGCTGATGACTCTGAGTGCAGGTGTCCTGCCAAACACGCTGCATGGCAGAGAAGACACGCCCTTACTCAGGAGACCAGGAGTATTGCGCCTTGTCCCCCCAGACTCCCTCCACCCACCCTTTCCACCTCTGGCTGGCCTTTGCAAAACCAGGCAACAAGTAGGCCCTTGCTGATTTTCTTTTTCCTTGCTCCAGGTCACTGTTCTGTTGCCAACTGCCAGGTCACATGACTGTAGCAAGGACTAGACATTATCTAGCTGTGCCCACTTGGAGATCAGTGGCTTCTGGCATCAAGTTCTTCAGACTTCCTCCTGGCAATGCCAGCCCAAGTCCCTGGAGGAGGCACAGCCTGGAGCTGGCCCAAGTCAAACCCAGTCTCCCAAATTCCTGCTCATCAGCTTTGAGGCCATTGAAGCCACTGCTGCCTAGCAAATGGCAGCTGAAAGCCAGGACTTCTTGGGGTGCAAAGAAACCCAGCCCAGGGGCTGATGGCCCTGCTTCTAGAAACACTCTGCTGAGGCCGGGGTCCTGAGCCAGTTGTGGCCTCTTGCCTGGCTGTGATGCCACTGGCAAGGTGCCATGCACAGAACTGCAGCCAGGTTGCAGCCTCTCAAGAGGCGCTGCCTGGTACTGTCTGGGAGTTGCTCCTCATATCCCCGCCCCTTCAAGCCCCCCC
>NW_004567144.1:2896733-2913100 GCF_000260355.1 Condylura cristata
CCCCAGCCACCCGTGAGGGAGGTCCTGCCCACATCTGCTGTTGGCCTTCACATCTGCAATGGATTACAGGGCTGGCCCTGGCTCAGGCTCATCCCAGATGTGGATTCCCCTGGAATGTGCCTTGTCTCTAATTGTCCAGCCTCTAAAGGGTCTCAGCCTCCTCCTTAGTCTGTCCCTGCTGCACCCCAGCAAGCAGGCTGGGGCCTTCCTTCTTTCCCACAGCTAGTGCCGGAACAGCCACAGCCGGGACCAGGGCCAGCGTGGTGGGGGCCCAACGCTCCTCCAGCCTGGTTCTTGGGATGGGGAGCAGGAGATCTCAGCCCATCCCCCTTCTTTTTTCCTGGGGCAAAGCACTGGGGGGCAGAGGGAGAAACTCTGGAAAACTCACTAGAGGTGAAAGAATTTGGCTCTGCAGTACAGCCTCTCTTAATCCCTGGCCCTTCCTGGGAATGCCATTAACCTCCCTAGCCTCACTGATCGAAAGAACAGCTCTTTCCTGGGCCAGGCCAGCTCCTCAGAGGCTCCCAAATGACAGCCAGGCTGGGCAAAGTGGCTCCCCTGGGTTCCAGGCGGCATCGTCATGCCCCGGTGGCTGCAGCAGCCTCCCAAGTGGTGGACTTGACGTTAGACAGTCCCTCGTGGGGCCTCTGGAGATATTTTTAAGGCACAAATCTGAGCCCGGACTTAGACTTTGAAAACCAGTTCTGACATAGACTGCTGTGTGGCAAGTGACTTCACCTCGCTGAACCTCAAAAATCTTTCTGTGTGAAATGAAGATACCACCATCATTGCTTCTGACTGACATTTATTGAGTTCTTACGGTGGGCCAGGCTGTTTCGAGCACTTCACATGTCTCACAATGGCAAAACCGTATGTGGAAGGTATCATTTTTGCAAATGATGAAATGGAGCCATTGAAATGTTGTGGAACGTGCCTGAGGTCACACAGCTAGTAGCAGGTGGAGCCAGGCATTGAACCAGGCTGGTTGACATCTGAGTTGCAGACCAGGAGCCCATTAATGGAACTTAATGTCATCTGTATTATTATTTAAAAAAATCGCCTGGTCATCTCTCTGCTTAAAAACCAGTATGTCCCCAATACAAGATAAAGCTCAAGTGCCCACTCTGCCCTTTAGTATCTTTCAGAATCCAGTTCTGGTAGCATATTTGAGTATTTGGCCCATGTCTTTGCCCTAGCTCTTCTAGACTGTTCTTACGCATCCTCTCGTTTACACTTGCTGTTCTGTGCCCGCATACCTTGCACTTCTCTCTGCCTGGAACCCCTTTCCCTGTAACTTGCTACTCTCTTACTCATTCTTCAAGGCTAAGGCCAATTGTCAACAACCCTGTGAAGCCTTTCACACTGCTGACACCTCCGCCATGCGCCCATAGGATTTTATCCATATGTTTCTTTTTTTTTTTAAAGATTTATTTATTTATTCATATGGAACTGGGGTACAGGCCAGAGATGTGGAGGGTGAGAGGATTCACCAGAGACAGAGAGAGGAGCAGAACAGGCAGATCGACGAAGTACACTCCTGAGGGGAGCAGCGGGCGGGTCAGGAGAGGTCTGCCACGCCATGTGGTCACCTCCGGGGCAGGCGGGAATCGAACTCATGTGGAAGTGGCTTTAGCTTCTCAGTGCTGTGCTGTGCTTTAACCCGCTGCGCCACCAGGGAGGGCCTCCATATGTTTCTTACTGAGCATTTCACACTACTTCGTAAAGGTCGAGTCTTGTCCCCTGTCTGGGCCTCCGTATCCCTGGTGGCTGGCATCTAGAGACCCATTCAGACTTTCCTTTTCATGAGCCCACTCTCAGTGCTTGAGTCAGTTCTAGACTGGCTTTGACTCCAGCCAACAGCCCAGAGAGAGTGTAAGAGGTAAAGAGGAATAATGTCTTAGGACACAGAGGCGAGGGCAGCCGTTCTGCCACCAGTCACCCCTTCCTCCCTGCCAAGCCTCTTTGCCCCGCCTTGTCAACCCGCTTGAAAATCTACTCCCTCCAGCCTTCCCTGCCCTTTTACCAGCACAGAAATGGCTCACCCCTACTTCACAACACCCAATCCAGGAACAGCTGCCTCCAGGAATCCTCTCCTGCAGTAGGTCAGCACTGCAGTTTATTCTTTAGCTGAGGGGTGCCCCAACCAGGGGTTTTACCCACACAGCTGTGTCACTGTGTGTCTGTCCCCTTTTCTTTTTTTTAAGAAAAGATTTATTTCTTTATGCATACAAGAACTGGGGTATAGGCCAGAGGTGACAGAGATGAGAGTATTCACCAGAGACAAGAGTGAGGAACAGAACAGGCAGATTGGCTGAAACACACTGCTGAGCAGAGCAGCGGATGAGACAGGAGAGGTCTGCTGTGCCATGTGTGTCAGCTCCCTGGCTGAGGATTGAAATGGTTAGCGATAGCTTCATAGTGTTGTATCTAACCACTGCGCTACCAGGGAGGCCTCTTGTCCATATTTCTATTAGAACTGGTGTCTTCCATTCAGAGGCCCCGTGTCCAGGGAAGTGGTCTAGGACAGAAGCCATAGTTGAGAACCTAAGCCAGGCTGCAGGATTCCTGTTCTCTCACATAGGAATTGGAGAAAGAAGCGGGCCTGGGAGGGCCTTTGGGGCTCATCTGGTCCACTGCTGCACTCCATCCATCCCTCAGTGGTCAGATGGAGAGCAGTGGCTCAGAGCACTTGTCCAAGGCGCACAGCTAACCAGATAGCGGGGGTTAGCCCTCTCTCTGCCGTGCTGGCAAGTCCTCAGTCCCTTGCCTCTAACCCCTGAGCCCCTTTGCTTGGAGGCAGAGATAGGCTTAACAAGCCCCAGTCCAGACAAGGCGCTGGGCCTCTAGGAAGTCTTCCCAAACTAGCCCTGCTCCAGTCCTGGCCACCTCTGCACAGCCTTCTGCTGAGCTTTTATGCTTTCACAACACACTTGGTTCACAAGTGTGGTCTTGTCCCTTCGGCAACAGAGTGGGCTGTGTGTCCTTCCTATGGCCTGTGTTTTACCTCCCCTCCTAAAATAACTGGCAAATGGACAGATTGACTAGTTCTTTGCCTAGCTAGCTTGAGATGGTTGGCAGACAGAGAGCTTCTCTGACTATCTGACGGACTGACAAACTGTCCTACTGGTTAATCGAGACTGACAGCTTATGGACAGGCTGACTGACACACAGATAAGCTGACAGATGGACTAACTATGGAAAGACCCCCAGAGGGTCCAAGAAAACCAGCCCAGCAGGCAGAGGGTCGACACACCCTGAAAGCCCCTCAGCAAGCTTGGTGAGGACAACTCTGCAGCCTGTCACCAATGAGACACACTGAGACACTGAGCCGGGGTGGGGGGAGGTATGTTGGGGAGAGGCCTAATGGAAACCAGATGTGCTGTTGCTGACCTGCCTCAGTGAGGCGACCCAGGCGAGGGTCTGACCCAGTTCCTGGCACCAAAACATTCCTGGCGGGCACCTTGGAAAAAAGCAGGAAGGAGCCAAGAGGGCTGGACCCATGGGACACCTTTGGCTTTGCATGGTGAATCTCAGCTGGGCTTGTGGGAAGAGGAGCCTCATCCTTCTCCCTGTCATACCCTCCATCTAGTTGACATTTAAAAATAATGGAGCCCGTCTGGCTTTTAACAAAGGAACAAGAGCCTCAGTACGCTCACAGGATTTTGAGCTGGTTCCTATTAAGTCCTTTGCAATTGGAAGGCACTCCATTTCCCACTCGAACTCCCATCACTTTGCTGACAAGTGGAAGTGTGCTTGGGGGTTGCTTTCTCAAGCTTTTCAGGGTTGGTCATTTCATCCTCTCCATGTCTGTCACTATTGCACTCCCCGGAGGGGGCAGGTGTCCATTTTAGAGGTGGGATGCAGACCCCTCTCCTCCCACTTTTTAAGCCTTCATCCACAGGGACGAAGACCTGGGCCCTGTGGTAAAGAAGGTGGGAGCCCCTCTCTTCCACAGTCTTGTGAAGAGGAACAGGCTGGGACTGAGGGACAGTGGTTCCTGGAACCTAGGAGTACAAGGGAGGAAGGAAATCCTGCTTCCAGGCTACAGGGGTCCCTGATCAGTCACACATAATTGCAGTCATAACAAACACATTTGAAGCTCACAGACCTGCCCCAAACAATGTGATTAATAAGGGAAGACATAAAGGAAATTAGCGTGCCAGACAAGCAAATTGTTTTCAGGGCAATGGAGCCAACCCAAGGCTAGACTGCCCGTGGCTGTCTCAGTCCCCTCCCCACATTTGCCCCAAGACGTTGGGTCTTCCTTACTCACCTCCTGGTCTGGGCCAGCCATTATCCATGTCCAGGCATAAAGAGGAGCAAGGGGCGGGGGACAAAGCCAGGGGCAATTTGCAGTGAAGGACAATGGAGAGGGCCTGGACTAGGAATCAAGAGATGCAAGTTCTAGTCCTGGTTTTGTAAATCATTTTTATGGGGTCAGTGGATTAATGGGGCACACACCTAAGCTCAACACAAGAACTTTCTGGAAGTCTGAGCCGACCAAAGTGGAAATAGTGAGTTCTTGTGCTAGAGGTGGGCAAAGAGAGCATGGATGTAGCCCACCCGTTGGGATGTCGTTGAAATAACATGGGAAGCTCCCTCCCCACACTGTGGCTCTATGACTCCGTGACCTTACACAAATCACTCAACCACTGTGAATCTTAAGCGCCTAATCTGGGAAAAGAGAATCATGAAAAGCCCTGCCCTATCTCCCCCATGACAGTATTGTGAGCCCTAACGGGGTCTGTGTGCACAAGTGCCATGGAGGACTAGGGAGTCATAAAGATGATTGTGGGTGTCATTGCTTCCTGACTGGCAGCACAGCCAGAGCTGCTGGGAAAGCATGCAGTCTCCCGGTGCATTCTCTCTGCTGTCCCCAAACCTTCTCGTCCTCAGGATACCACTGACACCCCACTGCTCTACCTCTTCACCTCCCTGACCTAGAAGAGGCTGACCTCTCTCTGTCTGAACTTCTATAGTGACATTTGTAGAATTCACTAGTTGTTCAAATATCATCTGCTCCTCTAATGTCATCTTGAGCTGTTCCTTCTGCAGTAGCTTCTTGTTCTGCTCATTCAGACCACATTTAGTTTGTTTTGTTTTTTTTTTTTAAGATTTATTTGTTTGTGAATACAGAACTGGGGTACAGGCCAGAGGCGGAGGGGCAGTGAGAGGATTCATCAGAGACAGAGTGGGGAGCAGAACAGGCAGATTGACAAAGTACACTGCTGAGGGGTTCAGCGGGCGGGTCAGGAGAGGTCTGCTGCGCCATATGGATCACCTTCGAGACAGGAGAGGTCTGCTGCGCCATATGGATCACCTTCGGGGCCAGGGAACGAACTAATGCAGAAGTGGCTTTAGCTTCTTAGTGCAGTGCTTTAACCTGCTGCGCCACCAGGGAGGGCCCCATATTTAGTTCTTTATCACATACTTTATTCCATAACATATTCAGAGCAGAAGCTAAACTGCATGCTCCCTGAGGACCGGTCAGGATTTATGCATTTACAGTAGAGTACCATATCAGTCAGGATTTTACATTAGACACACCAGAAACTGTTCTAGTGAATTCCCTCTAAAAGAAGGCTATAGCTCACAGAATCCTCCAGAGGATTCAGATGTTATCACTAAACAGGAGATGTGAGTTCCAGCCAAGATCTTACCCGAGGAACAGATTGCTGCCTGCTGTCCTTAACATGGCCACCTCTACCCACTTGCTTATCTCTCCCCAATAAACTCTTGGTTCTGTTGCACAGTCATCACAAGCAGTTTCTTGCCTTCCATGGTAGCATCTGTTTGGCTGTGTTATTCCCACGACTGTGCCTATAGCTGGCAGTAAACTGGAAGGAAAACTACCTTTCTCTTTGGTTCATCGACTGCTTCCCAACTTTCTTGAAAACTCCCCCTTTCCCTAAACAGACCAGGTATTCAGAAGCTGGTCAGTTCCCCCTGGTTCCTCCACATAGTGGTATAGCAATCATTCTGTCATGGTTTGGATTTGATGTGGGTGTTTACAGATGTTTTCAGCGTTCTCTCTCCTCTGATATATAGTGTACTGCCATGGTCATCTCCTCAAACTTGCTGCACAGCAAGGCATTACTCATATCTCAGAGAAGCCCAAGTAGGATACTAAAATTAACAACCTATGCTCAGCATCACTTTGGAATGACCCATCTTCATCCAGCTTCACATTGCACCTAGGTTCAACTCTGCAAGCTAAAGTCTTTACTCTCCTCTTTCCAGCATCATCTCACCCTTTGACTGATGCTTTTCCCCAGTAATCTGTCCATACTAATTCCTTCCCAGTAATCTCACTGCAGCCTGTCACAGGCAACTTCCCACTCCATTCATCAGGTCTAGGGAGTCCAGAACTCAACAGCATAGCTCCATCTCTGCTGTATATCAACTTCTCCCCGAGAGTACCAGTTGCTACCCCTTCCACCACCAGTGTGCCCCCAGCACAGCCAGAAGAGCTACTAGAAGGATGTGCGTTGGGGCAGGGAAAGGGAGGTGTTCACTGAATGGCCAGCAGTGGACACTATACTTGGATCAGACACTGCTCTAACATGATTGTTACATCTCTGTCTCTTTTTTCACCTTTATCTGCAGCTGATTTGCAGGAAATAGGGCCTGAACTTGCTAGAAATATATTCCAGAGGAGCTTGAAGAAGCAAATAGAAGTGAGGACTATGCTGATTCCGGCCCGAGGCTCCTTTCACATTGACTGTGAGTTTTCTTCCCAACAAAGGGAAGGCTTGGGGGCCCCTCAGTCTTACTGTCCTCAGTGTAGCTTCCTATTGCTATTCTGCATCATCCACCAAAACTTGACTTTGGACATAAAAAAGTAAGCTCAATTGCCCCGGCCTACTCCTAATCACTGAAAATAACCTCATCTTCAATCCCACAATGCCAAGTAATTGTACAAACAAGGACAATTCCAGTGGGCTGTGCAGAGACAGCTGTCCATCAGAGAGGCATACTTTTCTTCCATCTTTCAGGGCATTTGGTAGGAAACGACCGCCTGGTCAAGGGCCACATTTGCCAGTATGTTTGTTTCAAGGTAAGGCCACAGCCTGTTTCGAAGTAACAGCAAGTGAGCAGTAGTGATATATGTCACAGGCTGAGCTCAAGTATTAGGTACACCTTCCTCAGATTTTCTTCCCTGCCCCCTGCAACCCTGGGGTCTGCAAAGACATTTGCTTTGCAAGATTGACAAAGCTGTATTCTGACTGACAACAGGAAGCAGACCATATTGGATTGACATGAGCTACCATTCAGCTATTATGTTAAAACTTCGAGATTTGGAGGTTGGTTTTAGAGCAGTTAGCTCATCCTGACAAATTCATGAGGTGAATCATACAGCCCAGTGCTGTCTCCGATATCAGGGCTCTGAGAGGTTCTAAGGCAGACATTTCGATCGATGCCTGATCCTCTGCAGATATTTCATGCTTTCCTTTCCCCCGCCTTATGTAAACAGATGTCTAATCTCATCCAAAAGACAGAACTTTGGATCTTCTCTCTGCCAGGTGATCTAGAACTTGACATATGCTCTCCTAGAAGTCTCTCCCCCACAGTACTTAACATTAAAATCAATCACCAACCATGGCTGAAGTATTTTACAACTTCCATCTACGTACCAACCTGCAAGTAATACCCTGCAAGCTCTCTAATATGCCTCCTGGTCATCGTCTCCAAAATATATATTTTTTAAAATAATATGTATTCTTTACTGTATCTGAGCCATTCAAACTTCCTTTTCAGAAAATGGTCTGCTGTCCCCTCCAGCATACCCACCTCAAACTCTAGAACTTTGGACACTGGTTGTAGTCAAAAGGGACTGCGTCCCTTTCTCCATCACCTATCTCAACCTCTGTGTCCCACTGACTCCAGTGTCTGCTTGACTTGTCCAGTGATTTCTACCATAGTTCCTGAGGAATATGGAAGGCCTCATTCCTCCAGAAGCAAACCAATTGCCTCTAAAAATTCTGTCTGATTTCTTGAGGAAAATCTTAAGCTTGAAACAACCTAGAAAATTTCCCATACGAATAAACTTCCAACAACTTGGTATCCAAATGTGACAATCCTTCATCCACTGCTAACATCACAGCTGTCTTCACCACGTGCCTCTCCTCTTGGAGGGGCTTCCAAGAACCATCACCATTTCTGCTGTGCCCACTTGGTGCCTTCAATACCAGGCTTATTCAAGTAACAATTTATTGCAATTCCTGGGCTCGCTTCTAATGCATTCTTTATTGTTCTCACACCTCAACAAGGCCCCTGCCATCCCCAACCCTCCTGACACACACCATGTAACCCTATTATTATGCCCTTTAACATCAGAAGAGTGGACCAGTAAAGCAGTTTGGGGGAGGGCATTCTTACTGTTACCTGGTTAATCACATGCACTGAGCAATGTGAAGAATAGATCTTAGACCCAGCTCTGGTTGGACAGTGCCACTCGAAAGAGTTCTTCCCCTCCCCCTCTAGGATTAGCTCCTCTGTCTGAATCAATGGCCTCAGCAGACCTTTGTTCTCCCTTTTCAGGACCACCCACAGAGTTACTCTCTCTTGGTGTCTCAAGGAGCCTCTCCTCTGGGACCCCCTCTACGCCCACCCCTACCCAGCCTCCTTGGCCTTTTAAGCTCTCTGTCCCCTCCAGATCCCATCTCTTCTCCTTTTTGGCCTTAGGCTTGGGTGTCATTCATACTGTTATATCTAGTTTGTCACTGAGTGGAGCTAGAAAGAACTCTTGCGAATGGAAAGGGATACGAAGAAAAGCACTCCTCATTCCTCCTGCTTCAGGGTCAAGCAATTACAAGACAATCAGGCCTTTCATGCTGACAAGAGTGGCTGCCTCTTAGCATGGCCCCTGTGTGTAATGCTGCTAAAAGAATCTCCTATTGATCTTCTCCTCTTTGGGTTGCATCACAAAAGAACCCCTTCTGTTATCCCAATTTAGCATGTTCAGGGCCCCTGGAAGGGTGCAGGGGAAATCAAACGCTTCAAGCCACACTGGACAAATCTATTCATGGGATATTATTATGAGTTTCATCTCAACTTCACCAGACTCCACCCAATCACCCTCATTTATTCCATTCAAGTATTCATTCATTTATCAAAAGCTCACTGTCCCAATCCTAAGTGAGGGGTACAATGGATACTAGGGTACACATAAAAAAAAAAAGATATAGTTTCTACTCTTTGGTTGCTCTCAGACTGTTAGTGACAATCATTCAAGAGTTATGTGGTGCAGTCAGCCCAACACTAGAAGTAAGCAAGGAGGGGTGCAAACAAAGAGAAGGATCACCTCACACCTTACTCACAGTGGGCTTTCCCGAAGAACAGGTACCTGAGTTGAAGCTTAAAAGGTCCAAGAAGCAATCCAGCAGAGAGGAAAGCAGGGGTAAGGGTAGGGTGAGGTGGGCTGACATTGGTGTGGCTGCGGCCCAGTGCTGCTGCCGCAGCAAGTTCGGGAGGTGAAGGGAGTGGCCAGAACAACCCCAGGGTCAAAGGAAAGAACCCGAAGTCTCCCCAGGCACCTGTAGCACAAGGGTGGTGGCCCAACACTGAATGACTAGAAAGCAGGTGCCCCAACTAGAATGGGAATGAGGCACTGGCCAATCGGAACAGAGACTGGCTATCAACTGCCCATATAGGCTAATGACTGGTCACTGGTAGGGTCTCCCCAGAGCTTTTGTTCCACAGTTAGACCCATGATTTCCCCAAGTTGGTAATAACTGTGATGAAATTTCCCAAAAGTCTAGGAGATGAAAGTAATAATCAGATTTGGGTCAATTTAAGGAAAATAAGGAAATTAGCTACTTCTTGCACTCCTGTGTTTGTCAGTTTATAGCAGCTGAGGTGCAGGTGTCCTGTTTTGGGGAGATAAGAGTCATTTTGTGGAGATGGCAAGTGTAGCTTAATGGCTTGAGGGAAAAGGATCAGGGCTCTTTGCGGGGCCTCAGAGCCTGGAGACATAGAGAGTTGGGACAGTGAGTTGTCTTAGCTGCAGCGTTTCCGCTCTCCCTTGGCCTAAGTCTCTAATAAGATACCGCCGTGCCATAGTCATCTTTCCCAGTGTGTGGTCAAGTTAGGCATGTGCCAGGCTTGTGCAGTGACAGGTGCAGTTGCTGGCTTCCATCTTGCCAGCTGCTGGGAGGTGGTGCCAAGATGGCGCTGAAACGCACCGCTAAGACTGTGATCCTGGAACTCTGCTGGTGCCTGTTGAACACAGAAGCTGGCATAGCTCTGGTGCCAAGAGGCTCATAAACTGCAGGCAACACCCAGGCCAGTAACATTTTTCAAGGCCTAAGGCAAGAGCCCTCTAGCTTGGAGCCTTGGGCTGACAGGTATCAGCTCAGCAGTGCTGGCTTCTGGGTTAGAATGTGATGTTAGAGTCCCTAGGAATATAAACTTGCTTTGGGGCAGTCTGCAACTGCTCTAAGCTCCAGTGGTTTGCTGAAAGGGTATTCTCAGCCAGGAGGTTTTCCCTCAGCCCTCAGGCCCTAGTGACAGCAGGATGTTTGTCAAGCACCTTGGGTGTACCAAAAGGGCCTTGTGAAGTGCACAAGCTTCAGAAGTCAGCTAGATTTGGATTCACACCCAGACACAGCCTTTTTTGGTTTTTACACCCTTATTTAGGTATAATTCAGATATTATAAGATCCATACAATTCAATGGGTTTTAGTGTGTAAGTAATTTGGGCAACAATCACCACTATCACTTCCTCACCTCAAACATTTCCTCACCTCAAAAAGAAACTCCATTAGCAGTCCCACCCTTTTCCTACCCCAGTCCTTGTTAAAGAAAACCAGACCCATACACTAGATAAAGTGGTAAAAACCAATTTTATTCAGGCACACTATCAATAGGGCAAAAGAAAACCGCCCCCGCCCCCCCCCCAAATAACTAGTTCAGTTACAAATGTAGGAAGGACAAGTGGGAATTAGTAGTCAAGGATCAAGGTGAGGGTGGGACTGGCAGATGGAAAATTATTAAAGGGAGATACCAAGGGTTGAGAAATTCTTGCTAAATTGAGCTAACAAGAGTCTTGCTGAAGGCAAGCTAGGGTTATCAAATATCGCCTGGAGGATGGGAGAGGAGAGAAGAGAAATTTGATACTGAAGAAAATCAGATATTAGAGAAGGATTCCCACTAAACTAACTTAGCAGGATTCTTGTTAAAACAGGTTATTATGTAGGCCCTCCATGGTGGCCCAATGGGTTAAAGTGCAGCACTAAGAAGCTAAAGCCACTTCAGCATGAGTTCGATCCCTACCCCAGAGGTGATCCACATGGCACGGCAGACCTCTCCTGGCACGCCTGCTACTCCTCTCAGCAGTGTACTTTATTGATCTGCCTGTTCTGCTCCCCTCTCTGTCTCTGGTGAGGCTTCTTACCACCCCTGCACCTCTGGTCTATAACCTAAGCTCTGTATGCAGAAAGAAAATCTTTAAAAAAAAAAAAAAAAGGCCCTCCCTGGTTGTGCAACAGGTTATAGCGCAGCAGTAAGAAGCTAAAGCTACTTCAGCATTAGTTTGATCCCTGCCCCGGAGGTGACCCACATGGCGCAGCAGACCTCTGCCTACCAGCCCGCTGGTATTTTGTTAGTTGGCCTCTTCTGATCCCCACTCTGTCTCTGGTGAATCCTCTCACCGCCCCTGCATCTCTGGCCTGTACCCCAGTTTATTTATTCATATAGAACTGGGGTACAGGCCAGAGATGTGGAGGGTGAGAGGATTCACCAGGGACAGAGTGGGGAGCAGAACAGGCACATCGATGAAGTACACTGCTGAGGGGAGCAGCAGGCAGGTCAGGAGAGGTCTGCCATGCCATGTGGATCTCCTCTGGGCCAGGTGAGGATCGAACTCATGCGGAAGTGGCTTAAGTTTCTTAGTGCAGTGCTTTAACCTGATGCGCCACAGGGAGGGCCGCAAATAAATAAATCTTAAAAAAACAAACAAACAAAAAAAAACTCTGGGATATGCAGGCCTGATAACAAGGCCCAGGGACTAGAGGCTTAGAGAGGGTCCTGACTGAAATTTGTTCGAAGGACTTTGTTACCTCTCCAAACCTTGGGAACTATCAATCTGTGTTCCTTCTCTAAGGGTTTTGATTTTTCTGGAAATTTCACATAAATCATACAATATATGGCCTTTTGCATCTGGTTTCTTTCACATCACATAATGTTTTAAAAGTTCATCTATATCATAGCACTTCATTTTTTGCAACTAATATTCCATTTTATGTATCCATTCATCAACTATTAATTATGTATGAATATGCATTAATTTATTTTGCATATATACCTAGGAATGAAATTGCTGGGTTAAATGGTCATTGTGTTAAACTGTTCAAGAAACTGCCAGACTCTTTCCCATCACTTTGCGTTCCATCCAGCAGTGGATGAGTATTTCAGTTTTTCCACATCCTTACCAATACTTGTTAATATCTGTATAATTTTCATATGGTAATCCAGTAGGCACACAGTGGTATCACACAGTGATTTTGATTTGCATTACCATCTTTATATGTGCTTTTTACCATTAGTTATTCTTTCTTGGAGAAGTGTTTATTAAAATCTTTTGCCAAATTTTTAATTGCGTCATTTGGAGCTTTTTTTTTTCTCCCATTCTTTGTTATCTTTTTACTTTTTTGATGTTATACTTTTTACACTGAAGCAAAACCAGTTTTGAATTTTGATGACATGCAGCTTTATTTACATTTTCTTTAGGCACTTGGGTTTTCAGTATTATATCCTGGAAGACTTTACCAAAACTGAGACTATGGAGATTAAGTCTTAGTTTTTTTCTAAGAACTTTACCGGTTTTTTGCTCTTACTGTTAGCTCTGTGAATTTTAGGTATGTGAAGTTAATTTGTATGTGGGTTTCCTGCTGTTTCAGCATTATATGTTGAAAGAACTATTCTTTCCCTCAGTGAATAGTCTTGACACTCTTGTTGAAAAGCAATTGACCAGAAGTGTAAGGGTTGATTTCTGGCTCTCAGTTCTATCCTGTTGGGCTAAATGTTTACCGTGACACCAGGACCATCCTGACATATTATAGTTTTGAAATTAGGAAGTATGAGTCCTTTAACTTTTTTCTACTCATTTAAGTTTGTTGTCACGATTCTTCATCCCTATATTTCAGTATGATTTTAAGGATCAGCTTTCTAGTTCTGAAGAAATAACAAGTCAATTTGGAACTTTGGGGAGGTTGAGTTGAATAGAATCTGAAGATTAATTTGGGAGTATTATCATCTTAATATTAACATATCCAATTAATGAATGTGGAATTTAGTTATTCTCAATGTCTTTCAGCAATGTTTTGTAGTTTCCAGTATATTCTTTTACATTCTTCTTGTGAAATTTATACCTAAGTGTTTTTTCTACTATTATTAGCAGAATTGGCTTTCTTACTTTAGTTTTAGATTTTTCTTTTCTTTATAGAAAAACAATTTTTGTATGTTGATCTTTTCTCCTGCAATGCTTCTGAACTTATTGATTCTAATAGGTGTGTGTGTGTGTGTGCATGTGTATTTTGAAGGCTTCTCCACATGCAATATCATGTAGTATGTAAATGAAGATAGTTTTACCTCTTTTAAAATTCCATCTTATTGCCTGATTTAATTCTCTAGTATAGTGTGGAATACAGTTGGCAAGAATGAGCATCTATGTTTTGCTCCTGATTGTAGGAGGACTTTTGGTCTTTTACTATTTTGTGTGATGTTAACTGTGGGTTTTCATAGATCACCTTTATCAGGTTTAGCAATTTCCTTTCTAGTCTTAGTTTGTTTCATGTATTTATCATGAAATGGAATTGTGTTTTTATGAAATTGCATCTGTGGAGATTATCATGTGGATTTCCCCTATTGATTTTAGTCACATGGTGTATTTCATTATTATTTTTCATAGGTTAAGCCAACCTTAAACTCCTAAGATCTGTCTCACTGGGTCATTGTGGAGAACCCTTTCTTATTTTTTATAATTTAGTTATTTGTTTGTTTTTTCTTAACAATGTTTGTCTTCTTTTCTCAGGTGTAGTTCCCATAGCAATTCCAGGACTAGCTCACCTATGCACTATCACCATAATCCTTTGTGCTCTTCTCACCATTGTTGTCATCCCTTTATTTTTGTTATGTTATGTTGTGTTTTTTTTTGGTGTTGTTATTTTTTCTCTTCATCCCCTATTTTCCTCCTATATATGAAGTCATCTGGCATTTTTTCCCCCTTCTGACTACGCATAATCCCTTCAAGTTCCATCCATGGTGCTGTGAATTTCATTAATTTATCTTTTTTGATTGCTGAACAGTATTCCCTTGTGTGTGTGTGTATCACATCTTCTTGATTCAGTCATCTATTTTTGGGCATTTGGGTTGATTACAAGTTTTATTTGTTATAAATATTGCTGCAATAAACCTGTCCTTTGAGTATATCTCTAAGAGTGGAATTGCTGGTTCATATGGTATCTCCATTTTTAGTACATTGAAGAAGCTCATAAAATATATAGGAAAAAATATAGGCAAAACACTACATGACATACATCTCAGTAACATCTTTGAAGACATATCACAAAAAAATGAAGGAAAAGATAAATTACATTAAATTAAAGAGCTTCTGTACAAGATACATTAACAAAAATAGAGATGCATCACTGATTGGGAGAAAATTTTTGCACTCCATACAACTGACAAGGGACTGATCACAAAGATCTACAAAGAATTTACATGACTCAACAAAAACAAGTAAACAATCCATTCAAAAAATGGGCAGAAGAACTTAAAAGATATTATTCCAAGGAGGAAAAGCAAAAGGCCAACAGGCATATGAAAAATATTCAACATCCCTCATAATCAGGGAAATGCAAATTAAAACCACAATGAGATACCACCTTACAACAGTAAGAATGGCAAAAAATGGGCAGAAGAACTTAAAAGATACTATTCCAAGGAGGAAAAGCAAAAGGCCAACAGGCATATGAAAAATATTCAACATCCCTCATAATCAGGGAGATGCAAATTAAAACCACAATGAGACACCACCTTACAACAGTAAGAATGGCACAAATTAAGAAAAAAAAAAACTAGCATCTTAGCAACTACAAATGTTGGTGAGGATGTGGTAAAAAGGAGTTCTACACTGCTGGTGGGAATGCAAACTTGTCCAACCACAATGGAAAGCTGGAGAATCCTTTTTTAATGCTACTAGATTAGGTTTCCTAGGACTGTATTGAGGATTTTTGCTGCATAAATCTGGCCTCTCTATTGCTTCTATCCAGTCCCCTCCTGAACGAAGTCACTGGACTCTTTCCCATCTGAGATGAAGCTGGATGATTTATGATGCAAAATACCTGCTCCCTTATCAAAAGGAAGAAGGATAGGAAGGAATAAGCATCTTAATGGAATCTTTTACAACCTTGCATTCCCCTTGCCACATGAGTTGGAAGGGACTGGGAGACATCTGGGGTCTCTGCACACCCAACAGCAGCACACCAGATAAGACAGAGCTTCACTGAACCTTCTCAGCTGACTCGTTTATTGATCATGTTGGACTTCCTAGCATGCTCTATTACTCGATCCACCAATTAGACACTAGGAGCATCCTCTTCTCAGTATTTCTATCACAGAAGCATCTTCTAGTTCCAAAGGCTCAAATTGAGGTATCTGCACAATGCTTTGTGGTAGGAACCTTGCTAATTCCTGGTGCTTTGCAAAGAGCTGTCCACTGCTATTGAAGATAGAGATAGTCAAAGTTTATCGCACACACGCCTCACTATCTGTCCCCTTGTTCTCCTTTCTTTAGCAGCTTTGAGAAGAAACCACTAATCTGGTCATTATCATTCTTGCTTTGAGTTAGGAGTATCCCTTAACCCAAATACTTCCTTGATGGGTAAATGTTGCTATGATGTATTATGTCAGGGATTCTCAAAGTGTGATCTCAAGGCCAGTAGCATAGCATTCACCTGGGAACTTGTTGAGAATGCAAGTTCTTCACCTCACTCCAGACCTACTCAATCATAAATTCTGAAGTGGGCTTCAGCCATCTGTGTTTAAACAATTACTTCTGGTGATGCTGACACCTGCTTGAGTTTTGAGAATTATTACATTATGGTTCTAGTTTCTCTTCCCCTTTCTAGCAGCACTCTGTAAAGTGTCAAGCATTCTAACCAGTTCACTGACAGATAAGAGTTGCTTTCCAGCAGCACAGTAACTTTCACGGGTTGTAGCAAAACCTGACCTCTGAACAATCATTTGGGTGCTTTAAATAGGAACCACAGTAAGACCTCTACAAAGAAAATTACAAAACACTGTTAAAAGAAATACAAGAAGACACCATGAAATGGAAAGACATCCCCTGCTCATGGATCGGGAGA
>NW_004567144.1:2914840-2963082 GCF_000260355.1 Condylura cristata
GGGGCAGGCGGGAATTGAACTCATGTGGAAGCGGCTTTAGATTCTCAGTGCTGTGCTTTAACCCGCTGAGCCACCAGGGAGGGCCAAAAAAATAAACTTTTTAATAAAAAAAAAATAGGAACCACAGTATTTTTCCTTTGTGTCTAGGATGTAGTGTTGCCTCCACTACCTGCCCATCAGCAGATAGGTATAGGCTCTTTAGCTTATCTGCAAACTGGATCCTTATCTACTCATTTGGACCCTTGCCACTGATCCCACACAGATGCCAATGGTCCAATAAAGCTCCCTTTCAAATACCTAGGTAGGTGGGAAACAAGGACAGTCCCCTCATAGCACTTACATGTGTGGACTCAAAAGCCCACATACACATTCTCTTGGCTGTTATGGCCAAAGGGCCCCTATCATGCTTATTAAAGTTTTTAAAATTTCAACTCATGGGTTCTTTGGATAATGACAAAAGTTTTTCTGTTTTTTGATTACTGCCAATTAAAACAGTTTCCATAACAACCAACTCTCAGACTCTCTTGGACTGAATGCACCCAAGCAAAAAATGTCTCCCAGCACACCTATGCCATCGTAGATGCTGCTTGATTCCAGGTAAAACTCAATAAGCATGATACCAATATGTGGCCCAGGTGAGGATTATCTTAGAGAAAAATAATTAATTCTAGAGATTTGGTGGGCTGATTTGTTTCTTTATAGGGAACTTAGGCAGGCAGTGATTTTACTGACTACTTAAAATGTTGTTGTCACATTTTGCCTGAACATCCTTGGCTATTTAGGGCCAAAGAAACTTAATAGTCTCTATAGCCATCCCTTTCACCAAAATTTTCAGCGTTATACCTGGTCCAAAACATAGGGTCATATTTCTGTCACTTCACCCACTCCTACAGCATAGTCAAGGGCAATTCTCATCAGTGGGCCTTTCCTAGAGCTTAACACTCATGTTTTGGGAGGCAGAGCTTATGCCCCCATCAGCAAGGCTTACTGCTACACCTTCTCCATGGTCTGGAGTTCCAAATTAAGCACAGAAACGTCTTTTCCATGAGGGGAAACGAAACTGGCTTCAATTGATGGGCTTCACAAAAAATTTGTACTGCAGATGTTAACTTGAGCTTGGATCCACTCCTTTGATGTTCAGGCAACAGCCCCCTTTCTATCACAGATTGCTCTAAGCTTTTGCTAGATGTGGTTAGTGCCCACAAGGCGGGGTTAATAGGGAAGAATCTCTCCATTTCTATCACTTACTCACATGATAATAAGTTACTGCTGAAGGAGTCCTACTAGTTATATTCAGTTTAGTATCTAATGGACAAATTTAGAAGGATAAGGATTTACCCAAGATATTTCACTCATCAGAAAATCTCAAGTTTTTCTAGTTTCTTCAGTTGTAAGCTTAGCCTGTCCATTCTTTTTTTTTTTTTAAATTTATTTATGCATACAGAACTGGGGTACAGGCAAGAGGTGCAGGGCCGGTGAGAGGATTCACCAGAGATAGAGTGGGGAGCAGAACAGGATGACTGATGAAGTACACTGCTGAGGGGAGCAGCAGGAGGGTCAGGAGAGGTCTGCCACCCCATGTGGATCACCTCCGGGGCGGGATCGATCTCATGCGGAAGTGGCTTTAGCTTCTTAGTGCTGTGCTTTAACCCGCTGCGCCACCAGGGAGGGCCGGGCCCTGTCCTTTTTAACCCCACCTCTAGTAGCCTTAGTTCTGTAGTTGGTTTATTTTGGTTTAATTTTGTCAGTTTCCTTTGTTTCTGTTTCTCTATATTACACATAATGGTGAAATTGTCTGATAATTTTTTCTTCTGACTTACTTCACTTTAGTAAAATGCCCTTCAGTTCCATCCAGGTTGTTGCAAATGGGAAGAGATCATCTTTTCCACAGCTGAATATTAGTCCATCTTGTGAAGATAACACAGCTTCTTCATCCACTTATCTGTCATTGGGCACATAATTTGTTTCCATAAATTGGCTACTGTGAATAATGCCGACATGAGCACAGGAGTGCAAATATCTCTTCAAATTAGCGATTTTTGCATTTTTGGGGTAGATTGCTAAGAGCAGTATCACTGGATCATATGGTAGATCTACTGTTAATGTTTTGAGGCGCCTCTATACTGTTTTCCACAGGGGCCTGGCAGTCTATGTTCCTACCAACACTGTGTGAGTGTTCTTTTTTTCTCCACATCCTCACCAGCATTTACTGTTGCTGGATTTTGTGATATGAGCTATTTGAACTTGCATCTCATTGTGGTTTTCATTTGTACTGGGTGGGGACTATTTTAGATAGGATAGCTAGGCAGGACTATCAGTAGGAGGGGGTCTGCTGTATCTATAGTTGGCTGCACATGGTAGGCCTATGTATCTCACTATCTGTGTGTTTCTTTATAGTAAGGTATTCAGATAAAGCTTCTCTAAGGAAAGAATCTTCAATTTAAGGAGGTGGATAATGAAAAGAAGCAAACCATGTGATTATAGGAGAAGGCATTCCAGTCAGACAAAACAGGCCTTACAATGTATTTTGGTATGTTTAAGGTGCAGCCAGAGACCAGTGTGGCTAGAGGAATGTAGACAGGCAGGGATAGAGATGGGAGCTGGTTAGAAAGGTTGTTAATGGCAAGACTAAGCAGGGACTTGTAGGTCATGGCTATGAGTTGATTTTGTTCTCTAAGTGTGAAAAGCAGCTGTTGGAGAGTTTTGTTGTTGCTGCTTTTTTTTTTAATATAATAGTTTAGTTTTACATCATTTTGTGCCTTTTTCCATCTCAGTTGTTATCCCCATGGGCTTCCCACACCAAAGCACCTGTGTGCCATCACCATAGTCCACCATATTCCATAGTGCACTGCCCCCTCATTTTTTATCTCATTCCCCACTCCACCCCTGTAATATGCATCTGGTATATCGTTGTTCATTATAATTTTTTCCCCTGGTCCTTTATGGTCCTGCTATGAGTGAAACTATCTGGAATTTTTCTTTTTATTTCTGGTTTATTTCGCTAAGCAAGATCTTTTCCAGCTCCATCCATGTTGCTGCAAAAGGCATGAGCTTACCTTTTGGATTGCTGAGTAATATTCCATTGTGTCTATGTACTACATCTTTTTAATCCAGTCATCTACTTTTTGGCATTTGGGTTGATTCTATGTCTTTCCTATTATAAATAAAGCATGCTGCTGCTGTTGTTTAATTGTCATTGTTTTGGTTTGTTTTTAATTATGGGAATTTTCAGATATAATGGATTAGAGACAACCATACAATGAACTTTCCATGTACTTGTCACCCAACTTCTAAAATCCACATATGGTCAATCTTATTTCATCTGCACCTTCTGCTCCTCCAATACACACTGAATTATTGAGCAAAGCTGAGACATCGTATCTTTTTATCCATAATTAATATATAGATCCAGAAAATGAGGATTCTTCATTTTTAACATAACCACAGTCATTGGAGGGATTTATGCATGAGTGTGGTAGGTATGTATTTTAAAGATCACTTTGAATACTTAGGGAGAATAAGTGAAAGGTATTTCAGGGTGGCAATAAAGACATGTTAAGCTAGTGCAGTGGTCCAGGAGACACATGGTGATAGTTTGGACTGATGGCAGCACTGGGGATATATACAAGGCAGGTTATTATATCTAGAAGGCAATAGCAGCCCACAAAGCTAAGAAATTGTGGAATAAAAAAGTTCTAAGGGAGCTCCTGCTACAAAATCATAGTCACTTCTATCAGCATTATCAAAATACTTTGAGAAAGAGATGATGGTTCCAGGGAATTCTAGTCTGGCATGACCAGCAATGGCTGCTCTGCAGGTCACCTAAACCATGTGGGTTGAGGTGTAACTAAGCATATATCTCAGCTTGATAATTTCAAAGTACATGTAGGATGCTGACATGAAATGATAGAACCTACTTGTGAGGCTGCTGCAAACCTGCTGAAATCACTGTTTCTATAGACCTGAGTTAGGGCAGAGTCCCCGGGATTGCTGCTTGCAAGACTGGCCGGCAGTTCCATAGTCGCAGGGAAGTCTTAACTGTAGTCAGAGGGAAAGATCAGGTCTATGCTAAGCAGGATTGAATTTAAGTGTTTGTCTGGGGATTAAACTAGGCCATAAAATAACATAGGTGATAGGAAGGGAAGGAGGGTGTGAAATATATCATGAACTTGAAGTAAAAAAAAAATCAATAGCAGGTTGAAAAGCAGTACATATGCTGTCTGTGTCAATGAAGGTGGTTCAGGGTATAGTATGAAAATCATTCAGGGGGTGTCAGAGGCTGACTCTAGCTACATGGTTTGAGGTTTGAGAAGATAGGAATGTCTGATAAAAGAGTCCCATCAGGCAGGAAGAGACACTGGCAGATGACCAACCACTTCTCTGCTCATTGGAGGGATACAGACCAAAGGACATGCCATTTGAGGTCTTTAGTTTCCTGAATACCCAGGCCTCTCTGAGTTTAGCCAGCAAAAAAGAATGAGTACTTGTGAGGTCAGTCTTGTGTGGTCATGATTTCCATGCTTCAGTTGTCTTAGAGGAGTCCTAAAAAAATAGCTTGCTATTTTGTAGGATGGGTAAAACCTCCTCCTGCTCCCCCAGACATTTATGTCAATAGTATGTCTGAGCATACACACCTATGAACCCGGCAGGAGCAACCCCATTTCATGCAGAATGAGGAATGCATGTCTGTCCAACCCTAGAAGACAGAACTTCCTCACTTTAGAGATATTCCCCAGAAGTCATAATTGACTGCTGGCAGGGTCGGCTGGACAGCTGCCTGAAAATCTCACATTAAGTGTGGACAGCCATAAATCAAGGTGAAGATCTCTTCTCTACAGTAAGGAAACAGGAATGAGTAAGCAGAAAACTCAGCAACTTATCCTGGTCTTACTGAGGCCCATGGGGGAAAATTTAACATGCAACAGGCCTCTTGGCAATGCTCACAATAGTGGTGATGATGGTGATGGCAATATGATGGTTACCACTTATTTTTTCTCAAACACCATGGTATTTTATATTCATTATCTCACTTAATAATCTAAACAACCCTAAGAGGATCTAAATGATATTCTCATTTTACAGCTAAAAATATAAAAACTTATAAAAGATCAGTATTCTTCCAGCCTTCCAGTTAGTATGTGCCTGAGCCTAAGTTCAAAGACATGGAATATGCCTGAGATCCTGAACTTATATTCTCTTTGCTCTAGAAGGTATTCATTCAGAATACAGTATGTTTGGGATGGGAAATCAATAGGGTCTGCTGGACTAGATCCTTGTGGATATTTTGAATGACATTCTGGAATATACTGTGGTCTGGATTGGTAAATATGCCCTGATTATGAAAATGGGACATGCAGGTAAGATGGAGGAAAGAGCAGACCCAGGAATTCAATTCCCCAGTGGCACTAATTTAATGATGCCTCTTCAACGCATGCTTGGCCACATATGCTTGGCTATAAGTAGATGGTAGGCTTACCCAAATGCATGTACTACCTTTGTTATAAGAAGGGGTTCATGTAAGAAGGGGTTCATGCTGGGAGACATATGGAGCCTCCACTTCACATTCTGTGTCCAAGGGCATCCACTTGATGAATGCATTATGTAGGAACCCTATCAAAACCTTCTAAAAGTATGCACCAAGTTTCAGCATCATTTAGATACAGTTTTGACAAGACTGGAATTCAAAGCATAGAGGTCCGCTGGCCCCACCTTGGCTGTTAATCCTTTTGATAAGGATTGTCAAATCAATCCCTGCTTAACAATCATGCAGGGGAAGTTTCCTAACCATACACATGGAAAAACCAAGTTTTGTCCTCTCATATCAGGCCAGAAATCCTTCAGCTGTTCTCCTTCATTGTACAATTCAAGATAATTTATAACTGTATCACAAATTCAGTCACCTACAAGACTATTCTCTTGGAATGGCTATAAATATAGACATAGTCATTCTAAGTGACTGAGCATTCACTCCTCATTTCCCATAGACTCTCCAACTAACTTGATTAGAATTTTGCAATCCAGTTTCTAGTAGTTAATCCCAAGATATTTTTACATGCTCCTGGGGTAGACACACAAACCAATTCTTCTAACTCTAACCTACCTGGGATACAGACCAAGAACATAGCATCCAGAATAGAGAAACTCCCACAAAAAGGCAGACAGGACAATTGTGTCTACACTAAGATTTTGACTACCCCAAATACTGATTATTAGGACCCAGATTTCAATGAGCTAACATGGTTGCCCTAAGTGCTACTTACCAATTATTTCTAGCTTTTCTCTTTCAGAAACAGGGTAGAAATGCACTTCTCTAAACCTTTTGAAGTTAAACATAGCCATGTGACTTTTTTTGACTATTTTTTTAAAATGAGTAGACATGACATCTAGTTTACCTCTGTGTGGAAATATTTTTTAAAGATTTATTTATGCATACAGAACTGGGGTATAGCCAGAGGTGAGAGGATTCACCAGAGACAGAGAGGGGAGCAGAACAGGCTGACTGATGAAGTACACTGCTGAGGGCAGCAGCGGGCCAGTCAGGAGAGGTCTGCTGTGCCATGTGGGTTACCTCAGGGGCGGGGATCAAACTCATGCTGAAGTGGCTTTAGCTTCTTAGTGCTGTGCTCTAACTTGCTGCACCACCAGGGAGGGTCCTCTATGTGGAAATTTTAAGGATCAGTGAGTGTTTTCTTGTTGCTCTCCCTTGATGCTTGGAAATAGGCTGAGATGGAAGCCCTGCCAGGATGGATTTCTGATGACTAGCATGAACAGAGATTAGCTCACCTGCAAAGGAAATACAGCATGAACAATAAATTAATTTTGTTTTCAGCACTAATATGTGATGGGGTAGGAGGTTTTTGTTACTGCATCACACCTAACCTATCTTGACTGAAACAAAAAAGTATTCTCTCCCACAGAGTTGAGATGGAGTTCTAGAATTCAAGAATAGAGATTAATAACTAAGATTTCAGTATCCCTGGTCCTCCCTGCTACTCACTGAGACCTCTGATCTTTGAATAAAGGAAAAGAATGGGAAAATGATTTTGGTAGAATTACTTAGCCTCAATGTGATGACTGTAAGTAATGACATCCTTTTCGGGCCAACTCAGAGGGTTACTCACAAAGCTGGGTCTCTGTTTGTGACAGTGAATGGAAATGCGGTGGTGAATGGAAAAATCACCTTCCAATTTTCTCTGAGGACTTGCCTTTTTAAGTCAGCTTGAATGACCCACGTTGCATGTGGACAACAGCCAATAATGGTGGGCTTTAGCACTCTAGCTCTTATTGTTTCCCTCTCTCCTTTCCCCAATTTTCTATTCTGATTTTGTTTCCTATTTCTTGCTCTTAGTCTTTGGACTTAACTTTCTTGAGTATTTTTGCCCTTGGCATTTACTCACTGGCTCTTGCCAGTCCTGAGCACCATGACATAATAGCAGCCACAACAATCTCTTCTATTATTGAGCATCTATTATGTGCTGGGCACTGTGATAGGCATTGTCTAATTTAATTTAATTCTGATAATGGCACAAAAAGTAGGTATTACTACAATTTCCATTTTATAGAGGGGGGAAAAGGAGGCTCAGAGAGAATGACAGCTAGTGGATGAGTGTTCCAGGATTTTAGTAGTTGTATCCCATGCTTATCTAACACAAAAGCCATGTTTTATCACCTATGCAACCAGCCAGCCCTGGCCTTTGGAACTTAAACTATAGTAGCTATCCAGCTGCTGCCTGGGTTTCCAAAGGGGCTCATATGGGCACCAACTAAAGGATCACACAGTATCCTTGGAAAGTTTGCCTCTTTGGAAAGTTTGAATTATCAAAGTTACCCTTTGCAATATTTCTTAGGTTGGCTACCCAGCCCTCCTGATCCAAGAGGCAATGAAGGAGCCGGATCACCTGCTCATTTACTCTATAACCTCACTTCTGGGAGTCCCAGTTTGGGGAAAGCCCAAGTCTTCTCTGGCAGCCTCACATTTAAATCAACCTAATTATAAACCTGAAAGGTTTCAATCTCTTTCCTAGGCTGGACTTGTCATTGTCTTCCCAAGCCACCCAGAGAGCATTTAGGTTTTAGGGTTTGGTTAGATTGTAGAGGTTTATAACCCAACTCTTGTTTTTCCAAGCTGTTTCTGTGATCTATAAGACAGATGGGCTTCCCAGTAGAGACTCATAAACTACCCTATAGTAAAAGGCCCCTGAACACTGGTACAAGGTACTTTCACTCTTAGGCCTGTTTTTCTAGGAAACTGATTGCAGCCAAGAAAAACTCCACAGGATGGGAGCAAGAGAAACTTACCTGTAAATTCTCTTCAGATACCTGTGAGTTTTACCTCAAGAGGGCTCTGGGCAATTCCTGATCACAAGGCGAAAACATTATACCCCAGAGTAACTTCCTCTCAGCCCACCTCAGTGAAGCTGGTCAGCCTCCTTGGAAATTTCAGCTGTAGATCACCACCTGGCTGTATCTCTCCTTCACAAGATACTTGGCTTCCCACAAACAGGGGTAGCTATGAGATAAGCAATCATCTCTAAGTAGATGTCTATACTACCAGGATAAGGTTCACAACTTCCCAGAATATCTTCCAAAGACTAGAATAGAAGAGTAGGAGGAGAAATGTGCTGCCATTCCAGAAGATTGAAGCTGGAACAGAAGCTTTAAGAGGAATAGCAGTTTCGATATCAAAAGGAAATTTCAGATGCGCATTTCAACCAGTATGCAGCCCTATCCAGCCACTGAGATCCATTCCAGGCACTAGCTATGCTTCCCGGGACTTCTGGTGGCCACAGATGAGGTTTGCACCTTACAAGACATTGACTTCCACGGGGTTTTGGGAATTTGGGAGATCATTTTGGTTATTGAAGTCCCGGTAAAAACTTTCAATCACTTTCTAACAGGAGGTGCTCACACCATGATCTAGGTTGAGGCTGACCTCCCTCCAAGGGCAGTGGGGCTTTGTGTTGGTGGATGCCCTCTCTGTGGTGGCATTTCTTAACCCAAATTTCCATCTACCTTATCTAGCCACTGCTTCCTTGTGACTATACAACTTCAATCCCATCTCTAAGTTCATAGAAGTTACAGTCCGCTACATCCTTTCTGTTCATATTAGATGATCTGTCACTAGCCACCCACAAGCCAGAGGACATACTGAATCCAACAACAGAACCAAAGCAGGGTAGATCTTGGTATGGGCATTACAACTTCCCATAGAGTTTCCTCTAACTCTGGACCAAAGTTCCAATCTTTTTGTACTTCTCCACCAGGTCATGTCCTTGCCCTCTAATTCAGCCTTCACTCTGCTTCCTCAAGCCACCATCCAAGCCACAGACCACCCAAGAAAACCTGATAGAAAATTTGTGCATAAGGCAGGAAAATATACTAGGCTGTAGAAACAGACATCAAACACCAGCCAAAGCTCAGCTTGTAGGAAGCAGAAGACTCATTCAAAAGACAAAAGTAATGGTCTTTTATGGCACTGGATCAATAAAGACTTCCTAAAAAAATATTCACGGTGCAAATTCTCCTTCTGGGTATATCTCCTGGCACTAGATCTCTGTATGTTTTATTGAAGGAGAAAGCTAGGAAATGGGCAGAGGTATTCAGTTTGAAACAGGGCTTCCCAAGCCCCTAAGTCCACTTACCAGCCTGATTGAGCAATACTTGGTTGGAACCAGGAGGACCCCTTTCTCTACCCTCCACAGCCCCAACCCCAGTCAGTCAGTCATTTATTAGTCTGACTGGAGAGTTCAGAACACCAACACAATAACACAATACCAAGGTGATGGATAAAGGCTAGTTTGAGGAAGGTAGGCCAGGTAATGTGGGTAAACTCAATCAGCCTGAGTAGCTTAGGAGAAGCCAGCAAACTCAATAGCCTAGGAAAAACCCACAAACCCAGGGCAACTTGGTAGCCAAGGAAACCCATACAGGCCCAGCCAATCATCAAGAAACACAAAGAAGAAACACCCAACAGCCAACCCCCACTCTTAGCCCACTGAACCCATATAAACATCTGCTCCTTGCAACTATAATCATTTGCCCAGTTGGGACCCCTCTCCACTCGAACTTTCTTGTTCTTCCTTCCTACTTATAAATAAACCTCTTGCTTTTCTCTGCCTTTGGTCTCAACATTGAATTCTTTCCCTGTCAAAGACAAAAACAGAAAGATCATGCTTCAGACTTCAGACTTCAAGCCTGCTCTCTAAAACCCTAATTCATTCTGTCTTTGTTTTTGTGTTACCCTACTCCTTCCTTCATTTTGTATTAAATACATATTTATGAGTTTATATTTAAGTTCCTTTTTGTTATTGTTATTATTTTATTGTATTGTTGAGTCATTTTATTTTAAAAAATTTTTTTAAATTTTAAATTTTTACTTTTTTAAAAGATTTATTTATTTGTGCATACAGAACTGGGGTACAGGCCAGAGGCTCAGGGGCGGTGAGAGGCTTCACCAGAGACAGAGTGGGGAAAAGAACAGGCAGATCGATGAAGTACACTGCTGAGGGGAGCAGCGGGAGGGTCAGGAGAGGTCTGCCACGCCATGTGGTCACCTCCCGGGCAGGCGGGAATCCAACTCATGTGGAAGCGGCTTTAGATTCTCAATGCTGTGCTTTAACCCGCTGCTCCACCAGGGAGAGCCGTTGAGTCATTTTCTTAATGATTGTTCTTGGGACTACAATATACATCTAAGCTGAAAACACACTACTTTATATTAATAACAATTTAAATCCAATAGTATATAGAGAGGGGATGCTCCAGTATAACTCCCTTCAACCCCCCCCCCACTTTTGTGCGATTATTTTCATTCTTCTTTATACTATATAGTCCCATTAATACAGTTTTGTATTTGCTTTATGCATTTACCTTTCAAATTAGAAGAAAAATAAAAATGATATATTTTACACTGTCTTTACTTTTATATATGTAACTGTTATTCTCTATTTCTTCATAGAATTCAAGTTACCATATAATATCCTTTCTGTACAGCCTGAGGGTCTACCTTTAATATTTCTTATAGTGCATATTTTCTGCTGATTAATTTGCTCAGTCTTTGTTCATCTGAGAATATAGCCATCTTTCATTTTAGGAAGATAATTCTGCTGGATAGACAATTCTTGACTGATAGTATTTTTCTTTCAACACTTTAAGCATGCCATCACACTGCTTTCTGCCTCCCTTTGTTTCTCATGAAAATTCAGGGGTCTCTTACATGTGACAAGTCAATTTTCTTTTGAGGTTTAGAAGATTTTCTCTTTGTCATTGGCTTTCATCAGTGTTACTGTGATGTGCTTTAGTATGAATCGCTTTGTGATTCCTTTACTTGGAGGTGATGACATTTTCTTAGAAATATAGATTAGTGTTTATTATCAAATTTGTGAAGCTTTCACCTATTTTTTTCATTATCTTCTTGTTCATTACCCTTTTGTCTCCATTCCTTAGACTTGCCCATTATGTCCATGTTGACATACTTTATAGTGTCCCCAGGTTCTTTAGGCTTTGTTAAGCTTTCTTCTTCTTCTTCTTCTTCTTCTTCTTTTTTTTTTTTTTTGGTGTTGTTGTGTTTCCCAAGTAAATAATCTCAACTGATGTATGTTCAAGGTCATCCATTCTTTCTTCTGACAGTTCAAAGCTGTTGTTTTCTCTTTCTGCTGATTTTTCATTTCACTTAGCACATTTTGACTCTAGAATTTGTATTTGGTTATTTTTAAAATTAATTTATATATCTCTGCTAATATTCTCTATTTCTTCTTTTTAGCTCTTTATTAATTTTAATGTATTTATTATGCCTGATTTAATGCTTTTGTCCAGTAAGCCCAATTTTTGGACTTCCTCAGGGACAGTTTCTACTAACTGTTCCTTTTCCTATACATGTGACATGATTTCCTATTTCTTTGCATGTCTAATAATTTTCTGAAAACTGTACAACTCTACTATCATGTTCTATTATTTCCAAGGTTTGTTTTTATTGCAGGGTATTTTATTGTTGTTGCTGACATTTTTTTGTTGTTGTTGTTGAGTGGGTTAATTCTATGAATTTTGTTTTCCCTGTGTTATGGGGTCACTGAGTTCTCTGGTCTTTTGTTTAAATTGCGATTTTTATTAGTAAGTCTTATTCTTAGAGATCATACCTGTATTCATGTCCAACAATGCTCAAATTATTTCCTTAAGTGTTTTTTGCCAGAATATTCCATCTTTCCCAAGAAAACCTGTGTATGAAAGATGCTTTCAAATGTCAGAGACTTTACAAGTCAGTTTAGTTTTCACTTTTTACTTGCCAAGACAAGACTGTTGAATGACTGAGGGATTCTTTATTTCCAGGCCTCTCTTTCATATATGCATATACTTCTAAAGCCCCAAGAAAATGTCTAACCTTTTCAAAATTCTTTATGGTCATCTAGTTTAAGAGGTCTGCCTTTTACATCTTTACTCAGGCTTTTGCTTGCCCTAACTGGAATCAAATTCCTTAAGTTGCTGTAACATTAACAGAATGTTGCACTCATTCTTGGTCACAATATAGTTTAGGACTTTGTTCACAGAGTTAAATAAAGTCAAAATTAATAGCTATAACACATTAAGAATATATTTTCCAGGATCTTGGCATGTCTATTAAAATACTGACTGTTTGATTTTCTCACACAAAAGTAGTGATAAGGGACTGATCACAAAAATATATGGAGAACTGACGAAACTCAACAAAAATAAACAACCCCAACAAAATGGGCAGAAGAGCTAAAAAGACACTTCTCCAAAGAGGAAATGCAGATGGCCAACAAGCATATGAAAAAATGTTCAGCATCACTCGCAATAAGGGAGATGCAAATTAAAACCACAATGGGTACCACCTCACCCCAGTGAGAATGGCACATCTTCAAACAACTAGCAACAACAAATGTTGGTGAGGATGTGGAGAAAAAGGAACTTTCCTGCACTGCTGGTGGGAATGCAAACTAGTACAACCACTATGGAAAACTGTCTGGAGGTTCCTCAAACTGCTTAACATGGAGCTTCCCAGCAATCCCACTCCTAGGTATCTACCCAAAAGACACAAAAACACTGATTGAAAAAGATACCTGCACCCCCATGTTTCTTGCTGCTTTATTTACAATTGGAAAAACATGGAAGCAGCCCAAATGCCCAAAAGTAGATGACTGGATTAGAAAGATGTGGTACATATATACAATGGAATATTACTCAGCAACCAAAAAAGAAAACACATGTCTTTTGCAGCTACTTGGATGGAGCTGGAAAAGATCATGCTTAATGAGATAAGCCAGAAAGAGAAAGAAAAATACCGGATGGTTTCACTCATAGCAGGAGTATAATGGAGCAGGTGAGAAAATAATAAGAATAATGAACAGCCATATACCAGAGACATTTTGTGGGGGTGGAGTGGGGAATGGGATCAAAAACGGGGGGGGGGGAGAGGGGAGGGAAGTGCACGGTACTATGGTGATGGCACACAGGTGACTCGGTGATGGGAAACCCACGGGGATTACAATTGAGATTAAAAAAATGTACAAAATGTTGTAAAAATAAACTGTTATATTAATAATAATAATAAAAAATTATATGTAAAAAAAAATACTGGCTGTTTGGCCCACCCTGGTGGTGCAGTGGGTTAAAGCACAGCACTAAGAAGCTAAAAACCACTTCCACATGAGTTTGATCCCCGCCTGCCCTGGAGGTGACCACAAGGCGCATCAGACCTCTCCTGACCCACCCGCTGCTCCCCTCAGCAGTGTACTTCTACAATCTGCTTGTTCTGCTTCCCACACTGTCCCTGGTGAGTCCTCTCACTGCCTCTGCACCTCTGGCTTGTACCCTAGCTCTGTATGCATAAATAAATAAATCTTTAAAAAAAATACTGTTATCTGGAATGGGGCTTTTAAGGGACCTCCAAAAGAGGTCAGTCCTATATTGGCCAACAGGGAGGTGGCTTTTCATGACCACCACACCAGTGAGTTGGAAACTTCTTTAATCCAACTTCAATCTTTCTATTTTAATCTGTTCATTTATTCCTACAGTTTTTAAAAGTAGTATATTTAATCACATATATTAAAATATTCACAATGCAATACTATTAATATTAATTTCTAAATAGCATATTTTTCTTTTATTTCCTCTTTAAACCAAGAGTTAGGACCCTCCCTGGTGGTGCAATGTGTTAAAGCACAGCACTTGCAAGCAAGGCGAAGCTGCTTCAGTGCCAGTTAAATCTCTAGTGCCAGAGGTGATCCACATGGTATGGCAGACCTCTCCTGACCCACATGCTGCTCCCCTCAGCACTGTATTTTGTTGATCTGCCTGTCCTGGAGGTGATTCACATGGCACGGCAGACCTCTCCTGGCCTGCCACTGCTCCCCTCAGCAGTGTTCTTCATCAGTTGGCCTGTTCTGCTCCCCACTGTTTCTGGTGAATCGTCTCACCACCCCTGCACCTCTGGACTGTACCCTAGTAAGTATAAATAAATAAATAAATCTTTAAAAAAATTAAAAAAAATAAGACACAAAGAAATGGAAAGGCATCCCCTGCTCAATGATTGGAAGAAATAACATTGTCAAAATGGCCATCCTACCAAAAGCAATTTACAGATTCAATGCCATTCCAACAAAAATTTCAATGACTTTCTTCAATGAAATAGAACAATATGGATGAAATTCATATGGAGCCAAAAATATCCTGAATAACCAGAGGTCTCTTGACTAAAAAGGAAGGGAATGGAGGTATCACACTCCCAGCCTTAAAATTGTACTACAAAGCCAGAATTATAAAAACTGCATGGTACTGGACCAAGAATAGATGCACAGACCATTGGAGTTGAATAGAAAACCCAGAAATAAGCTCACAGATTTAAGGACAACTAATCTTTGACAAAGGAGCACAGCATATACAATGGAAAAAGAAAGTCTATTCAATAAATGGTGTTGGAAAAACTGGTTCACTACATTCAAAATAAAAAAAAAAAAAGGTTAGATCACTATCTCGCACCATGCACAAAAAGCAACTCAAAATGGATTAAAGATCTAGACATAAGACCTGACACCATAAAATACAGAGAAGAAAAGATAGGCAAAACACTACATGACATACACCTCAGCAACATCTTTATCAATATATCACCCAAAGCTAAGATAGTGAAGAAATGGTTTATTTGTATCTTTGTTCATTTATGAACAATGAAGATATATCTTAACAATTTTCTCATGCCCAGTATTGTCATTGATAAATATATTGTCAATTTAGTCTCATTTCTTGTGGCCAATCTGTTTTTATCTTTCTCTAAATTATATTAGGATGGTTATAGTCCTTTACATTCTGAAAATGTAACTGAAACTGAACAAACCTGGGTGGGAGGAGGGATGACTGTTGATGAACCTTCATTCATGCACTTAGGACTGTGAACATGACTCAAAAGAAAGTACACCAAGAGAGGAAATGCAGGGTTTATTTAAATGGATAAGAAAAATGAGAACTTAGAGAGTATCATAGGTCAGTAAATGGCTAATGCAGTCTTTCCTAGCCCACACAGTGTCTATGTTGCAGAGTTCAAACCAGCTGTATATGGAAGATAGCAGCTGTCCAGTGAACAGAGACCCAGAGAGCAAGTGGAACCCCAACCACTTATAGAAATGTGGGGAGAGTGCCATGAAATGATAAAAAATTCAAAAATCAATAAAACCAAAAAGAATAAACCAATAAAATTAAAAAGAATAAGCAAAATAGAGAAACCTTTTGCCAGGCTCACAAAGCAAAATAGGGAGAAAGCACAAATAAATAGGATCAGAAACAAAAGAGGAGAAATGACAAAAACAGCAGAAATCAAAGGAATAGTAACTGATTACTATGAGCAAACAAGGTCAACAATCTGGAAGAGATGGACACATTCTCAGAACTATACAATCATCCGAAACTAGATAAAGAAGAAACAGAACACCTAAACAGACCAATTATAAGGAGTGAAATTGAAACAGTAATCAAAACCCTGCAGAAAAACAAAGCCCAGGCTTCACAGATGAATTCTACCGAATGTTCAGAAATGAATTAGTGCCTGTCCTACACAAACTCTTTTAAAAAATGAGAAGAAAGGAATACTATTAAATACATTTAAGAGGCCAACATTATACTAATACCAAAACCAAACAAAGACAAAACACCAAAAAGAAAACTATAAGCCAATCTCTCTAATGAACACTGGTGCAAAAATCTTCAATAAAACCCTAGACAAAACAAACAAACAAACAAACAAACAAACAAAAAAACCCTAGACAACAGAATCCAACAAAGCATCAAAAAGATAATTCACTATGACCAAGTGGGATTTATTACAGGATCAAAAGGGTAGTTCAACATCTGAAAATTAGTTAATGTAATCCAAAACATCAACAGAAAGAAAAACAAAAATCATAGGACCATATCAATAGATGCTGAGAAAGCATTTTACAAAATTCAATGTCCATTTATGAAGAATACCCTAGAAATTGTCAGGATAGAAGGAATATACCTTAACGTAATAAAGGGCATATATGATAAACCCATAGCCAATGTCATTCTCAGTGGCAAAAAGCTGAAACCTTCCCCTTAAGATCTGGAACAAGACAAGGATATGCACTCTCACCACTGCTCTTCAATATCTTATCTTCAAGTCCTAGCCAGAATGATAAGACAAGAGAAAGACATAAAAGAAAACCAAGTAGGGAAAGAAGTAAAACTATCATTATTTGTAGACAGCATGATACTATGCATAGAGAACCCTGAAAAGCCACAGAAAAACTAATCAAAATAATCAACCAGTTTAGCAAATAGCAGGATACTAAATAAACACATAAAATATCAGTAGCCTTCCTATATGCAAGCAATCAAACTGAAGAAGAAATCAGAAACCCATTCCTTTTATAAATTAAACAAAATTAAAATACCTTGTAGTAAATTTAACAAAAGAAGTTAAGGACCTATACAAATAAAATGACAAAATATTGTTAAAAGAAATGAAAGAAGACTTAACAAAATGGAAAGACATTCCCTGCTCATTGACTGAAAGAAGTAACATTGCCAAAATGGCCATCCTACCAAAAGCAATATACAGATTCAATGCTATTCCAACAAAAATTTCAATGACATTCTTAAATGAAATAGAGCAAATATTGATGAAATTAATGTAGAGTCACAAAAAAGCATTGAATAGTGAAAGTTTTCCTGATGATAAAGCAGAGTGGAGGTATCACACTACCATACCTCAAACTATATCAATGGGATCAAATAAATAACCCAGAAATAAACCCACAGATTTATGGACAACTACCATTTGACAAAGGAGAAAGAATATGCAATGCAACAAGGACAGTTTGTTCAATAAATGGTGCTGGAAAACTGGATTGTTAAATGCAAAAGAATGAAGCTAGACTACTACCACACACCATGCACAAAAGACAACTCAGAAGTGGATAAAAGAATTGGACATAAAACCTGAAACTAAAATATAGAGAAGAAAATATAGGCAAAACACTATATGACATACATTTCAGTAACATCTTTAACAACATATCCCCCACAGCAAAGAAAGTGAAGGAAAAGATGAACAGCTAAGATTACATAAAGTTAAAAATCTTTTGTACAACAAAAAGGACATTCACAAAAGCAGATAGACACCCTACTGATTGGGAGAATACTTTGCACAGATACTACTGGTAAGGGCTGATCACAAAGATTTACAAAGAGCTGATGTGACTCAACAAAAAGAAAGTTAACAATCCATTAAAAAAATGGGCAGAAGAGCTAAAAAGACACTTCTCCAAATAGGAAATGCAAAGGTATATGAAAAATGTTCAACATTACTAGTAATCAGGGAAATGCAAATCAAAAACCACAATGATATGCCACCTTACACTAATGAGAATGGCTCATATTAAAATACACACACACACACACACACAGGGAATCATAAATGTTGGCAAGGATGTGGAGAAAAAGGAACTCTCCTACACTGCTGGTGGGAATGCAAACTGGTCCAAATTCTGTGGAGAGCTGTGTGGAGTTTCCCCAAACTAGTAAAACTGGGGCTTCCACATGATCCAGCAGTTCTTCTCTATCCAAAGGACAAAAAACCAAACCAACCAACCAAACAAACAAACAAAAACATTAATTCAAAAGGATACCTGCACTCTAATGTTTATTGCAGTACTATTTATAATATGTAAGCTATAGAAACAACCCAAATATCCCAAAGTAGATGACTGGGTCCAGAAGATGTGTTTTATATGTGTTATATATACACAATGGATCATCAGCAGTCAAGAAAAATAAACTCATTCCATTCCAACAGAATGGAGCTGGAGGGGAATATATTCAGTGAAGCAAGCCAGAAAGAAACAGAACTATATTAAGCAGTTTCACTTATAGGACAAATGTGGGGGAACCAAATAAATGATCAAGAAATAATAATTATAATAAATTAAAAAACAAATTTAACAGGAAACTGTAAATCAGAAACACTCTTTAGGAAAGGGGGAAGGAGAGAGATCAAATCAGGAGAGGGAAGAACACAAGGGACTATGATTATGGTACTATGACTGTGGTGCATGGGTGACTTGTTTGTGGGAATTATAAAGGAACTACATCTGAGAGGACAAAGCATATATTGTACAAAAAGGAAGAATGATGTAACATATATCTACACCTATACCTATATCTATATTTATATCTATATCTATATCTAACTATCCATCGATCTATCTATTTACTAAAAAACGAAAGTAGTGTAAGATCTCTTTGGGATAACCTAAAATGTAATAATATCCATATCTTGAGGGTCCCAGAAACAGAAGGAAAGAGAAAGTTGTAGACAATTTATTTAGATAAATGATTGTTGAGAACCATCCCTATGTGGAAAAAAAAAAAAAAAACAGGCATCAAGATCCAAAAGACCCAAAGAGTTGCAAGCAAAATAATAGCAGACAGACACACTCCAAGACATATTATAATAAAACTGGTAAAAGTCAATGACATGGAGAGAATACTAAAAACATCAAGAGTAAAAAGGGTTACCTAGAAAGAAACACCAACTAGACTGTCAGACATTTCAATAGTAACTTTACATGCCGGAAATCAATGGCAGGAGATAGGTCAATATTTGAAGAAAAAAAAAATCCATCCTAGAACCCTTACTGTGTAAGATTAACATTCAAGACTTATGGAAGATCAAGGAGCTCAATGAAAAGTAAAAACTAAAAATTCTTTCTAAACATCAATCCACACATGAAAGAAGCATAAAACAAGTATTATAAAACATCAGAATAGCAAATATAGTGGTAACTGACACCAAAATTATCTAACATGTACAAGGAGGAGAGTAATAATGTGACCAATCAGAACAAGTTTGAGACCTGGCATTGTGATGGACCAAACTAATCATTCATTATATACTAACCACAGCAGAACCCTCAAACAAAAACCAATAGAAGTAGCACATAAGACAAGGGCATTGGAGCCTAAATAAAACAAAAAAGAAGGTCTCAAAAAAAAAAAGATAAAAAACAATAAATTGTCAATGAGCACTTAATGGTTAGTAATCACCTTAAATGTAAATGGCCTGAGTTCAACAGTCAAAAGTTGTAGATGAATGTATGTTTTTAAAATAAAGTTTGTGTAAAGCATTAAATATAACCCAAACTCTGCTGTTTACAAAAAAACTTATTTACCTAGAAAGACAAGCACAGAGATACAGCCATAGGATGGAAGAAAACCCTATTAAAAAATGGTAGTAGAGAAAATCAAAAGCAACTTTACTTATAACTGATAAAATAGACTTCCAATTTTAAAAAGTAATGAGATAGTAGTGGGCATTACATTATGATTAAAGGCTTCATGCAAGAAGAAAAATGGCACTCATAAATACATATATGCAATGAATGCTGAAGCATTAAGATACATAAGACTATAACAGAGCAAAAGAGAAATATTGACAATACAGTAATACTAGTGGACTGTAATATCCACATTAAACTATGGACAGATCAACAAGACAGAACAAATAGGGAAAACAATAGCCTTATATAAGGAGCAAGAACAAGTAGGTTTAACAGAGATCTATAGAACACTCCAGCTCAAAACTGCTGCATGCACAGTTGTCTTAAGTGCATGTGGAACACTTTCAAGAATATATATGTGTTGAGACACCAGGCAATTGCCAATAAAACAAAAATGGAAAAGATTTAGATTATACCAAGTACTCCCTCTTACCATAATGTTATAAAGCTAGAAACCAACTAATAATAAAATAGGAAACACTATAAATATATTGACGTGACTGTGCTATTTGTTAAAAACTGGATGAAATAAGAAATCAACACAAATTTTAAAAATTCCTCATGACTAACAAAAATATTGATACAAATTCTTAGATTCTATGGGATGAAGCAAAATGGTCTCAAGAGGGAAGATAATTGCAATACTGGCATACATTAAGAATCAAAAAGAGTTCAAATAAAAAACCTACTACTACGTCTAAAGCAACTTGAGAAAGAGGAACAGCACCCAAATTTAGTAAAAGAAAGGAAATAATAAAATCTTGAATGGTAGTAAATGCAATAGCGATTAAAAGACTATGCAAAAGGTCTCTGAAACTAAGAGTTGGTTCTTTGAGGAGATAAACACAATAGATAAATCTCATGCTAGGCTAAACAAAGAAGAGAGAAATCATTAATAAATTGAATCACAGTGTAAGAGAGCAGAAATTACCAAAAGTAGCACAGGAATACAAAGATCATATCTGACAACTTTATTATATGCTAATAAAGCTGATAGCCTTGAAGAAGTAGACAAATTTCCCGTTTAATGTTGTTTACCAATACTAAAGCAGGAACAAATAGAAGAATGAAGCAAACTGGTCACGAACATAGAAACTGAAATGGAATTTAAAAAAGTTGTCAAACACGAAAACCCAGAATTATATGGCTTTACAAGTGAATTTTATCAAAACTTCAAGGAATAACTAATGCCCATCAAGTTGTTTTGAAAATTACGAGAGGAGTGCTCCCCAAATTTTAAAGATACCAATATTACACTAATGCCAAAACCAGAAAAAGAAATCAGTATTATGAACCAATATCCCTGATGAACATTGATGCACAAGACTTCAACAAAATAGTACCAAGCAACTAGAAAAAATACTTAAAATCAATTTCAACAATATATAAATCACAGTCAAGTGGGTTCATCCTAGGGATATAAAGATGGTTCATTACGCACAAGTCAGTGTAATACATCATATCTAAAGATAAAAGTTACATGATAGATGCAGAGAAGGCATTTAATAAGATTCAGCATGTATTTCTAATAAAAAATCTTTTAAAAAATTTATTTAATACACACAAGAACTGGGCTATAGGTCAGAGTTGCAGGCGGTGAGAGGATTCACCAGAGACAGAATGAGAAGCAGAACAGGAAGATCTACTGCTGAGGGGAGCAGCAGGCAGGTCAGGACAGGTCTGCCAACCATGTGTGTCACCTTCCTGGCAGGGAATAGAACTCGTGCTGCAGTGGCTGTGGATAGCTTCATAGTGCTGTGCTTTAACCCATTGTGCCATCAGGAAGGGCCCTGATAAAAACTCTTAATAAGATGGGACTAAAAGGAAGTTACCTAAATATAATACTGAAATACACAGCTAAAGTATTATAAACCAACAGCCAATAATAATACTTTAAAAAATATTTTATTGATTTGTTTTTGCATAGAAGAGCTGGAGTGTAGGCCAGAGGTGCAGGGGGTGAGTGGATTCAATATAGACAGAGTGGGGAAAAGAGCCTGCAGTTTTACTGAAATACACTGCTGAGGGGAGAGCAGAAAAAGACAGGAGAGGTCTGCAATGCCATATGTGGGTCAGCTCTCTGGCTGGGAATTGAACTCAGGCCACCTGATTTAACCCCTAGGCTACCAGGGAGGCTCCAATAGTAGTAGTTGATGGAGAAAAACTGAAGGCTTACCATTAAGTTTCAAGAACAAGGCAGGGATGCCCATTGTGACCACTTCTATTTACAATTGCCTCAAAAAATAATCAAATCCCTCAGAATTAACGAAGGATGTGAAGAACCTATACAATGAGAACTACAATATGTTACCAAAGGACTTAGATATTCACATAAGGAAATGGTAGGATAGTCCATGCCCATGGATGGGGAGAATCAATATAACTAAAATGATTATCCTGCCTAAAGTGATATGTAAAGTTAATGCAATCCCCATCAAAAAACCAGCAACATTTTCAACCAAATTGAACAGAAAAATATTAAATTTATATGGAGCCATAAAAGGTATGTCAATAACAATCCTGAGAAAAAAGGAAATAGAAACCTCACATCACCTACTTTCAAACATTACTATAGTGCAACAGTGTGGAATACAATATGTTCTTGGCACAAAAGTTGATTCATGGATCATTGGAATTGAACTGAAGGTCCTGAAATAAATTCACATATATATTAGTGCCTAATAAATGAAAAAGCAGCCATGACCTTACAATGGTAAAGGACAGTCTTTTTAATAAATAGTGCGGGAAGAACTGGAAGACCATATATAAAAGTGAAGTTGGATCATTTGCCCACTCTATACACAAAAATAAATTCCAAATGGAGTAAACTTTGATATAGATCCGCTCAAGAAATATATAAAAGGAAATATTGGCAATATATTCAATGACATCAATAATAATGCTGTTTTTGGAGATTTGATTCCTAAGGCAAAGGAAATAAAAACAAAAATAAAAAATTGGGATTATCCCAAATTTAAGGGACAGGAGATAACAAGGATGGTTGTGGTAGCAGGGGATGAAGGGAGATAGCAGAAAAACAAGTCACATGGAGAATGTGAAGAGAGGGAAGGAGGACTTGGAAGGATGAAAGGAAGGCCACTGTGGAGCTCTAAATTTATCCTTCAGCTTCTTGGAGGCCACAACAAAAATCAAAAGTTTTCCATATACCTTGCTAGTTTTTGAGACAAAAAATGACATTCCAAAGTTATAAGGGAATTATGGATCCTGTGGCCTGTTGCTTGGGCTCTAAATTTTTCAAGGTATATATTCACCTCACTTTTTTAGTTCCAAAGCGGAGGGCAGAAAACACAACAAAAAAGATACCTCATAAATTCTGTGTGCTTTCTTCTTCTTTTTTTTTTTCTTTTTGTTGCTCTAACTGGCTAATTTAAAATGACCTGTTCTCAAGTTTGCTGATTCTTTCTTTGGCATGATGTGCTCTGCTCTTGATTTTTTCAGTTTTGACTTCTTTTTTTGGCTCTAGAATTTTCATTCAGTTTTTATGATTTCTGTTTCCTTATTAAACTTCCCATTTTGTTCCTGTATTGTTTTCTTGATTTTGTTTAGTTGTCTATCTATGTTCTTTCATATCTCATAGAACTTGCTTATGATGATTCTTTTTAATAATCAGACATTTCATAGAGCTTTATTTCTTTGACATTGTTTACTGGAGCATTAGTTTCCTTTGGTAATGTCATGTTTGCCTGATTTTTCCATGATTCCAGTAGTCTTATGCATTTGAAGGATTAAACTCATCTTCTAGTACTGACAGATTTAAGAAGGTTAAAAACCTCCTGTAAGGTACCCAGGCTGAAGGTATTTTATTTAGAATTGAACGCAAGCAGGGTTGGAACTGGGTAATGTGGTTGTTACTGGATCCTCACTGGGGTCTATGGCTTTCATATGTGTTCCCTGGGTGGGCCCAGATTCTCTTTGATAATTGGGTGGACAGGACTGCCTCTAAGACCGGGGTCAGTTGGATTGGTGCTGAGAGAAGGGTCTGCTTTCAGTTCACAGGTGGTGGGTCTGTTATCAGAGGTGCAGATGGTTGTGTCTCCTATAGGAATCACTGAGAGGTCCCCTAACAGGTCACTGAGAGTTCTCTGATGGACAGAATTAACCCTGTACTGCAGCTCAGAGTAGCTGCAAATGAGGCATAGGGTTCACAGCTAGGACCACGGTCTGGAAGCCTACCTCTGGGGTAATGCCTCCCATCAGGACCTGGAGACACACTATCCCAGACCTCAGGTTAGAAGGACAGGAGCTATGTCATGGAGCTGCTTCAGTACCAACAATTAGACCACAGTTAGCAGAGTCACTTTTGGGGACACAGAGGAGTATATCTCCATCTGGGTCCCTGCACAAGCAAGACTACCCCTAAACTATGACTGAGAGAGGCTGGATATTAGTCATAGAGCCACTTCAGGCTCTGCAAGTAGTCCAAGGACAGACGGCCTGCCTTCTGGTTGGGCACAGATGGCCATGTCTTCTTCCAGGTCCCTGGGTGGATCAGTCCTCTACCTGACTACAAAATCAAGAGCCTGGAGTAGGATTAGAGGGCCACTTCAAGACCTGTGGCCAGACCAAAGTCAGTGGCCCTAGATCTGGAGTCACAGGTAGATAAGTCTACCATCCAAACTGTGTTGGCAAGACGGGCAACCTATGGAGCTGAGTCACTACAGGCCAATTCAGGATCTATTAGCCAGGCCCAAGTATGGCCTATTGCCCAGGGCAAAAGCAGACATGAACATGACTCCTGTGGGCACCCTTGGCAGATAATATTGGGTCAGAATTAAGTCCAAATGGAATGTGGCCAAGCCCACAGGGGGATAAGACTATTTCCAGATTGTGGCTGGACAACGGTCAACAAGTCTGCCGCCTGACAAAGATCTGTCTTCTCAAAACAGCCCTGCTTGGTCTTGGACTAACAGTTTTAAAATCTTCTACCTGGATCCCAAAGCTCCCACCAAGGCATTTTGTCCAGGGGTGTCAAATTATTGTTGCTGAGGGGCGCTATTATATTATCTTGCTGGAATTACTCTGTGTTTTGTAGTTTTAATGGAGCACTTTATATCATTTCCTTTTTTCTCCTTTCTTAGAGTATTTATTATACTTCACTTTAAAAACTTTTTTATAGTGGCTGAACTACAGTTTACAATATATATTTAAAACTAATCAAGCTTACTTTCAAATGACAATGTCATGTCAACTATAATTCAAGTACAATATAGTCCTAATTTCTGCCCTTATATCATAGCTGCCATTCATTTCATTTATACATAAGCAATTGTTTATATACATGATATATATACATATTTATACACATATATATAATATATGAGCATATATTTATATTCATATGTATGTATATAATTGAACACATTGTTGATATTTTTATTTTGAAAACTTTTATGTAAGATCAATAAAGAACAAGAAAAATGCTTTCCTTTCTTTATATGTCAGTTTCTCACCGATAACATTTTCCTTTTGCCTGAAGCAGAAGCAGATCTACCAGCAACAAATTCTCTCAATTATTGTTTTTCTCAAAAAGTTATTATTTCTTCTTCACTCTTGAAAAATTTCACAAGGTACAAAATGCTGTATTAGTGTTTTTCTGTCTCAATAATTTCAATATTTCACACAACAGTCTTCTTACTCACAGGGTCTCTGAGAAGTCAGATGTCATTCCTATCTTTGCTTCTCCACAGCTAAGTCTTGTTTCCTCAGGCCTCTTTCAAGAATTTTTCTTTATCTGTGATTTTCTTTGGATGTAATATTTGGTGTTTTGTTGGTTGTCTTTGGTTATCCGTTTGTTTTTTGCTTTTATCCTGTTTGTGTTCTCTAAGTTTCTAGATCTAAGTTTTGGTGTCTGACATAAATTTGAAGGTGATTACCCATTGATTTAAATATTGTTTACTCCTTTCTCTCCCTCTTCTCTGGTTATTCCCATCATGAGTATTTCATACCTTTCATAGGTGCCCCACGGTTCTTGCATATTCTGTTTGAGTGTTGTTTTTTTTAATCCTACCAATCATTGTTTAATATCAAATCCATTAGAATTCACTTAACATTTTCCTTTATCCCCCCCCCCCACCAGCCATCCATGTGTCCCTTGTACTTTTTTTTTTAAGATTTTATTTATTTATTCATACAGAACTGGGGTACAGACCAGAGATGTGGAGGGTGAGAGGATTCATCAGAGACAGAGCCGGGAGCAGAACAGGCAGATCGAGGAAGCACACTGCTGAGGGGAGCAGCGGGCGGCTCAGGAGAGGTCTGCCACGCCATGTGGTCTCCTCCAGGGCAGGCGAGATTGAACTCATGCGGAAGTGGCATTAGATTCTCAGTGCTGTGCTTTAACCCGCTGCGCCACCAGGGAGGGCCCATCCCTTGTACTTTTAACCTAAAAACCCTTGTGATGTTTCTTGATGTGTACTAGTTTTTGAATGTGTTTCATATTGTCGAAATGTCTGCTATGTGAACGCCCATTTTTTTTTATCATTCTAACTTACGTTGCAGTACATAATTCACCCTAATCCCCTTTATTTTGTTGAAAATGGCTGCATTTTATTTTTTCTTATATAATAATCATTGTTGTGGATATACCACACCTTGATTCAGTCATCCATTTGTGAACATTTAGGCTGCTTCCATGTCCTAGCTATTATAAATATCACGGCTAAACATATGGAACATACGGTTTTTTTGTCAATGGTTTCATATTCTGTGGATTATGCACAAGAGTGAGATTCCTGGGTCATGTGGTATTTCTATTTTTAGCTTGTTAAGATAAATCTACATTGTTTTTGCAACAACAAATGTTGCCGAGGATGTGGAGAGAAAAGAAATTTCCTACACTATTAGTGGGTATGCAAACTGGTTTGGAGGTTCCTCAAACTGCTAAAAGTAGAGCTTCCATGTGACCCAGCAATTTCACTCCTAGGTATCTACCACAAGGACACAAAAATATTGACTCAAAAGGACACCTGCAACCCCATGTTTATTGCTGCTCTATTTACAATAGGGAAGACACGGAATCATCCCAAATGCCCAAAAACAGAAGACTGAATTAAAAGATGTGGTACATATACACAATGGAATGTTATTCAGCAATCAAAAACGATAAACTCATGCCTTTTGCAGCAATATGGATGGAGCTGGAAGAGATCATGCTTAATGACATAAGCCAGAAAGAAAAAGAAAAATACCGGATGGTATCACTCATAGCAGGAGTGTAAGGGTTGGGGGGGGGGAGCAATTGTAATAGAGAAAAAACAAACAAAAAAAACAACGAACAACTATAAACCAGAGATATTTTACAAAGGTGGAGAGGGTAATGGGATCAAAACTGGGTGGGAAGAGTACACAGGACTATGGTGATGGCACATGGGTGAACTGGTGGTGGGAAGTTCACGGGGATTGCAATTGAGATGATAAAATGCACAAAATGAAGAATGATATAAAAATAAATAAAATAAAATAAATAAATAAAAATAAATTTATATAAAAAGATAAACCTACATTGTTTTTGATAAAAGTTGGACCAGTTCACATTCCCACCAACATTGTAATAGAGTTAATAGAATTCCTTTCTTCTCTACATCCTCTCTAGTACTTTAGTTGCAGGTCTTTTTTTAAAGTTATTTTACATCTTTGTTTATTTTTTACAATCTAGGATTACTGGACTCAGGTGTGGTCACCATAATTTTCTCGTCCATTTTTATTTGCCTTTCCCCCCATGCTTGGTTTAGGTTTGCTCTGTTGTAGTTGGTGTTTTTCTTGTGTGAATCGTTCTCTCCCACTGCTCTGGGCATTTACCTGATGGTAGAAACAGCTTCTAGGGCCTTGTGAGATCTGGGGTGGTGCTAGAGCCTCCCCTGGGACACTTCCAGGCCTGGTTTCAATGGACAGGATGTAGATCTAGGGACATGTTCCTGGGACCTCTCCCCACCTGGGATCAGTATCTCTGGGCCTGGTTCTAGTGACTGAGCGGGCTGGCAGGACAAGTTTCTTTTTAATATCTGCCATCGTGATGGGTGTGTGATGGTAACTCATTATGGTTTTAATCTTCAATTCTTATTAGAAATGACAATGAACACTTTTCATGACTTTTGGCCTTCTGTATATATTTTTGGTGAGTTGTCTACTCATATCTCCTGCCCAATTATTATTTGGGTTATTTTTTATATTGCTGAATTATGTGAGTTTTATATCTCATATATTTATATATGTTTTAGATATTAATATTAAATTGTATATTAATCTCATATATTCATCCCTTCTCAATGATAATTGTGTATAATATAATATAATTATAATATATAATATATATACATATATATATATATATATATATACTTTCTCCCATTCAATAAAATGACATCTTTTTAATCATCTTCCATTTTCTTTCACTGTGTAGAAGCATTTTAACTGTGGCAAGTACAGTAGTTTATTTTTGGTTGTAATTTTCATGCCATAAGGTTTGGGTCACTACAAATATCTTTAATGTCGATATCACTGAATGTATCATCAATGTTTTCATCTATGTATTTTATTGCTGCAGTTCTCATATCTAAATTGCTAACCCATTGGAATAAATTTTTGTGTATGGGATTAATGAGTAATCCAACGTCATTCTTTTATGTGTAGCTTTCCAATTTTGCAAGCACTACGTAGTAGAGACTCCTCCTTTAAGTTCTTTAATAACATCTTATATTTATTATTGTATAGGTCTTTTACTTCCTCTGTTAGTTTGATTCTGAGGTATTTAGTTCTTTTTGCAGCAATTAGAGGTGGAGTTGTTTCCTTAATTTCTTTTGCTTCTTCATCATTGTATATATATATATATATATATATATATATATATAGAAACCTGTGAATTTTAGCATGTTGACTTTGTAGCCTGTTACATTGTTGTATTTATTTGTTGTTCCTAATAACTTTTTATTTGAGCATTTATATTCTTCTATATAAGATATCACATCATCTTCAAATAGTGATAGTATCACTTCTTTTCCAACTTGGTTTCCCTTTTCCTCATCTTTCTGCTACAGTTCCAGACAACTCTCTAGTATTAAGTTAAACAGAAATGGTGACAGTGGGCATCCTTGTCTTGTGCTGGATTATGGGGAAAGTTTCCACTTTTTTACCATTGATTATTGGCTGTTGGTTAGTGATATGAGGCCGTTAGTATATTGTGGTAAGTTCTTTCTATTCCCATTTTGTTTATTGTTTCTATCATAAATGTGTGCTGAATTATCAAATGCGTTCTCTGCATCTATTAATATTATAATGTGATTTTTATCTTTACTTCTGTTGGTATGGTGTATATTGATTGATTTATGTATACTAATCCATGCTTGCATCCTTGGAATAAATCCTACCTGGTTATGGTGCACAATCCTTGAATTATACTGTTGAATTTAATTTGCTAATATTTTGTTGAAAATTTTTGCATTGATATTGGTCAGGAATAGTGGTCCTCAGTTTTCTTTTCTTGTGCTGCCTTTGATTTCAATATTAAGGTAATTTGGCAGCATTCATCATATTGTATTAAAAAAAGTACTGAGCAAGCTGGACATTAGTTATTTAGAAGTTTGATAGAATACATTTGTAAAGCTATTATCTTACCCTAGACTTTGGTTTCTAGAGATTTTTTAAATTACTGTTTCAATTTCCATGTTTGTGATTGGTTTGTTCAACTTATTTGTTTGTTCCTGGGTTTGTCTTGATAGACTTTCCTATATAAACTTACCCATTTCTTCAGGGCTATTGAATTTATTACCATATAGTTGTTGGTAGCAATCTCTTATGCTCTCTTGTACTTTTGTGCTATCTCTAAGGGTTACTACTCTTTCATTTGTGATTCTGTTGATTAATATTTTCTCTCTTCTTTTTGCTAGTCTAACCAGAGGCTTTTGATTTTGTTTTTCTCAATGAACTAGATCTTAATTTCATTGGCTTTTTGATATGGTTCTTTTTTATCTCTAATTTATCTCTGTCCTTTATTATTTCCTTCCTTCTGTTAATTTTGGGTCTTTCCCCTCTGTTTCAGGATGCTTTTGATATGGTATTAGGGTTGTTTATTTGGGATTTTCTTGCTTTATAATATGGGCTTGTATTACATTTATCTTCTCCCTTAAGACCACTTTTGCTGTGTCCCAACAGATTCTAGTAATTTTTACCATCATTTTCATATGTTGCAAGCCATTTTAAATTTCTGCTCATTTTAGATTTCTGTCCATGTCTGTTAGACCTATTTGGTCTAGTGCCTCCTCCAAAGCTGCTGTTTCCTTAATTATGTTGTGCCTTACTGACATGTCCATTATTGTTAAGTAGATATTGGAAGGAAAAGAGCAAATCAAGGTTAAAGACAAACCTTAAAATATTACCGTAGATATGAGGCAGGAAAGGAGAGGAAGGGGGAATGATGAAGACAAGGAGAGGCGTGGGGGACAGAACAAGGAACTATGGTGGTGTACGGGGGGGCTTTATTCTGCTATTATCAATATCTGTTTAGTTCTTTTCTTGTATTTTGTGTCTTGGTGCGCCATCATTTGGTGTATATATATTTATGAGTATTATTTCTTCTCTTATTAAGCATTTAAACATAATATAGTGTACTTTAACTCATACTTTTTCTTAATTGAAAATCTAGTTGGGCCCTCCCTGGTGGTGAAGAGGGTTAAAGCACAGCACTGAGAAGCTAAAGCCACTTCTGCATGAGTTCGATCCCCGCCTGCCCCAGAAGAGATCCACATGGTGTGGCAGACCTCTCCTGACCCTCCCGTTGCTCCCTTCAGCAGTGTACTTCATCGATCTGTTTGTTCTGCTCCCATCTCTGTCTCTGGTGAATCCTCTCACCCTCCACATCTCTGGCTTGTACCCCAGTTCCATATGAATAAATAAATAAATCTTTAAAAAACAGAAAATCTATTTAATCAGATAAAGTATAGTTGTTCCTGATCTTTTTGGTGACCATTAGCTGTCTTCCCACTTTTAACTCTATTTTTATGCTTGTCTTTGTTAGTAAGTTGAGTTTCTTGTAAATAGCAGACACTTGTATTTTGTTTTGCAATCCATTCATCCACTCTATGAATTTTGACAGGTTGAGTTCAGGTCATTTAGAGCTAAGGTGATTATTGAGATAAAAGTGCTTATTTCTGGGCCCTCACTGGTGGTGCAGCAGGCTGGAGCGCTGCACTGTGAAGCTAAGCCAAGCCATGGCCACTTCAGTGCAAGTTGGATCCCCACCCTGGAGGTGACCCACATGGCACAGCAGACCTCTCCTGTCTCGCCCACTGCTCCCCTCAGTGGCCTGCTCCCCACTCTGTCTCTGGAGAATCCTCTCACCACCCCTGCACCTCTGCCCTGTACCCCATTTCTGTATGCATAAATAAATAAAATATTTTTTAAAAGTGCTTATTTCCACTTTATTTTTTGTTTGTTTTTGCTTTGCCTTGTCTTTTTCATTTTTCATGGATTTCCTATTATGTTTGTTTAATTTCCATAAGCATTGTGTTGTGTGTTACTTTAAAAAAAATATATGGGGAGGTTTTTTTTTTTTTTTAAAGATTAATTTATTTATGCATACAGAACTGGGGTACAGGCCAGAGGTGCAGTGGCACCAGAGACAGAGTGAGGAGCAGAATAGGCAGATTGACAAAGTACACTGCTGAGGGGAGCAGCCGGCAGGTCAGGAGAGGTCTGCTGCGCCATATGAGTCACCTCTGGGGCTGGGGATCGAACTCATGCTGAAGTGGCTTTAGCTTCTTACCGCTGTGCTTTAACCCGCTGTGCCACCAGGGAGGGCCCTTATATGTTACTTTTAAATTTTTGTTTGAGGGTTCTACTGTGGTTAGTGTAAGGTGGGCAGTTGTGTGTGAACCATTACGCTGTGATGTCGGCCTGAGTAGAGAAGGCCCCATTGCTACTTTTCTCTGCCTCCTCTCCATAAGAAACTTAGGTGTTTATTCATTCATCTGTTGCTCTAGACCAACCTTGTTAGATTTGTTTCATGTGCAACTTATGTTGATAAATTCTTTTAGTTTTTGCTTTCAGCGAAATGCCTTAGTCTGCTTTCTATCTTGAGAGTTAATCTTGATGGTTAAAATACTCTAGGCGAGAAGTCTCTTTTTTTAGTATTTTATTTATTGACTTATTAAATTAAGTTTTTTCTTACATTGTTTTTTTGAACAATATAAGGTTTCTCCCTGCATTGTTGTCACCATAGTTCACTGATCACAAAACCCTCTGTACATCATAATAGTTAAAAAAGCAAAATCAAGATAAACACTGCCATACTCAACCACCCCAAGGGTCTCTCACACACGTCTGTTTCACCCAGTCCAGGGCCATGAAACAAGCACAGTTTCTTCACGTGTCTCTCTGCTCCATGTGCCTCCCTCAGGTCTCCCTCTGGCTCTCCATCCTGCTTCCTTCCTCTTCAAACTCCTCTCCAGATCTCTCTTCTCTGCTCAGCTCCACCCTCCTTGTGGGTGGGGCAGGGAACCTGGAACTTCCCCTTTTTTCTGGGTTCACCCAGTTATACCTCATATCTACGGTCATATTTCAAGGTTTGTCTTTGACCTTGATTTGCTCTTTTCCTTCCAGACATGCCTGATGCGTTTTATCCTTTTCCTGTGGGTCCCCACCAGAAGGTACCTTAGAATTGTGACAAGCTTTTGGGCTTCAGTGTCCCTGCTTTGGACCAGACCTGTCTGGAGTGGGTAATTTTGGGTGTTTTCTGTGAAAGCTATTTTATTTATTCTTTCCATTTTATTCTTTTTATTGCATGCTGATTATATTAAAGTTCCTTTTCATTTCCTTCTTATGCAGTACAGTATGTTTTGTTTTGATGTGGTAGAAGGTACAACATATTTAGGGCATGCAGGTTTAGGGGTTCTGGGGTGTCCCTCACCTTGCCCTAAAACATAATGATTTAGTGTCAATCTTTTAGTTAACTATGATCCTGAACTGCAAACTTCACTAAAGTGGGGGGGTTGGGTAGGAGGCATCCCCCTTTAGGGGACAAGAGGTCTAAAGAGTTTTAGAATTGGGCATTTGCCTTTTCCTTGATAGGTTTGTCTTTGCTAATACACCAACACATTAAGCTCTGATTAAGTAGACCTGAGGGCAAATCTTGTTTTGAAGAGAATAGTATCTTAAATGTTTCTTTTCCCTCCTACCCTACTGTAAATACAAATACAATGGGATTTTTCACTTTATTCACTATGAGAATCTGATAGCATTCCTGGAACTAAAATGATCAAAAGCATGGGGCTGGGCGCAGTTGTGACTAGGTTGCCCTGAGGATTTTTACTTTCAGCTTTGTCAGTTACAGTTCAGATTTTCCTGATGTTCACTTTCAAGAGGCACTGGGTTACCTCTGAGAAGAGTTTCACCAGTGCTCCCCTTTCAGCAGCACATGGGACCCCATGAGGTACAGTTGTTTAGTTATATACAAAAAGCAGGTTTATTATAAAGTAAGGAAAGGACTGGAGGCTTGCACAGACACAAGTGGGCCGAAAGACCTGCCTCTGAAAGTGATAGTTTGTTTAAAGAGAAGCCCACATAGTCACAGGCGGGCAGCCTCCGGACGACAGCTGCTGCTGCTGCTTTGCAAGGAGAGAAGGTTGGGAAAGAGAAACACCTGCATAGACATACCCAGGAGGAGATCTGCCTCTTGCCAGGGCAAAGACTGTGCAGATGCAGTTTGCTTCTCTTTAGAAGGGTTCTTGTGAAATTTCTACCTCAAATACTTCAATGGCCCCCAATCACCATATCCCCACCTCCAGTCTGCACCTCTAAGTGCTTTTCTACAGCAATCTGATACTTGCTACAGTGTTAGGGGCCTAAGGATTTTCATTTCTATAGCTAGTTTAACAACTGCGTTCATCATTTCCTCCAGTTTCTGGTCTGGTGACATGTCCATTTAAATGTTCCCCTTTTAGCTTCCATCATGGCCACTGATTCATCAGGTTTCTGCTCATGACATTGTTCTATAAGCTGTGAAGCTCTGTTTCCATTTGTCTGTCCAATTTTCAGGCCAACAGTCTGCCATATGATCTCACTTCTGTAAGGCTCTAAGAAGGGATGTTGTTTGTCAGTTCCTGTGTCTTTGTACTTATTAGAACAATGTGGCAGCTTCTAAGTTATTTACATACTGGACTAGAAGCCAAAAGTCCTATGTGTTTGTAAATATTTTCAAAGGGAAATAGATCAGTCATACAAATAGTACAGATGATATCTCACTGCCTCATGCAAATGATGGTGAAAATCGTGACTCATTGAGCTTGAGACCAGAGTTATAAACTTGCTGTGATCGCCTGTAGCCCCAAGTTTGTCTGTATGTCCCTGACAATTTGGAGGTTTGCTACTCAGGAACTGCAGGCTCTGTTTACTATCAAGTAACCACTGGTTGCCAAATGTCAGAACTATTTTGAAGGAAAAAAAATGTCCATCACCCATTCCCATAATGTCTGATTTCAGAGGCCTGAATGAGGACTGAGCATTTGTTTGTTTTGCTCTGCGATTTGTATTTTGTTTTTCAACCATTCTGATGTACATAGCAAGGCTTAGAAAGGACTTAATCTAGATCTCTTAATCAGAAATCTAATATTCAAACTCCAAGCTATCATATGCATTTCCTCAGTGTGACCTGCAGGTGGCGCTGCTGTTGTATGCCAATACAACTCAGGCCAGGAACTAAAAGGGAAGTGGGTTTAGGAAGAAAATTAATAAAAACTTAGGGTGCTCGATCCCACAAGAATAAATTATCTCATTGTTCAGGTGACAGAACAGTTAAGGCTGTATTATTAATGTAATAGCTTTTATTACCCTCGAATGATCCAAAATGACCTTTTTCTCCCTTCTAACACAAATGAGGCGCTGTATTTAGGTGCCTCGTAAGTCCTGGTTCACAAATACCTGGGCTCCTCTCATAACACTGTTGCTTTCAACTACAGGATGCATGTTATCCCCTGAAATTTCCTTTAATCTTTTATGAAGAAAACTAGTGCCCAAGTGGCAGAATTTGAAAATTTAATAATCCTCCTGTCATAGATTTTATACATGGAGTTCTTTTTTAACATGGAGTTCTTGAACCTTGTCTCAAGTGAATATTCACATTTCAGTGATAGATATCCTGACTGCAAGACACAAAAAAGACTTGAAGTTCTGTTACAGGACTAGAATTTCCATCTCTTGTTCTGAAGACATCTCTCGGTAGGTGACAATTTACTAGGCAAATTGGGTTATCTGGCCATAAGCCTAACCAAATTACTTTACCATCAATTATAGAGAAGTTCAGGGTTTCAATTGCTCCAGAAATGTAGGTGGTTAGATAGGCATGTCTAAGTTCAAGCAGGTACAAGGCCAGAGAACGATGGTTTATATTACTTATTTCTGAGCTTAAGAGTATAGCCATTAGAAGCAAATGACCTTCAATAAAACAGAGGTTCGTAACTTGTATGCACAACACAGTTATTAGTCACATAAGCCTTAGGCGGCTGCGCAGAGCTTGCGATAGCTGGAGCCTGGACCAGTCGTTCTGACTATGAGCAGTCTCTTGTATGCACTGCACTACACATTGTTAACACCTCCTGTGTGTGCTATGGCATGAGAAATATTGAAAAGCTATGTAATCAATTCTGCCAGGAGTAGGGAAGTCTGGGCCACGTCTCTAGCTAAGTCTACTACACCCAATTCCCCAATATCCCCAAAAGACCACTAAGACATTTGTTTTTAATTGGATACTAACAATCTCTATATAATTTTTGTGATAGGCAAGACATGCCCTGATTCAGCGCAAAACTCAGGTAAAATGAGGGCTAACCTGAGCCTGCCCCATTTTCCTATCAGTAATAGCAGTAGTGATTTCCAGGTATGGGTGCAGCCCATGCAGCACAGCTCTGTTTTGAGGCCTTGTGGCTAAACTACGATGAACTTATGAATCTCTCCAATCCATATTCTCACCTGCTGGCTCCTCCTCATCTGCCTCAAATGTGGTTTCCACTAAGCCATGCATCAGTGGGACCAAGAGATAGAGTCAGGCCTCCCTGGGAGCATAGCTATTAGTGTCTCAGCCCTATCACCACTAGGGCCTGAGTTTCATCCCCAGGCTGGGGGCTGACACACATGGCGCAGCAGACTTCTCCTGTCTCACCTGCTGCTCCCCTCAGATCTGCCTGTTCTGCTCCCCACTCTGTCTATGGTGAGTCCTCTCACCGATTGCACCTCTGACCAACACCCAGTTCTTGTGTGCATAAATAAATAAAAATAAATCTTAAAAAATAGAGCGATAAAGTCAATTAGCCAATGGGCTCTTAAGTAAAGGGTATCTAGAACTTCCGTTGGTTTCAATGATTTAGGCAATTATGTATTAGATTAGAGGCCCTCTTGGAAGCATGATCTCTGGAGGATATTGTTCCTGATCGAGATGGATCTGAAGGATGTGATAGAACCATGGACTACCGAGGTCATAATAGAGGCAGAAAAGCCCTTTTTTTGTCAGGGCATGGATGTGATATGACTAGAAAACTCATGGAATCTTTCCAGATGGGACTACCAGGCTATACGTAAGGAACAGATTATCTTTCAATTACCTCTATGCCTCCCAAAACTACCCCTACCCAGCGTAGGAGATCTGTGAGAAATGCCAGTAGCTCAGAATTTCCATGAGGGCCTGCAGCAACACAGAACACGTGGTGTTGGGAAGCCAAGGCCATTAGCCTGGGCCCTGGGATCATCAGGCCCTAGCTTCCGTCAGATGGCTCTAGTGAAAACTGTAACTATTTCCCCATCATTCCAAATCTTCAGCGAAGTCTAAAATGCCTGCTCTTTCCTGGTAAACTGTACTTGAAACAGGGCTACAGCCCCCCCAGACAGTGCCTAATAGAGGACAAGTCAGTCTGTGGGTTCTCGCCAGCACGCAAAATTGCAAGACCATGCTGGTGCAGGGGGCAATGATGGGGTTTATTTAACAAACAGGGGAACCAGGACTTTCTAAGGCCACAGGTGGCTGAGTAATCCACCCTAGAAGGTGGCCACAGAATTCAGAAGTCCCAAACAAAGACGGCCCCGCCAGGATGGCACCATTTCTCACCAGTGAACACCTGGAGCACGGGGCAGCCTGCGAGCAGCAGGCTGGGATCCAGTTTACAAGGGCAGCTGGAGGCATTTGCAGGCGCAGCCACGGAGATGCCTCCGCAGCCACCTGCAGCACGAGTCTGAGGGTTGGGATGAATAGCACCCGACTGGACCGGACAGCAATGGAGGTAGCACCAGGGGGCGGTCTATCCTGTCAACATCTCTTTGAGACACCAGGCTCTGGGGCCTTGGGTCCTTTTTTTGGGCAATGACACACAAGGACCAGAGGCAGTTTCAGCTACCTGGTCGCTGCAAATCTCTTCAGAGGCCAGCTGCTGAATGCTTCTTTCTTCAGAGATCAGAAATAGAGCGAGGGAATTTCAGCATCTTTATTTTTAAACTAATTTATCTATTAAATGATACATATATTTACATCATTCTTCATTTTCATACATTGTATGCTTTATCCACCATGTTTGGTCCCCAAGGAGTTCCCACCACCAATTCACCCATGCATCATCCTAAGAGACCATAGTCTCTTGTGCTCTTTGCACCCATTTTAAACCATTTCCCCTCCCCGCCCCACCCCACCCCTAAAGAATATGTCTGGATTGCAGTTGCTTGTTGAATCTCAGTATCTTGAAGTCGGGTGCTTGTGCTGTCTTATACCCTTGTTTGGGGTCCCCAGAGCTGATTGATACCTCCTTATGGGACTGCTTAACCTGACTGGCACCCAGAGAAGAGGCTGCCCAGAGGCAGCAACTTTTGGGGTGGGTGAGAAAACTACCAAGTTTTCCAAGGGCTCCCATAGCTTGGGTAGTGGCGGGAAAGAGCCAGTCTTGCCTTGCACTCCTCACTGCAGGGTCCCAGTTTCCTGTTGAATAATATGGATAGGCTTTCAAAGAAGGTGCCTGTGTCCTGTTCTCCCCATACTGAGGTCCATGCAGAGCAATCAACATCAAACCATAAGAGACTTTCATTCAGTCCTTTTAGATTTTTACAGTGTAAAGCAAAGGGAGACAGTAGCAGAAAGGTATAAACAGGTGGAACAGAGAAACAGTACCGTACCAGTGTACCCTCAGTCATGGGCACAAGGCAAATGTACTTTCCACCCAGAAAATATACCAAAGGGTATGGCTCTTGAAGAGAGAACATTGGCACTGAAGAAACAAGCAACTATGGCTATAATTTTTTAAAAATATTTATTTATTTGTGCATACAGAACTGGGGTACAGGCCAGTGGTGCAGGGGCAGTGAGAGGATTCAGCAGAGACAGAGTGGGGAGCAGAACAGGCTGATTGATGAAGTACACTGCTGAGGGGAGCAGCAGGTGGGTCAGGAGAGGTCTGCCACACCACGTGGATCACCGCTGAGGCTGAGGATTGAACTCATGCTGAAGTGGTATTAGCTTCTCAGTGCTGTGCTTTAACACGCTGAGCCACCAGGGAGGACCCTATGTCAATAATGAAAAAATATATATTTAATAATTTATAGACTGTCATAATGTACCAAGTGTAATGGGAGACAAAATTTTATATATGTTTATCATTTTGAAATTACGTGTCTATATTAACAGGTATGGACACAAACCATGCTAAAATGCAGCACCTTTTACTGTGAGGTAGTAGAATAGAGTGATCTTTATTTAAATTTTATATATTTCTTATTTTAAAGTAATAACTTTATTAATATATAAAAATCAGTGTTTTTTAATATAGTCATAAAGTTGTGCGACTATTACCACTGTAAATTTAGAAGAAATATCACCTCAAAAAGAAACCCAATGGTTATTAACAATTACTCCCTAGGCTACCGGTTAACGACTGTAAATTGGTCTCTTGTACACAAAGTATAGATGACTGCAACTTTTTGATCCACTTCATCATTCTCTCCTGTTAATTGGTGAGTTCAGGCCATTCATTTTTAGGTTGATTATCGATAGATACAAAATTGTGTATAAGAGATCCATCTTATTTCATAGAAATTGCATCTTCTTAATATCTTATGTAAATGGGGTTATAAAATATGTGGCTTTTTATGACTTGCTTCTATCATTTAGCATCATGTCTTCAAGGTTCATCCATATTGTACCAGGTGTCAGTGGTCCATTCCTTTTCATGACCAAATAATATTCCATTTTATGGATACACCTCATTTGTTTATCAAAGTCATCTGTTGATAGACATTTGGATTGTTTCTGCAATCTGGCTATTATGAAATATTTATTATTGTAAATGTAAATAGTTACTGTTATAAATATTAGTGTACATGTCTTGGTTTGGACACATGCTTTTATTTACTTTGAGCAGATGCCTACATGTAGAATTATTGGGTTTTATGATAACTCTATATTTAACTTTTCAAGGAACAGTCAGACTGCTACATTTCTTATTATCTGTACTTCTAAAAATTAATCTCTACTGCTTTTATGATCAAAAAATAAAAAATTCACAATAATAAAGGAAGTCAAAAAGCTTCTGTAGTGTATCATATTCTAATTAGAAAATAACTTCAAGCTTAGCCTGCCACCATTTCCTTCACATCTTTCTTTTTGACTGACTTCCCTCCCCGACTCCCCCAGTTTCTGTCCCAGTGGTATTGTACTTAAATGAAGGCCGTTATGCCTTTGCCTGGAGCAAAGAAGGTAGTGCTAAAGGCCCTCAGGTGAGAGTGCACAAGGCAGTCTCAAGGGACATTAGCAAGTAGGCCAATGTTGCTGCAGTAGAGCAAGCGGAGTGAGAATGGTAGTTGAGGACAAGAGGAAATGGTGTCTGTTGGTCATGTAAGGCCTTGAGAGGAAGACAGTATTTGAGCAGATACCTGGAGGAGAGCATGTCAGACAAAGAGAAGAGCCGGAACAAAGGCCCTGTGGTGAAAGCATGCTTGGCATATTTGAGGAAGAGTCAAAGAAGGTGGTATGGCTTAAGGAGAGTGTGGAGAAGAGTGATAGTGAGAGCAGAGAGACATGGAGGGGCAAATACTGTACGGCTTAATGGCCATCAAGTAAATATTTATTTTCAGGAAATAGAGAGCAGTGGGAGGTTGTAAGGAGATGAGAGACATGATGTGACATATTTTGGAAGAAGCACTCTGGCTGCTGTGTGAGCCGAGTCAGCAGAGATGAGCAGGGGCTCCCTCGCTGCCTGCCCTGACTTTCGGAACCAACTCCAGGGAAACCCGAGCTGCTAATTTCCAGATCCAGGGTACATCACAAAGAGGGTTGTTTTGTTTTTGACAGTACAAAAATGAACTACGATGTAAAAATAAATGAATAAAATAAATCTGATTATAGTATCCCTGGTTAGCACGGGCCTGCATTTTCCCCTCAAACTCAGTAAACTCCACTGTCCTTGCTTGGCGACTTCTTTGTCCTCATCATATCACACCCCCCCTTCCTTCCTCTGCTCCAGCCACTTTAGGGTGCTCTCCTAGTTGCCCCTCTCCTCCCCCTCATCTGGTGCAATCCTGCTTCAAGGTCTTTGCACTTGTTCCTGTGCTGGAACACTAGCCAAGCTCTTTGATGGCTGTTCCTTCTCATGATTCAGATCTCAGCCAAAATGTCACCTTTTCAGTTTTGCTTTCCTGATCACTCACTATAAAGTCGCCCCTAGGGCCCTCACTCCCCAAGAAGCCAAGTTTATTTCTGGTCAGAACTTATCTCTCTTTGTAATTATCTCTTCTGATTATTTACTGATGGTTTATGTTCATTATCAGAATGTGAGCTCCATATGGGTAGAGGTTTCATTTTATTTAGTGCTGTAGCCCTGAGAATGTAGGACAGCATTAGCACGTAGTAAGTATTTAACAATAAATGCTTGCTACACAGATGACTGAAAGAAAGCCATTCTTGTAGTGTTTTACCACTGCACAGGCAGGTTAGATTTTTCTTAAGGGAGCTAAAAATAAAACAGAAAGAAATGCAAAACGTTTAGCAGAGCTTTATAATTAAACGTGGGTCACTGACGGAAGCACTGAGCCTGCATCTACATGAAATCCACAGCTAACATATTTAGTGGTGAAAGGATGAAAGTTTTGTGCTAAGATCAAGAACAATACATGGATGTCCACTCTTGCCAATTCTATTCAGCACTGTACAGGGAGTGCTAGGGCAACTTGGCAAGAAAACAGAACTAAATACATGCAATTTGGAAAGGAAGAAGAAAAACCAACTCTATTTGCAGATAACACGATTTTGTATGTAGAAAATCCGAAACGATACACTAAAAAGCTATCAGAACAAATAAACAATTCACAAGTTTGCAGGGAACATCCACTGGCAGTATGGATTGGTAGATAGGGTGTCCTGCCTTTTGCAGAGACCAGGGAGTAGCCCAAACATGTCCTCTGGTACCATTTCCACGGACTGAAAACAGTGCACACACACAAAGACTCTTTCAGCCTTCCCGAAAGGCCCTCCCCGCCCCCACCCCCATTGCCCCTTTGTGCAAAGGTTAAAGGATAATATTCTCATATCCTGAGTGCCCTGTTAGCTGTGCCAGCCAAGACAATCTGCAGTCAGAGTATAATTATCTCTCAGGATAAGGAATCAAGGCTCTGTTATGGATCTTTTCCTAAGCTTTTGTATTCCTTTTCCCTCTCTCCCTCCCTCTCTCTGGTTTTGTTTTTCACTTGGTTTCCTAGCAAATTTCCTTTTGAGAAATTCCAATATTGTTTCATCTGAACCAAGGAAAATAGAACTTGTCTACATCTCAGCTGCTGCAGGGCTAACTTGAGAGGTCAGAGGCCCCTTGAGGCTAGGTGTGGGGGTGGCTGCAGCCAGGACAGCTGGAGAAGTAGGGGAGGGTTGGAGCTGTGCAGATTGTTTCTTTTTTCTGGATGATGGCTTAAGATACTGGAATGATAGGCTTTTGGCTAAAGATCGAGTGCATCTCACTAGGGAAGAATGTGGTTGCCTGGAGACTTGCCGATCTGATCAAAATGACTTTAACTGGAAATGGGGGGGGGGGATGCAAAACATGCACTATCAGACTGTAAGGCCAGATACTATAGACAACAGCAGGCATATCAGCGACAAAAGAATAATTGTGAGAGACACCCAGTGATTGGCAAGGAAAAATGATCAAGAAGGAAATTGGGGATGGCACTCCCAGTCTTAACTGTCAATATGCCAGTGCAAAGAATGAGAACAGGGAACAAATCCAATTGGGATTTTTAACACAAAGGGATAAAAACAAAAAACAAAAAACTGTGAGCTATGACTAAGACATCGACGAAAGGGATTCACAATTGAAATATACTTGCAGGTACTTCTAAAGACATCGATCTCATATAGATGAATTTCTGGAGGAAGGTGTCCTTACAGTGACATAGTGGCATTCTGAGAGTCAGCTTTAGAACAGAGAATCAAATACAGTGTACCAGGGAATGAATATCAACTACCAGAATAGTAGACATTCATTCTTGGCCCACTTACTGAATGTGCTGCACCTTTTTAGGCAGTGGGCAAGTCAGCTGAGATCCTTGTCCTCATGGAACTATGAGTGAGGGTAGATGGACACTAAACATGTGAACAAACAAATGTTAACTTCAAGATAACTTCAGATAGTGAAAAGGTTACAGAGAAAATAGATCTAATAATAAAAGGGAACGGATACTTGGACAACCTAGTTATAGAGTTGACTTTTGAACTGAGCTGAGAACAAAGAGGAGTGTGCACGTAACAGTAAAGGCAAAGGTCTTGTCGTAAAATGAGCTTAGCCTGTTGGAGAAAATGGAAGATTATATTCTTCATTTCAGTTCTCCCAGACACTGATCATGAGACAAGGACTTGAGTGTAGAGAGATTATAAGAAGAGGTAAGTAATACCAGCAGGTCAGTGGGAACATGACCCAGGGAAAGAAAGGCAGCCAGTAGAGTATGTTAATAAGTTATGTACACAGTAGGCAATCCTCCAAGTCCTCAGGGAAACTCTTGGAATGGGGCAAATGGCATGTCTTAAAATTACCCCATTCAAGGAGCAAGGAAGTTGAAATTCTTATGCTCCAGTCACTGAAGTCATTTGGTTGATAGCTGTTCTCCACAAGCAGAGTGACCTGAGCAGATGCTGGGCATTGGAAAGAGAGAGTGCACTTAAATGACAAGTTTGAAGGAAGTGGAATTGATTGTGTCTGCTATAGTTAGGAAGCCTGGGCAAGGGTCAAAGAGAGAGCCAACCGAGAGTCAAGCAGGGGCCAGAAGACCCAAGGTAGAGGCTGCTTGCAAACTAGTAGCTGTCAGTGTTCGAATTGGCCTGCACAGTGCTTTCTCTTGTTTCTTTTTGTTTGATTTATTTTGTTTTCACCCTTCATTGCCAATAACAAAAATCAGAATATCTCCCATCTAGACCTAAATTTCTAGTGGGAGAAAAAGCAAAAGATCTTCGATTAGCGTATTCTCAATTGGCAAGGAGACAATCCATTGGAACTGAGTGGTGGATACCCCATTTATAGAGGCCCATGTGCTTTCCAGTTAAGCAATCCTCTGAGTTTTGGGTCAGTGGTAGAGGGCATTGTAAGCCATGATAAGGAGTTAGGCCTTCATTCTAGAAGAATGGGTAAGTTTTAAGCAAGGAATTGATACAATTGATCCACTCTGTGCATTATGAGTCATCAGTGGAAGCACATTAGGAAGGAAACCAGTCAGGAAGCTATGGGGGTGAGACAGGTGGGCTTGCACACAAAACTCTTACAATAGTGCGTATATATCATTGCTTAATGATTACCTGCCGATCACTACTTCACACTCTGTCCTTAGTAACTTCTATGTTTTAGCCAACAGTCTGACTGAAATGCAGAACAGTTGCTGGCCCTCCCACACACCAGCCATACCCAGTTGATGGAGCACATGTTTTCAGAAGAAACCTGACCTTTCTCTAACCTTATCTTCATTAGCATACTAAGGTCTCCACTAATGGGTGAGACTTGTCCTCCATTCTCTGACATGCAATGTATTAGCAAGCATGTTCTCCTACTGTGGCTGCACCAATTGGCCTCAAAATTCCTCCCTTTCCTTTGCATACAGAATAATATCATCCTCTGCATTTGGTTCCTAGTGGCCTATGTAGGAGTGGTGTCGCCCTTTAGAGAGACTCTGAAGACTTGAGGGGTCCCTGGAGCACTGCTTTGTGGCCACAATCAATTTCAGTTTAAGAATCAACTGTCACAGTCCTTTCCATCTTGAGTGAACAACTCCAGAACTCACTACCACTGGTCATCAACAGGATACTCTGGGCAAGAGATGATGAGTCTTGGAAAATGGGTTAAATTGATAGATAAAAATCAGTGAAGGGATTAAGCATATAACTTGGAAAGCACTCGATAAGGTACTGATGGAGGGGGTGAAGGAAAACAAGACAGCTAGGATTTCACACAGATTTCTGGCTTTAGTATTTGTATGTAGTACTTCAATTCACTAAGGTGGAGAAGACTGGGGAGTATGTAGTCTGAAGAGGGAAGCAAACGTCTATTTGGAATACTGCACATTTGAGATGGCTATTAGACATCCAAGTAAAAATGTACAGAATAATGTATGAGATATCTTGTAGATATGAGCTAGGAGCTCAAGGGTGATGTCAGGGGAGAAGATAGGAATTTGGGAGTTATCAGAATATAGAAATAGGAGTACACTTTCCATTTCTGGCATTTTTTGTATATAAGACATCCTGTCAATAGCTTTCTCCTACAGAACACCTAGAAATACTGGATAAAAGATAACAAATAACTTTTTAAATAAATTCCTAAGCTCAAAAAGAAGCAAGTGAAATCCCCAAGAGCCAAAACAAAGAACAGAGCTTAAAGAAAGTGCCTTAGGTTGATAGTCTTTATGAAGGCCCTGCAGGCAACTGTACATTACTAAACCAGTAGAGGTTGAAGGATTTTGAATTTGCTTATTTTGAACCTTTTTGTGGGGGACTGGAGAACACCACCAAACACCAAAGTACCAAAGGTATTTTATAACTAAAAAACCTAGTGTAATTTTTGTCTTTTTGTTTTAACATAACTTTTTTTTTTTAAAGAAGATTTATTTACTTATGCATACAGACTGGGATACAGGCCAGAAATGCAGGTAGTGAGAGGATTCACCAGAGACAGAGTGGGGAGCAGAACAGGCCGACTGACAAAGTACACTGCTGAGGGGAGCAGCAGGGGGTCGAGAGAGGTCTGCCGTGCCATGTGGGTGACCTACAGGGCAGGGATCGAACTCATGCTGAAGTGGCTTTAGCTTCTTAGTGCGGTGCTTTAACCCGCTGTGCCACCAGGGAGGGCCCTAATTTTACTTCGTTATTAATTATTTTTATCCTTCTATTGTTGCAGTCCCCATAGTTCTCCCACTACCGTGTCACCCATGAACCATCACCATATTCCCTGTGTTCATCCGTCTCCTGTTTTGCGCCCTCTCTTGCTCCCTTCTTTACTGTATGCCTCAGTTCTACGGTCAGCTTGCCAGTTTTGACTTTTTCATGCCCTTTTGCTTGGTTTCTTTCTTGTATTTTTCCTTTTTCTTTCTGACTAATTTCAGTTAGCATAATCCCTTCCAGCTCCATTCATGTTGCTGTAAATGGTATGAGTACATCTTTTTTGATCACTGTGAAGTATTCCATTGTGTAAATACACCACAACTTTTTGATCTATTTATCTATTTTGGGGCATTTGGGTTGTTTCTACATCTTGGCCATTGTAGATAATGCTGCAATAAACATAGAGGTGCATGTTTCCTTTTGAATTAACGTTTTTGTGTCCTTTGGGTAGATTCCTAGAAGTAGAATCACTGAATCATACGGTAGCTCCATTTTCAGTGTTCTGAAGAACCTCCACAAACGTTTCCTTAGTGACTGCACTAATTAACATTCTCATCAGCAGTGTAGGAGGTTTCCTGTATCTCTACTTTTATCAGTAGTATTGTGTGCAAATATTTTCTCCTATTCAGTAGGTTGTCTCTTTGTTTTGAGATTTTTGCTGTACAGAAGATTTTTAGCTTAATGTAATCCCAGCTATTTATCTCTCTTTTATTTTCCTCCATTTAGGAGGAGAATCCTCAATTATATTTCTGAGGTTTATGTCATGGAGTGTTCTGGCTATGTTTCCTTCTATGAATTTTATGGTGTTGGGTCCTACATTTAAGTATTTTATCCATTTTGAATTGTTTTTTCTATATGGCATGAGACAGTAGTCTGGTTTCATTATTTTGCATGTTTCAGTCCAATTTTCCCAACACCATTTATTGAAGAGCATTTCCTTGTTCCAGTGTATATTCTTTGCTACTATGTTGTAGATTAGTTGACTATATAAGTGTGGCTTTATTTCTGGGTTTTAAATTTGATTTCATTGCTCCCATGCCACACTGTTTTTATTATAATTGCTTTCTAGTATTGTTTGAAGTCTGGGAGTGTAATGCCTTCATTCTTCTCCTTTTAGTCAGGAGAGTTTTTGCTATTCAGGGTTTTCTTTTGTGGTTCCATATAAATTTCAATATTTGTTCTAGTTCTTTGAAGAAGGCCGTTGAGACTTTTTTTTTTTAAAAAAGATTTATTTATTTATTCGTACAGAACTGGGGTAGAGGCCAGAGATGCGGAGGGTGACAGGATTCACCAGAGACAGAGTGGGGTACAGAACAGGCAGATCGACAAAGTACACTGCTGAGGGGAGCAGCAGGCGGGCCAGGAGAGGTCTGCCTCGCCATGTGGATCTCCTTGGGGCAGGTGGGGTTCGAACTCATGTGGAAGTGGCTTAAGCTTCTTTGTGCTGTGCTTTAACCCACTGCGCCACCAGGGAGGGCCCCTGGTGAGACTTTTATTGGACTTGTATTGAATATGTAAATTGCTTTTGGTATCCATTTTGATAATGCTAATTCTTCTGATACATGCACAGGGATTATCTTTCCATTTCTTTGTGGCTTCTATATCTTTTAAAGGTGTTTTGTAGTTTTCCTTGTATAGGTCTTTCACTCCTTTGTTAAATTGATTCTCAGGCATTTAACATTTGGGATACAATCATAAAAGGGATGGTTTTCTTAATTTCTACCTCTTGAGAATGGTTGTTTGCATATGAAGGGTACTGGTTTTTGTGTATTGATTTTGTAACCTGATACTTTACTAAACTGGTTTCTTGTTTTAGTTTTTCTGTGGATTATTTTAGAGTCTCTATGTGTTATTGTATCATCTGCACATAATGATAGCTTCACTTCTTCTTTCCCTATTTGGATACCTTTTATGTCTTTCTCTTGCCTAAATGCCCTAGCTAGGAATTCCAATATAACATTGAAAGACAGAGGTAAGAGTGGACATCCTTGTCTTGTTCCAGGTCTTAATGGGGTGTCTTTCAGTTTTTTCACCATTAAGAATGATGTTAGCTGTAGGTTTGTCATGACTTTTACCCAAATTTTTTGATGCCCTTCATAATAAATGGATGTTGAACTTTATCAAATGTTTTTTTCAGCATCTGTTGATGTGACCATGTGGGTTTTCTTTTTCTTTTTGTTGATGTGGTGAGTTATATCAATTGACTTTTGGATGTTGAACCAGCCTTACGTTCCTGGAATAAATCCTTTTAGTGCATTGTTGGATTTGGATTGCTAAGGTTTCATTGTGGATTTTTGTATCTGTGTTCATTAGGGCTAGTGGACTGCAGTTTTATTTTTGTGTGTGTGTTTTTGGTTGTTTGTTTTGGTATTAGTAAATGGCTTCATAAATGTGTTTGACAGTATTCCTTCTTTCTCAAATTTTTGAAAGAGTTTTTGTAAGATAGCCATTAATTCATTTTTGAATGTTTGGTAGATGTCGTTTGTAAAACCATCCAGTCTTTGCCTTTTGTTTTGGGAAGGTGTTTGATTACTGTTTCAATTTCACTGCTTGTAACTGGTTTGTTTAAGTTTTCTATTTCTTCTTTGCTCTTGGTAATTCTATAGTTCTAAGAATTTGTCAATCTCATTTAGGTTGTTGAACTTGTTTGCATATAAATGTTCATAGTAATCTCTAATTATTCTCTGGATGTCTTCTGTGTCTGTTGTAATTGGGTTTACTTTTAATATCATCTATATTTTAAGTTATTACACAATGAACCAACTTATCATTAAAATATCAACAAAATCAAACATGACAAATAATTTAATGGTAAAATTTATCCTGTATTCTAGAATATTTCATAGTTTTTGTCCATTTTCTTTTTTATTTTTTTACGTCATTCTTCACTTTGTGCATTTTTTAATCTCAGTTGTAATCTGTATGTTCCTGGTAAAATTTATCCTGTATTCCTGTATTCTAGAATGTTTCATGGTTTTTGTCTATTTTCTTTTTTTTTTTTTTTACAACATTCTTCATTTTTTTTTAAAAAGATTTATTTATTTATACCGAAC
>NW_004567144.1:2963213-2965535 GCF_000260355.1 Condylura cristata
CCATGTGGTCACCTCCGGGGCAGGCGGGAATTGAACTCATGCGGAAGCGGCTTTAGATTCTCAGTGCTGTGCTTTAACCCACTGCGCCACCAGGGAGGGCCACAACATTCTTCATTTTGTGCATTTTTTTTCATCTCAGTTGTAATCTGTATGGTCCTTTCCAAATAGATTTCTTGCTTTTGTTTTTATTGTCAAATATTAAAAATTCTTTATATATTCTAGATATATATTTTATTAGATATATGGTTTAGAAATATTTTCTTCAAATATAGCTTTATTTTAATCATTTTAACATCTGTGGCAGAGTGAAAAGTCTTTAATTTTGATGAGGCCCAATTTATCAATTTCCTTCTATGGTACAAGTCTAAGAACTCTTACTTTGCCCTATAATGGGATATTTTCCTTTTTCTAACAGTTTTACAAGTATGTGATTTCATTTAAGTTTTAAGTCTATGATTCATGCTGAGTTGATCTTTGTAATGTGAGGTTTATCACAAGTTTCCCTTGTTTTACCTAATTTTGTCTGATTTTTTTGACCAATTATTCCATCACCATTTTTGAAAAGACCCATTTCTCCAGTAAATTGGCTTTGTATTATTGTGAAAATCAGGTAATCATACTGGTGTTAGTCTATTTATTTTGAGGCTCATTAAGTTGTTCCAATGATCTATGTGTCTACTCTTTTGCCAGTATCACACTGCTTTCACTACTATATCTGAACAATAAGCTTTAATATTGGATAGAAGGTTTCTTCCCACTTTATTCTTCTTTTTCAAGATTGTATTAAACGTTTCAATGTTCTGTTCTTCTCCATGTTAAGTTTTAGAGTAAGCTTTTTAGAGTAAGCTTCTCTATAGCTATAAAAACCCCTATTGACATTTTCATTCAAAATGCACTGAATCTATCAATTTGAGGAAAACTGACATGTTTAATCTGTTGAATGCCCTAATCCATACTCATGGTTCGTGTCTCTACTTATTTTGATCTTCCTTCATTGCCATTTTGTTTTTAGCAATTATATTTTTTACACATTTTATTAAGCATAAGACTTCTTTAATTCCTTTCGCATGATTATAAATAGCACTGTGTTCTAAATTTCAATTTACAAACATTCAAAATCAGTATTCAGAAATGTGATTTTTGTGTGTTTATCTTGTATTCTGTGACCTTTTTTAATTTTATGTATATATTTTTCACATCATTCTTCATTTTCGATTTTTATCCATCTCAGTTATAATTCCTATGCTTGTATTCTGTGATCTTGCTGAAGTTCCTTATTAGTTTTTAAGCGATCTTTTTGTAGGATTTTCTCTGTAGGCAATCATGTTCTTCCTTCTCAATTTGTATGTGTTTTATTTAATTTCCTTGCCTCATTGTGCTATTATAATATAGTGAATAAGAGTGGTAAGAATGACTTGTTCCTGATCTTAAAGGAAAAATGTTCAGTATTCCACCATAAAGTAGGCTGTTAGCTATAAAATATTTTTACCAAGCCTAGGTAGTTTCCCCCTATTCTTAGCTTGGTGTAGATTTTTATCATAAATGGATGTTGAATTTGATCAATATTTTTTCTTCTTTAATTTATAAGATTACATATATTTTAACTTGTTCATATATATTTCTTTGACTTATCTCAAATGGTGAACCAGGCATACATAATTAGAATAAACTCCACTGGGTCCTGGTATATACTTTAAAAATGGTTGGATTAATATTATTATTTTCTTGAGAATTTTTGTATATAAGTTCATGAGAAATAATGACCTGTAGTTTTCCTTTTGTGTCATTTTCTAGTTTTTGGTGTCAGGATGATAGTAACCTCATAAAATATGTTTGGAAGTGTTCCCACCTCTTTTATTATTTTGGACTACATTGTTTAAAATTGGTGTTAAGTTTCCTTTAAATTCAGTAAAATTATCCAAAGAAACCAAGTAGTCTTGGAGATTTCTTTCTTCACTATGTACATTTTTTCATCTCAGCTGTAATTCCCATGGACTTCCCACCACCACTTCACCCATGTGCCATAACCATAGTCTTGTGTCTCTTCCACCCCTTTTGATTCAATCCCCCTCTCCTTCCTGATAGAATGTCTCTGGTTTATAGTTGATAGTTTATTTTCATTTTTACTTTATTACAATTACATTTTTTTAAAGATTTATTTATTTGTGCATACAGAACTGGGGTACAGGCCAGAGGCTCAGGGGTGGCGTGAGGATTCACCAGAGACAGAGTGGGGAGCAGAACACACAGATCTACGAAGTACACTGCTGAGGGGAGCAGCGGGCGGGTCAGGAGAGGTCTGCCTCGCCATGTGATCACCTC
>NW_004567144.1:2965730-3001234 GCF_000260355.1 Condylura cristata
GATCACCTCCGGGACAGGCAGGGATCGAACTCATGCGGAAGTGGCTTAAGCTTCTTAGTGCAGTGCTTTAACCCACTGCGCCACCAGGGAGGGCCTACAATTACTTTTATCCGACCTCCCCCCAGTTCCCTTTACTCCTGCCTTGAATGAAACCATCAGTATTTTAGTGAAATACTTATTTCACTAAACATGATCCCTTCTAGCTCCATCCATGCTGCCACAATGGCATGAATTTATCTTTTTTGATTGCTGAGTAATATTCCATTATGTTTGTATACTACATCTTTTTGAGCCAATCATATATTTTTGGGCATTTGGGTTGACTCCACATCTTCCCTAGTGTAAATAGTTTATTGCTGAATATTTATTTTTAGGAGTTTTTTTTTAATTTCACTAATATTTATATGGTCATTGAAATAATTTCCTATTGGATTAACAATGGCAGTTTGTGTTTTTTAAGAGCCTGGCCTATTTCTTCTAAGCGGTTGAAATTATGAGTATAAAGTTGTTCCAAGTATCCCCATACTATCCTTTTAATAACTTCAGTGCTTAAATTGATATCATTCATCATTCTTGATATTGGCAATTTATATCTTCTTTTTTATTAATCAGACTTACTTAAGGCTTGTATCACTTTTATTGATCTTTTCAAGCAAGCAGCCGTTTGTTTATTGATTTTTTGTATTATTTTCCTGTTTCCAATTAATCAATTTATGTTCTTATCTTTATTGTTTCCCTCTCTCTGTTTGCTTTAGGTTTATTTTGCTCTTATTTTTCTACTTTCTTGGAGGAGCAACTGAAATCATCAATTTGAGATGTTTTTCTAATGCAAGCATATGATGCTAAAAATTTCCCTGTCAGCACTACTTTACCATACCCCATGTGTTTTTGACATGTTATATTGCCATTCGCTTCTATGCACTTTAAAATTTCATTTAAGATTTAATCTTTGAATGTGGATTGCTCTGATGTATGGTTGTTTAATCTCTTTTAAATTTACAGAACTTACTGTTGCCTTCCTATTGTTGATTTCTAGTTTAATTGTATTGTGATCAGAGAACACATTCGCATGATTTTAATTCTTTGAAATTTTTGTGGTTTGTTGTTTTATGATCCAGGATATGGTCCATGTTGGTGAATGCTTAATGGGCATTTGAAAAAAAAAAGTTATAGTCTGCTGCTGCTGAATGAAGTGTTTGATATATGTCAAACAGATCCTGTTGGTTGATATTGCTCTTCTATATCTTTGCTGATATTCTGTATAATAATTCTGTCACTGAGAAGATGGTATTTAAGTCTCTAACTGTAATTATGGATTTTCCATTTCCATTTCAGCTCTCAATTTTTGCTTCTTGTGTTTGTTTTAATTTTTCTGTTAGAATTTTTTGTTAACCTGAAAAATCGCTATGAATTTTTTTTTGAGGCTTTGTTATTACATGGGTACACAAGTGGAATCACTGCATCTTTTTGATTTATTGATCCAATTATAATTATGTTATATACCTCCTTAGTATCTAGTAATTCTTTTACTATGAAGTTGACTTTATAAAATGGTAATATAGCTAACTCCTTCCTGTTTCTATTTGGTCTTATATCTTTTCATTCAAATTACTTATATTAATGAATTTTAGTTTCTTGTAAAAAGCAAATCTTCATATTTGTGTGTGTTTTAATCTACTCTCAATTTCTGCCTTTTTAAAAGAAGATTTATTTATTCATATAGAACTGGGGTACAGGCCAGGGATGCAGAGGGTGAGAGGATTCACCAGAGACAGAGTGGGGTGCAGAACAGGCAGATCTACGAAGTACACTGCTGAGGGGAGCACCAGGCGGGTCAGGAGAGGTATGCCTCGCCACGTGGATCTCTTCCAGGGCAGGTGGGAATTGAACTCATGTGGAAGTGGCTCAAGCTTCTCAGTGCTGTACTTTAACCTGCTGCGCCACCAGGGAGGACCCCAATTTCTGCCTTTTAATGATGTATTTAGGAGATTAACATCTAAGAAAAGTATTGATATGTCAATCTTAACTGATTTTTTCAGTTCTTTATACTTGTTTCTCATTTCTTGCTTTGTGTTTCTCAAACATTTGTACTTACCTTATTAGTTCCTATAAGCGTACATACTCACACACACACACACAGACGAGTTATAGGATACTGTGATAGCAAACAAGTTATGGTATCAACTTTTTTCCTTTCCGAGTGGTTTTAAAATGTACCTGGGATTCTGCTTTACTTGTGTGTAGTGAGGAAAACAGGTAAGGGGATAAATCCATTGGAAACCTAGTTTGTTATTCTCAATTCCCAAAATGAGGGACATGTCTTGTCACAGAGGGCCATAAAGGCAGTCAAGAAGTAGGGAAGCATGAGCAAAAGCTTTTACTGTGGTTTGTTTGGAAACAATGGGTGAGCCAAGTGAAGCAAATTAGCAGGCTTCAGATTGTATAGTTTGAATAAATTCAGTGGTTTCTGGGCTTAGAGGTGGTCTCTCATTGTCCAATATTGGTCCTGAGGTGAATAAGGCAGAGGACCACTGTCTCCTTAAGGAGGAAGTTAGAGGAGCTGCTTTGGAGTATGGGTTGTATATGTGTTGAATCAGAAAATGTACTGTTAAAAATAAAATGACCTGGAATAATGTCACCAATAAGGTCATGAAGAGTTGTTGGGATTAAGTTCTTTCTTGTATATAGTAAATAAGGGAGAGACTGCAGCACTCCAGGCAAAACTCCGATGTTTTAAACAGGATTGGTGACCCTGGGAAAGCAGAAGGAAGGTGAAAACAACAGAAGAAGAAATGAGTGGGAAATATCAACCCCACTCCTTGGCCCCAACTACAAATTTAGAACACCTCGACCAAAGAAAGAAAAGGAGGAGGAAAAAAAAAAAGTGAAAGCAACTGGGAAAAGCTGAAATATCTGAAAACCCCAGAGGGAGAAACAAAGGTCAGCAGGTTGATTTGCGTGGAGGGGGAAGGGGCTACTACAGATCCACAGGGGTGAGACCTGTGGGCAGGATATGATTCAGCCTGCTTGCTACCATTGGGGACATGGCATAGGTCTGGCTGCAGCCTGTGGGAACACCTGGTCTCCTAACACAGCTGGAGGCAAAGCAGCAGTGCTCTCACCTTGAGTGGCAATTCTCTTATAGTGGAAGCCAAGCAGAGAGTCACAACCATCATAGAACACCCAGCATTAACCTTGGCCAGGGCTTTCCTCTGCTGCTGAAAAAGGCAGGTATTTTCTGTGAACTGGGTGCCTTGTGTTTTTCCTCCCCAGGAACTTGGGGGCCAGACAGGGCATGACAGCCTGCACTCAGCTCCCGACCAGTAACAGGAATGGTGGCAAGACATGGGTTCAGTTTGTTGGAACAGGCAGGGATCCCCTGCAGTAATGGGCAACACACAACACCTAGTCATCACTAGAAGTTGGCAGTGATGGAGCCATCAATACTAGTGCATAGTACCTCATCTGAATTGGAAACCAGGTCAGGGTGGGGCACTGCCAACAGGAGCAGTAAGCCCCCCTAATGAAATCAGGCAACAGAGGGATCACCACTACCAAGAACATGCACCCCCAGTAACATTCACAATCTAGGAATCTCACCCCCCCCCCTTAGAACAGTGGAAACACAGGGAGGGAGTCACCAGATATGGCGCTCAAATGCACCACCATACTCACAACATCATGACCCTTGTGGAGGATTGGTGCATTAGTGTGTGACCTGGTCTGAATATCATTCCTTGGCCACCCCAGAAGGAGGACCCAGAAGAAATGCTGGCTAGTACTAGCAACAAAGTGTCTCAACACATATAAATCACTAGGAAACAAATGACAGGGAGAAGGAAAAATGCAAATACCCAAGCAAGCCCACAGGGGAAAATTCACCACAAAATCATCACTCACCAGAAATCAACAAAGATATAGAAGAACTTCCAGTCTGTCAGCTAGAGAATTTGGAATCATCACGATTAACAAACAAAGAAGATGAAAAGGAAAAAATGATGAGACAAATAAAAAATGAACTGACAAACAGAAACAAGACATTAAAAAAGGAAATAAAAGGAACGCAGGAGATTAAAAGACCACTGGAGGAGATAAAAGATTCTGGGAAAAGCAATGAAAACAGAGTAGATGAAATGGAAGAATGAATCAGTATCCTTGAAGACAGAAAAAAAAAATCAAAACAGAGAAGAAAAAGGAAAAGGAATGAAGAAACATACCCAGAACTATCTGATATCATGAGGAAAGGGAATATCAGAGTTATAAGTCTCCCAGAAGGTGAGAAGAAAGGCCAAGGAATCAAAAAAATATTCACAGAGATAATTGAAGAGAACTACGTGAGTGTGAAGAAGGAAATGAAAATAGACATACAAAAAGTGAGAAGAGCACCAAACTACCATGATGAAAAGAGAAGTACAGCAAGATACATAATAGCAAATCTTCCAAGAATCCAAAACAAGGAAAAAATAATGAGATTGACAAGAGGGAAGAAACAAATAACCTATAAAGGAAAACCAATCAAGTTGACAAAGAAACACTACGGGCAAGAAGAGAGTGGAAGAACATATTCAACAAACTCCAAGACATCAAATGTCAACCAACAATACTTTATCCTGCAAATCTCTCCTTCCTCTATGAAGAAAGAGTAAGGACATTATCATACAAAAAGAAACTCCACAATTTTATCACAACAAAGCCTCCACTCCAAAAAAATACTACAAGTCCCTAATCCAAAGCCAACAAAGGGATGATTTAGAACAGATCAAAAAAAGGAATAAAACACAAAAAGAAAAACAAAATGTCAAATATAGGTACCAATGCATCAATATTAACTCTAAATGTAAATCGTTTAAGCTCATCAATAAAAACGTACAGAGATGCAGGCTGGATTAAAAACAGTACCCAACCTTCTACTGTCTCCAGGAAACTTCTAACTACAAAAGATAAAAATACATAGAAAGTAAAAAGGTGAAAAACCATCCCACAAGCAAATGGATCAATTAAAGAAGGCAGAAAAAGCCATACTTATATCAGATAAAATAGAACTCAAACTAAAAAAAGGTTAAAAGAGACAATGATGGAAAAAAAAAAAAGAGAGACAATGATGGCCATTACATTATTATTAAGGTGGCAATACAGCAAGACATAACACTCATCAACATATATGCACCAAATGAAGGAGAACCAAAATATGTCAGGAAACTATTGTTACTTATGAAAACGTATATTTGAGAATATATATATGCAGTAGGAGTCTTCAGCATGCCACTCTCAACAATGGACTATCAAAAAGACAAAAAAATAAAGAACGATACTAAAGTGCTACACAAGGACCTCAACCTTATGAGTCTAACAGATTGTTAAAAGAAACACAAGAGGGCACAAAGAAATGGAAAAACATCCTCTGCTCATGGATTGGGAAAATTATCATCATTAAAGTGGCCATCCCATCAAAAGCAATATACATATTTAACGTTATTCTAATAAAAATCTCAGTGACATTTTTCAAAGAAATGGAATATTGATGAGATTTCAGTGAATCACACACACACACACACACACACACACAACCTCGAATAGCCAAAACTCTTCTGACTAAAACTAAAGAGAATGGAGGCATCACACTCCCAGATTTCAAGCTATACTACAAAGCCATCATAATCAAAACTTCATGGTACTGGAACAAGAATAGACACAGACCAGTGGACTCGAATAGAAAACCCAGATATAAACCCACAGGCTTACCGACAACAAACATTTGACAAAAGAGCAAAAAAAATATGCAATGGAACAAAGAAAGTTTGTTCAACAAATGGTGCTGGGAAAATTGGGTTGATATGTGCAAAAAAATGAAGCTAGATTAGTACCTCACACCATGCACAAAAACAACTCAAAATGGATTAAAGGACTAGACATAAGACCTGAAGCCATAAAATATCGAGAAGAAAAGGTGGGCAAAACACTACATGACATACACCTCAATAACATCTTTAAAGATATATCACCCAAAGCAAAGATATTGAAGGAAAGGATAAACATCTGGGACTACATCAAGTTAAGGAGCTTCTTTACAGCAAAAGAGACATTACACAAAACAAAGAGACACACACTGATTGAGAGAAGAATTTTGCACAAAATACTAATTACAAAGGAATGATCACAGAGATATAAAAAGAGCTGATGAAACTCAACAAATATAAAGTGAACAACCCCATCAAAAAATGGGCAGAAAAGCTACAAAGACACTTTTCCAAAGAAGAAATGCAGATGGCCAGCAGGCATATGAAAAAGTGTTCAACATCACTTGTAATAAAGGAAATGCAAATTAAAACCACAATGAGATACCATTTCACACCAGTGAGAATGGAACATATTAAAACAACTAGGAACAACAAATGTTGGCTAGGATGTGGAATAAAAGGAACTCTCCTACACTGCTGGTAGTGATGCAAACTGGTACAACCACTATGGAAAACTGAAGGTTTCTCAAACTGCTAAAAATGGAGCTTCCATATGACCTAGGAATCTCACTCTTAGGTATCTAGCCAAAGGACACAAAACATTGATTCAAAAGGACTACTGAACCCCCATGTTTATTGCTGCTCTATTTACAGTAGGGAAGATGTAGAATCAACTCAAATGCCCAAAAATAGATGAATGGATTAAAAGATGTGGTAGATGTATACAATGGAATATTCCTCAGCAATCAAAAAGATAAACTCATGCCTTTTGCAGCAACATGGATAGAGCTGGAAGGGATCATGCTTAGTGAAATAATCCAGAAAGAAAAGAAAAATACTGGATGGTTTCATTCATAGCAGGAGTGTAAGGGATCAGGAAAATAAACAATTTTAATAAAGTAAAAGTGAACAACTATAAACTGGAGATATTTTATTTGGGTGAAGAGGGCAATGGGATCAAAACTGAGGTGGGACGAGTGCACGGGATTATGGTGATAGCACATAGGTGAAATCGTCGTAGGAAATCCATGGAGAATAGAACCAGTATGAAAAAATAAACAAAATGAAGAATGATGTAAAAAATAAATTAATTAAAATATTTTTTTTTAAAGAAAATGTCCTGTTGAATTTTCCTCTAATCTTGGGCACCCTAACCATTTCACTCTACACCTTTTACATTATTTTGGGGTTGTCCTTTGCATTATTTTCTGGGTTTATCTTATCGTTGTGCCTATATAATCTTGTCCAGAAAAAAAGCAAGTCTATGCTATTTTAGACTCCCATCTGGTTTCTCTAATTATTTCTTTTTTTTTTTTGAGATGCTCCATTTGTTCAGTCACTATAAGCATCAATTTACTTTCCTATTTATAAAAAAATCATCTTTAAAATATTATTTTACAAGTTCCATATATGTACTACCTCAGACTGGTTTATATTCACTACTGTTTCATTTGACATTGGGTCATAATTTCTTGCTTTTTACTTGAAAACTAATTTTTATTTGATCTTTGACCTTGTGGGTTATATGGTCTAGAGACTGTAGATTTTGTTTTGTCCTCGGAAGAGTGCTGATTTTTTTTTTTAGTTAAATAAATCACTGTTTGATAAAATTGAATTCATGAGAATTTGGTTTATATATTTTTTCCATTTTTTCCCTGAGACTTAGGGTAAGTTCTTTAATTTCATAATGTAGTATTTCTACAAAATGAAGAGCATACTGGGATTTCAATGGAAAATTTATGATATTTATCCTTTTTGCTTTGTTGAACTCAAACTCTAAACTGTCTTTCCTGCAATAGGCAATGGTTGAAACCTCTGCTCATAAAATTTAGTCTACTAGCTATTGATCTCTTTCAAGTCCCTAAAGTAGTCCCATGTATATGAACTTCATGGTCAGCCAGGGGTTTTAAAGGTAGCCCCCCACAGCTCCTTTTTGATTGAAGTTTTATTTATTCATTGAAGTAACATTATTTACAAGACAGTATAGGTTTCAGATGTACAGTTGTTCATTTCAGCAACTCTCTCTATATATATCACACCATATGACCACCAAAAGTCTAGTCGCCATTCACCATAAAGGAATTGGCTCCCTCTATCTATTCCAGCGCCTTACCAGGAGTACACTGAATTCTGCATTCAGATTTCAAGGATTTGTTTTGTTTTCTTTTTATCTGTTCCTTTCCTTTGATTTTTATATTCCACACAAGTGAGATCATCTTTAACTTATCTTTCTCCTTCTGACTTACTTTGTTTAACATGTTCCCCTCCGGTTCCATCCATGTTGTTGCAAGTGGCATCATCCTTTTGTAATTACTGAGTAGTAGTCCATTGCACATGTATGCTACATCTTCTTTATCAGTTCATCTATTGTTGGCCACTTGGGTTGTTTCCATTTCTTGGGTATTGTGACTAGTGCTTTGCTGAACGTAGGAGTGCATACAATTTTGGATTAGTTCAGGTCATTTGCTTTGCATCAATACCCAGAAGTGAAATTAATAGATCATATGATACTCTTTTTTTTTTTTAATTTTTGAGTAGTCTCCATACTGCTTTCCAGAGTGTCTGCACTGATTAACAGTCCTAGCAACAGCACTTGAGGTTTCCTTTGCTCTACCATTTCATCAACATTAATTGTATGGAAAGCCTCATGCTCAATTCAGAAGTCCTCACTCTAGTCCCTACTCTTGCCTCTCTCTAACAGTGCACCCTTTATTCAAGGTGCCATCTTGTGCACCCCTTTATCCAGTGCAGTGCTCGGTTTCAGCAGCCCTGATGTTGGTGTGTGTCCAAGTCATTATCAGTGGGAAGCTCTGCACAGCAGCCACTCCTCCCTTTTGGAGTTGTTCTTTTGCTTTGTCATTCTAAACAAAATTCACGTAAAGTTTTCCCTGTCCCTTTCTATCAGATTCTTGTCCCAAGTGGGAGTTATGGGATTTTTAGTTTTGTTTTAGTGCAGTGTAATTGTTGAATGTCTAGAGGAGGCAAGCATGGCATCTTTGCTGCCATCTTGCTGGACCTCTCCTTGTTTCTGGAGATAAACCTGTATTGTTGTAAAGATCTCTTTCAGTACTGCTTTCGCTGTATCCCAAATATTCTGGTATGTAGTATTTTCATTCACATTTTTCTCGAGATTTTTTTTTCTTTTGATTCTTTGGGTGGCAAAATAGTTTTTCAGTTGCATGCTAAATCTCCATGTATTTGTGGGTTTTTTTTTCTAGTTTTCTTCATGAGTGTGGTGATTTCTAACCTCATACAATTGTGATCAGTAGAGATTTATAGTATGATTTAAATCCACTTATTTTCATTGAGAAATCTTAATTTCATTGATATTTTGCTTTCCAATATATGATCTATGTTGAGAATATTCCAATTGCACTTGAGAGTAATTTTCTGCTGTTTTGGGATGGACTGTTCTGCACATATCTATTATGTACATCTGATCTAATTCATCATTCAAGCCCTTCATTATTTTCTGTCTGGAAGGCCTGTGTACTGGTGTATGTGGGTGTTAAAATTCCCTACTTGTTGCTGTCCCTTAGATCCCTTAATATTTGTTTCCCATATATTAGTGGTTCTCTGTTGTGTGAATATATAGATGGTTGTTTGATATTATTGACCCCTTTATCATTATGAAATGCCCACATTTGCTTTCAGTTTTTCTTTTAAATTCGATTTTTTCCCTTCATATAGTAACACCAGTGTTCTTTTCAACTCCATTCGATGGAATATTTTCCCCCTCCCTTCGTTTTCAGTCTGTGATCGTCCTTGTCCCTTAAATGAGTCTCTTGGAGGCAGCATGTAATTGGGTCTTGCTCTACTTCTTACAATCCAATTTGCCACTCTATATCTTTTGATTGGAGTGTTAACTCCATTTACATTTAAGGTTATGATCGATATGTATGTATTCATTGCCATTTTGCTATTTGATTTTTGGTTGTTTCCCTAGTTTCTCTCTGTACCTTTATTTTTTCCCTCCTATTCCTTTGAGGTTTGATGATTTTGGGTTCCTTTTTCATCTTGATTTGTGTTTTCATTATAGGTTTTTGCTTTTTGGTTATTGTGAGATACAGATACAAGATTGTGTGTATATACTGAGCTGAATTGAGCTGAGAGCTACTTATATTTGAATACATTATGAAACTGTGCATTTTTATTTTCCTTCTCTGTGTTTTAAATTTTTATGACCTAATTTTATATATATTTTTTAAAGATTTATTTATTCGTACAGAACTGGGGTACAGACCAGAGATGCGGAGGGTGAGAAGCTTCACCAAAGACACAGTGGGGAGCAGAACAGGCAGATGGAGGAAGTACACTGCTGAGGGGAGCAGTGGGTGGGTCAGGAGAGGTCTGCCACACCATGTGGAGCTCCTCGGGGGCAGGCGGGGTTGAACTCATGCGGAAGTGGCTTAAGCTTCTTAGTGCTGTGCTTTAACCTGCTGCGCCACCAGAGAGGGACCTAATTTTATGTCTTTGTTACATAATTGCTTGAATAATTTTAGCTTTAATTAATTTTGCTACTCTCATCTTTTAAACATGTCTGCTTTATAGGTGGCCAATCTAAATATTTCACAGTGGCTATATCTTTTATTTATTTACACATACAAGAACTCAGTGTAGGCCAAAGGTATGGGGTGGGGGCAGGGATGAGAGGATTCACAAGAGATAGAGTGGGGAGCAAAACAAGATGGAGCTACTGATATATACTGCTGAGGGGAATAGCAGACAAGACAGTAGAGGTGTGCTGTGCCATGTGGGTTAGCTCCTTGGCCAGGGAGCAAACTCATGATGCAATGGCTGCCGATAGCTTCACAGTGCTGAGACTTAACTCCTACTGCCACCATGGAGGATCACTATATCTTTTAAAGTAAGAGTTTTCTCTCTCATGTTTTCTTTTGTTTATTTTCTGTCTTTACAGCTTAGAAAAATTTCTTTAGCATTTCTTGCAATGTTGTTTAGTAGTGATGAACTACTTCAGCTTTGTTTTTCTGGAAAGATCTTGATCTCACCTTCAAATTTGAATGAAAAACTACTAGATATAGAATTATTTGTTAACCTGAGAGGAGAAAGCAAACATTGTACAAAAATGAACGATGATGTTTTATATATATATATATATATATATATAACACATATATATGCATATACATACATACACATATATTTGCATGTATATATACATGCATATACATACATATATATACACATACATATATATAAATAAGCTCATCCTTTTGCTGTCATTCCCTGTGTAAAGATTGGCCTTCGCTGAAAGTCATCAATTATTTTTAAAAAATAATAAAAGTTTTTCTTTTTTGGAACTTTGAGTATGTCATGCCACTCTCTTCTACCCTGAAACATTTCTGCTTACAGCTTTTTGTTTGTGACACACTGCTTTTTCCTTGCTATGCTTAAGTGCTTCTCTTTATCTTTTATTTTTTGCCATTTTATAAAGTGTCATTTTTTGCCATTTTATAAAGTGTCATGATATGGGGTCTGTTTGGATTTCTCTTTTTTGTAACTCCCTGAACTTCTTATATTTTCAAGTATGCTTCCTTCATCAAATTATGGATATTTTTAGTGATTATTTCCTAAAATAGCATTTTGGTTTTTTCTCTCTTCTTCTTCTAGGACCCTTATAATGTGAATATTATCCCTCTTTGTATTGTCCCAGAGGTCTCTTAATGGTCTTTTTTTAAAAAAAAAAATTGCTGTTCTGTATTCAGTGAGTTCTATTGTTTTGTCTTCCATACCACTTATTCATTAACTCATTCATTCCTCTGCTTTATCCAATCTACAGTTGGAGCCCTCTATTACATACATACATATATATATATATATCTTATTTAGTTCTATTATGTTCTATATCTCTGTGACTTCTGTCTGGAAGTTACTTAATTTGTCTGGTTTATCTATTCTTCTGAAATTGGTGAGCATTTTTGTGCCCATTACTTTGAATTCTTCCTCAGATTGTTTGTTTATCTCTATTTACTTAGGTTTTTTTTTTCCTGGAGTTTTATATTGTTCTTTTATTTGGGTATGATCTTCTGTTTCTCCATTTTGCCTGGTTCTCTGTGTTTACTTCTATGTGTCAGGCAACACTTTTGCCTTCTTAACTGTTGAGGGTCTTATACAGTCTTTTTCAGGTAATGTGCATGGAATCTAGGAGCATCATCCTTCCCAGCTTCCAATGTTTATTGTTCAAAGTGTGACTCCTTTGTGGGTTGCCACCATATGCTTTCTATTTTGAACAACACTGTAAATAAGGTTGTCAGTTCTACCAGTGTTCTGTTACTTGGGTTTGGCCTTGGTCATGTTTGGGGTTCATTCATTGAATAATGCTGTTGGTCCTGTTTTGCTGTGTTACTGTCTGGAATTGCTGCTGATTGTGCATTGGTCATCTTGGTGTTTGCTGACCTGGAAACAGTACATATTGCTCGCAGCAGCCCAAGTTCTCAAAAGGGTGGCTAGCTGCTAAAAGGCTCCCAACTAGCTAGACAGACTGGGGAAGATACAATGGGTAGCTAGGTTACTGTTTATAATCCCATGGCTTGCACCTATGAGGCCGAGTGGCTGGGGATCTTGCAGGATATGATATGCAAAGGGCATGGAAAGCAAGTTGAAGCAGGGTGTTGTAAACTGTGGGCTGGCAGGAGAACACAACAGACAGCAGAGCCCACTTGCTGACTATGATTTAGGAGGTTCTTGGGAGTGGCAGTTGGCTATAGGCACACAGCTATGTTGCTATCATACAGATGGAGGTTAGCAGAGGCAGTGTCTGTTTGTCTGTCAGAAGTGGACCCCCTTAATTGTTGTCTCTCAGTCTTTAGGAGCTTGGCTAGTTGCCAAGGGTAGGTAGAAATCTCAGCAGAAATTCTAGTCTTTAAGAGTCTAGAGTTTAGTAGTATGGAGGCTAGGCTCCAAGATGGCATCTACCTGTGCTGTTACCAGCAATGTTGTGAGAGGTTGCCAGTGATTGTGGTGCCTGCCAGTGACACTAATCATCAATTATTCCTTATACTTTTTGCCTCCCAGACTAATATTGTAAGGAGGGTATCTGGGATTCCTTCATCTATAAGTTTGTCACTGTTCAGACCGAGACTAGTGTTACTGTTTTGGCTGCCAGGGTAAATTGAGCCTGCTCACGTTTCTTAACAGTTGGTTCTTAATGTCCACATTTTTTTTTTCAACTTTCCTATGTTTACTACTCTCTGCCCCTCACTGCAGGTGTTCTCAGAGCTTATTGCCTCTGTGCGGAACTGTATGCTTGAGATGCCAGATGTTAGATATTCTGTACCTTAGGATGTCATCCTATTTGCACCTTGTTACCCCAAGATGGGGTTTCTTCCATGGCAAAAACATCTCTCCATACCTTCTATCCATTTGGGTACTGCCCTTTTTATCCTTTGTTCTTCAAGCTCTATTCTTCTGGATTTAAGACTGCTTCTGTGTAGATTAATACTTATTTGGGTGTAGATTTGCTAATCATGGTAAGAAAGCACAAGTACACCCTATTCAGCCATCTTGAATAAGACTCCTACAGTTCTCATTTTATCAGACTTCCTTCTGCAATTTTCAGCTGCTCTTACAAATCTAAACTCTGTCCTCTGACATGTCAAGGCAAAAATAATGTGACTTTCTGCTTAAATGCAAGCCATCCTATGACATAATAACTGGGGGTTGTTCTCAGGGTAAAGACGTATAATTGTGTAGATCAACCACTCAGGTTCCCTTCTTTTTAAATATCAAATGTCTTCCAGTTTCTTCTTGGTTTTGTTCAATCTCCAATGCATTCAAGTTTGGTTGTTTTTCAAACAGTGTTTTAAAAACATTTTGTCCTGAGTTTATAATTGTTACCTGTGGAAAGGTTGTTCTATACAACTTATTCTGCCATTTCTAGAAACAGAGCTCCACCACATCCTCTCTTAACTAAGCCTCATTATCTTTTTTAATAGACTATTTTAATAGACTCCATAGTGATTTCCGTGTCTCAAGTTGCTCTTGTAATCCATGCTATGAACCACTGCCAGAATGTTTTGAACATACAAATCTGATCCCAATATTTTCTGACTATAATTCTTCTGTGCCCTTCCCCACCCAATATATACAGAATAAAATAAAATTCCTTTAACATGACCAGACCCCTTCTGATCTCATCAGCCCACTTGATATCTACTCTCGAACCATACTGAATTACTTGCTGTTTTCTCTATTATGCTTGCTATCTTGCTTTGTGGCCTTTATCCCCTGCCCTCTCCCTGATATTAAAATGAAAAATTGAAGAAAATATACTGTGATAATAATGATAATAGACAATATTTATTGAGTGCATTATAAGTGACATGCTAGGAGCTTTTAAAGTATTTTATAATTTAGTTTTTGCAACAATCTTATGAAGTAAACACCTTTTTAATCCTCATTTTTCAAGTGATAAAACTGATTCAGAAATAGTAAGTGGGAAGACAGAGTTGTCCTAGAATCAGACTCTGCTCTCCTGTCTCCTGCTCAAACAAGTATACTTATAGTGCTTGAATATGAAAAACTAAGATTGCTCTTGGGAGTTAAACTGCTAACATAAGATGAACATTAGCAGATATAAAATGACATCTTAATGAGACAAAATGGCTCCCTTGTCAACAAGACGTGACTGTAACCTGATGGATGTTACTGGGATATCTAAAGAAATAATGTGTCAAACAGAAGGGCAATTGGTCAACTATGAATGCACACACAAAAAGCCATAATGACACACATGAGCATCTCCCTCCAGTCAATTTCCAAAGATTTTATTATCCTAGTCTAAGACCTAATGCTGATAAGCAGCATATTTATTGAGACATTGAGACTTCTAGGATTCTTGGCCAAATATTTTTATATATTTAATCATACAAACAGTTCCCTCCACTCTTATTTTATGTTCACTAAACAAGCTCTTCATTAGAATTTTGCCTTTTAATCCTTGATTAGAGGTAAGAAAATGTACAGGTATGATTTTCATGTATATCTTACAACCCACTTACTATTTCTGAATCAGTTTTATCAGGCACTAGTGTAAGAGAACAGATGAGGATGATATAATGTTTCAGATGGCAGAGGAAACACACCAAGATACACAAATATCCTATGTGATATTGTAGAGTCACTGAATTAAGTGACTCATCTCTACAGCTCCTGTTGTAGGGGAGAAAGTATGTGTTCTATATTGTTTATATCAACTGATTTTTGCATTTTGTTATATGCTGCCCAAAGCAACCTAACTTATAAAATGAAGCAGAAAAGAATTATTGGCAAGTTCACAAATGATAACAGTGAGAAGGGAGGTGATATTGATGAAGTCACGAGCCTCATGAGCAGGGATTATAACAAATGATTATGAATAATGGACTTGTAAGAGAAAATAACTAACAAAAGTGTACCTAACTCACATTCCTGATCTATGTGGTATGAAAGAAAAAGACCATCTAGGTTCCAGCTATTGTAGATGATTGATGGAATATATCAGTAAGGTGCGTGAGAGGATTTGGCTGATCATAAGTTATCAGTTTCAGGAGGGCACAGTAGGAGGGTTTAAAGCTGGATTAAAAGAGAGGAGGAGCTCAAGATCTGGTTAGAGAATGGCACACATTAAAAAAAAATAGCAACAACATATGTCAGCCAGGATATGGTAAAAAAAAAGATTTCTCCTATTCTGGTGGGAATGCAAACTGGGCCAACCACTATGGAAAGCTGTGTGGAAGTTCCTCAAACTACTAAAAATGAAGCTACCATATTACCCAACAACTCCACTCCTAGAAATCTACCCAAAAGACACATAAACCTTAATTCAAAAGGACACCTGCACCCCTATGTTTATTGCAACACTATTTATAATAGATCAGATATAGAAACAACCTAAATGCCCCAAAATAAATGACTGAATCCAGAAGATGTATTGTATATATACTAATGAAATACTATTTAGCAACTAAAAAAGAGAAATTTGTGCCATTTGCAGCAACATGGATGGATCTAGAAGGAGTTATGCTCAGTGAAAGTAGTCAGAAGGAAAAAGGAAAATATTGGATGGTTTCACTAATAGGGGAACCAAATGCAAAATCAAAGGAAATATAATAATTAAAAAGAAGCAAAACAGGGCCCTCCCTGGTGGCCCAGAAGATTAAAGCACAGTAGTAAGTAAGAAGCATGAGCTCCATCTCCGCTTGCCTGGTGATCCACATGGCGCAGCAGACCTCTCCTGACCCGCCCACTGCTCCCCTCAGCAGTGTACTTCATCAGTGGGCCTGTTCTGTTCCCCACTCTATCTCTGGTGAATCCTCTCACCGCTCCTGCATCTCTGGCCTGTACCTCAGTTCTGTATGCACAAATAAAAAGAAATAAATCTTAAAAAAGAAGCAAAACAAAATTAATAGGCAACAATTAATCAGAGACATTCTGAAAGGGAGGGGATGAGAGAAGGATCCAAGAGGAGAAGGAAGAGCAAAAAGAACTATGACAGTGATGCATGGGAGGGGTGTTGCTGGTGGGAATTCTATGGTGACTACACCTGAGAGGAGAAAGCAAAATTTGCACACACAAAAAAATGAACAGTGAAAATGGAAAATGAAAAACAAACAATGAAAATGAAAAGTGAACAATGATATAAAGTGTATCTAAGTAAATAAAGTATATTATAAAAAATATGCAGTATTCAACTGAATTAGGAAGAAGTAGAAAGCCTAAACAGGCCCATCATGAGTAAGGAAATTGAAAGAGCAATCAAATTTCTCCCACAAGACTAAAATCCAGAACCAGATGGCTTCACCAATGAATTCTACCAAAATTTCAAAAAAATTAATGACTATCCTTTGCAGAATCTATCATAAAATCGAAAAGTTGGAAAAACTTCCAAATAAATTTTATGAATTTAACATTGCCCTGATTATAAAATGAAACAAAGATATCACAAAAAAGAAAAAAATATACATAGATAAATGTCTCTGATAAACATAGATGCAAGAATCTTCAACAAAATTCTAGCAAACCATATTCAATAATACATTAAAAGACTCACATACCACAATCAAGTGTGATTTATTCTAGGGATGCAAATACGGTTCTCCTCTGGACTTCTCTACATTCAAGGAATCTATCAAGCCCTTTCCCACCTCTACACTTTTGTTGTTCTTTTCTGTGCTCATCCTCTTTACCTAATTATAATCACTCCACTGTCTTCTCATTTTTCAGCTTAAATACCACCCCCTCAGACAAGTCTTCAATGATCATCTATCAAAAATTGACTCCCCTAATTACTTTCTTAATATTCTGGTACTTTCTTTCACAATCTTTATCTTATTTAATTGCTTATATGAACTATCAGTCTCGCTTAGTTGACTACAGTCTCCATGATATAGAGATCATAAATCTCTTGCTCCTCATTATATCTGTGGTAATTATCACATAGTAGGAACTCAATAAATATTTGTTGAATTACTTAATGATGCACTAATATGCACAGAAATGTGCAGTACACACACATAATGAGTGTGCAGCAAATATTTGTTTCCTATAGATTTGAGTAGCATCTACTATAAGTACTGACATGGCATCTTCCTCATGAAGGTACATATCATAGTTAGGAGATTGGATCACAAGATAAATTTGGATAGACTAAATTTGGGACCAGACTATCTAGGCTTATGGTCCTCTGCTATTTTCCTGTAGTTGGACCGTATCTCCAACCAAACATTGTTCAAATATTCTAATTTGCCTCTGCCTTACTTTTGAAATTAAGGGAAAAGAACTTTAAAAAAAAAAAAGTGTTGCCTTTCCATCTCATCCTAGCTCATCTTCCATAGAATAATAAAGGCCATATTTGAAAAACTAAAAGCTAACATTATAATTGAAAGACAAAAGATTATTCCACAAAATCAGAATAAGATAAGGAATCTTGTTTTCACTACTTGCACATAGTATTGAAACATGTAGCCAGAGAAATTAGACATGAAAAATAAATAAAAGGCATCCAAATTGGAAGAGTGAAATTATTGTTTGCATGTACATGCACACACATAGTTTTTAGAGGTTATAAATGAATTCAGCAAAATTGCAGGATACAAAGTCAACACACAAACATCAGTTTCATTTTATACACTAGCAGTGAACAATACAAAATGGAAATTAAGAAACACATTTATAATAACATTGAAAAGAATAAACAATTGGAGATAAGTTTAATTAAAAGACATATATTTTGAAAGATACAAAACATTTTTTATTAAATTATTAAAAATATGTTAAAAATGGAAAGACATTGTATTCATGTTATTGAAGGCAATATTGCTAAAATGACAATGTTTAAGATAATCTATGGATTCAACACAATCTCTTTCAAAATTCTGTTTTTTTTTTTTTTTTGCAAAGGCAGAACTTAATCTTTAAATTCATTGGAATCTCAAGAGATTCTGAATAACCAAACACTCTTTAAAAAAAAGAAAATATTGGATGTACCAAACTTACTGATCTCAAAACTTACTACAAAGCTACAGTAATCAAAATAGTGAGGTATTGGTATCAGGGCAGACATTGACACAAATGAATAGAATAGAAAGCCCAGAAATAAACCTTCAAATATATGGCCAACATATCATTTTATTTTTTGCTGGAATACTAAAAATATTCGCTGTATAAAGGAGAGGTTATTTTTGTCACCAGTGGATATTGCTGAGAAAGCCAGATATCTACGTGCAAAAAATGAAGTTGAACCCTTATCTGACATCACATACAAAAACCAACTCAGAATGAATCAAAGACCTAAAAGTAAGACCTAAAACTATAAAACTCTTAGAAGATTTACAGGGTAAAATCTTCATGATAAATCAGACTTCATCAAATTTTAAAACTTTTGTGCATCAAAGAACACTATGAAGAGATTTAAACTGCAAGCCATTAGAAAATCATACCGCTGAAAGGAGAGGGAAGGACAGGGATAATGGAAGTAAAAGGGGAAATTAGCCTAATGGCTAGGGTAAAGGATTGTGGGTGCAGACCTATTCCTTTAAATCATGTACAATGGTGTAAATCAACAACTCAACAAAGGAAAATAAATAAGAAATAATATTTTTACTAATGTTGGCAGAGAAAACAAAGAAATTGAAAACTTCATTTATTGCAAGTGGAAAAATAAACTGTTGCCATAGCTGTAGAAAGCAGAATTACCACATGATCCTGTAGCACCAATTCCGGATATACTCGAAATAATCAAAAGCAAATGCACAAATGTATTACGCAAGTATATTATACTCTAATATTTATATCAGCATTATTCAAAATATTCAAAATGTACAAATAACTCACCAACAGAAGAATGGATAGATAAATAAAGTGGTTAATACATACCATGGAATATTATTCAGCCTTAAAATATGAATGAAATTCTGATATATTTTACAACCTGATGAATTTTGAAAACATTACACCAGCTAAAGCAAGCCACACTAAAAATAACAAATATTGTATGGTTCCATTTATATGAGATATTTAGGCATAGTTAAAGAGACAGAAATTAGAATAGAGTTTACCAGAAGAAATGATGAATTTGGAATTATTGTTTAATGGATGTAAATTTTCTGCCAGGGCCAGAGATGATGAAAATGTTCTAGAAATGGATATGAAACAATGCAAAGAGTACTTAAACAGTGCAAAGAGACAATCGGCTATGGCCTGGACGCGTCACTGTTAGCGGGTTCTCATCCATGAGAACAACTGCAAGAGCGTTCAAGCTCAAGGCCCAACAACAAGGTTTATTGAATCAACAGGAGACTGGCAGAAAGGAACGCATGTCTAAGGCCACAGTGGTTGCTGTCTCCTCCCAGACAGTGTTCCTGTGTTCAGAACTCCGAAAGGGCACTCATGGAAAATGAGGTGACACTGCAGCAGCCAACAGAAGCAGTCTGAAGGCGGGACTGGGTGCTGGACTAGACGGTGATGGGCTCACCAGCCTCTGGATGTGCTGCCAGAAAACCAGAGGCTCTTGCCAGCTCTTGAGACATTAATGGGTCCAACAGTACTCCTTGCAGGTGATGTCAGAGGCAGGACCAGAGACAGGTGCAGCGGCTGTCTATGGAGGTCAGGGCGTCTGAAAGTTCTACTGAATCACACACAGGTCAGCTGCTCGATGCTGCTCTCCCTTCAGAGGCCACATGTTGAATGCTTCTTCAAAGGTGGTTCAGCTGCTGACTCCTTCTTGAAAGGTAGTCCAATAAATCCATTCCTCTCCAGAGGCTGGCTGCAGACTGGCTCTTGCTCTACTGTATGTCTCTTTAGGGGTCTCCCACCCTACAAGCCTGGTTGGACTGTTTTCAAACCTAAGCATCTGATTGGATTGTTTAGTTCAGATCAGCTGATTTTTCCATTTTCAATCCAAACAATAGCTAATAAACTGAGTTTGAATATGATTTATCTAATTAGCTTACACAGAGTCAGTCCATTTAGAAACCTAGAGCCAGAAGTAGCAGGAGGAAAAGCCTAGCCCAGTCTACATTTGGCTCAGGGTTCTCTTGTGGGCATGTGGACTCCAGGAAGCCAAGGCCAGGGCAGGTCTTGCTAGGCAGATTTGCTGGACAACCTCCACAGGAAGTGGGCTGAGACTAGCACACTTCAGCCTCAACAAAACCTCCTTGTCCTAACTTTAGAAGAAAAAAAAATGATCAGGTGGAGATAAGATATACTACACTAATACTAGTCAAAGAAAGCTGGAGTAGCTACCTTAATTTTCAACAACAACAAAAAAAATTCGGAATAAGGAGAAGTATCAGCAATAAAGACAGGTATTAGATGATAAAGGAATCAACTCTCAAAGGAGTTATAACAATCTTTAACATATTTGAGTCTAACAAGAGTGTCAAAATACATGACGCAAAAAATACATGTGCAAATAGACAATTCCACTATTATAACTGCAGACTTCCTTCAGTAACTGATAGATTAAGCAGGCAGAAAATCAGAACTGAACAGCACCATCAATCAACTGGAACTAATTGACATTTATAGAATACTTCATCCAACAATAGCAGAACACATATTCTTTGCAAGATCACAAAGAACATTCACCTACACAGACAATATTATGGCTCATAAAGTACATCTGAATAAATTTAAAAAATAGAACTCATACAAAATAAGTTCTCAGTTCCTAGTAGGATTAAACTAGAAATCAATAACAGAAAGATAACTGGAAAAAAAACAAAATATTTGGAGCTCAAATGACACACTTCTAAATAGTTGATGGATCAAGGAAGTCTCAAAAGAAATTTTTAAACATTTTGAACAAAATGAAAATGAAAATATTTCTTACTGAAATTCGTTGAATGCAGGGAAGTTTAGAGAGAAATTGTACCATTAGATGCATACTTTAGAAAAATATCTAAAATCAATAATCTATTCTACCTAAAAACTAGAGAAACTTGAACAATTTAATCTGAAAACAAACGGATAAAATGAAGTAATAAAATAAAGCAAAAAACAAGCCTGATTGGATTGAAAATCCAGAACACAGAAAATCAACAAAATCAAGTATTTCAAGATTATTAAGATAATAAACCTCTAGACAGACTGACAAAGGGAAAAAAGGAGAGGAGATACAAATTTCTAATATGAGAAATGAAAGAGGAGTCATCTCTATTTATCTGCGCAGTGCAGGATAATAAAAGAAAAATATGTACATTACTATTCTCACAACTTGATAATTCAGATGAAATGGAACAATTCCTTGAAATGACAAAATACAAAAACTACACAAGGAGAAACTGATAATCTGACTAGACCAATGTCCACTACATTGAATCAATAATTAACAACATTACGAAAAGGAAGTTCCAGATAAAGAGGGTTTTACTGCTTAATTCTATCAAACATTTAAGGAAGAAATTTTAACAATTTTCTGCAACTGATTTCAGAACATAAAACAAAGATAGCACTTCCTAACTCAAACAATGAGGACAGCATTACACTAATACCATAAGCACATAAAGACATTACAAGAAAACAACAGACCAATATTTTTAACAAAAAAGGAAACAAAAATACTCTATAAAATATTAGCATGTCAAGTAAAAAATGTATAAAAAGAATTATACATCATGACTAAGTGGGATTTATTCCAGGTATAGTTTCAACATTCAAAAATCAATTAATGTAATCCACTACATGAAGAAGCTAAAGAAGAAACATGATTATAATAATGGATGCAGAGCAGTGATTTCACAAATTCAAAACCCACTTATAATAAAAATTCTCCAAAATAGAAATAGATAAGAACTTTCTGATTCTTGATAGAGCAGTCACAAAAATCTACAAATAACATATTTAATGATTAGAAACTGGACGCTTTCTTCTTAAGGCCAGGAACAAGCAACAATGTACCCTCTCATCATACCTAGTCATTATTTTATTAGAAGTCCAAACTAGTGCAGTAATAAGAGAAAATAAAATAAAATTATACAGCTTCGGGCAAGAAGATCAAATTCCCTTGTTTTCAGATGACATTATTGTCCCTTTAGAAAATCCCAAAAGTTAGGAGGAAAAAAACCTCCTCGAATTAACATATATAAAAATTCAATAATGTTCCTTTATACCAGAAGTAAACCATTTGAATTTGGAATTAAAAACAGAACACCACTTACATATTGCTAAAGGGGGGAAAATACTTAGGTATAAATCTAATGATATGTACATGGAATTTACATGCAGAAAACTAAAACTTGAATGAAAGAAATCAAAGGTCTAAATAAGTTGAGAGATATTATGTTCAGAGACTGGAAGTCTATCGATTCTTGGGCCCTCCCTGGTGGTGCACCAGGTTGGAGCGCTGCACTGAGAAGCTAAGCAAAAGTGTGGTGGCTTCAGTGAGTTAGATCCATGCCCCAGATATGATCCACTTGGCCCTTCAGACCTCTCCTGCTCTCCCGCTGCTCCTCTCAGCAGTGTACTTCGTCTATCTGCCTGTTCTGTTTCTGGTGAAACCTCTCACCACCTCTGCACCTCTGGCTGTACCCCAGTTCTGTATGCATAAGTAAATAAACCTTTAAAAAGAAAGTTCTTTCCACTTGATCAAGTTCTTTCCACTTGATCTATATATTTAATGTAATCCCAACCAATCATTTTAAAATATATACATATACAGATATATACCTATATACACATATATGTATATGTGTGTATGTGTGTACCTATATATATACTTAACATCATTATTCATTTTTGTACAATATTTGCTTTCTCCTCTCAGGTGTAGAAAAATTCCTACCACCAATTCATCTGTGAACCATCACCATAATTCCTTCCCTGATTTTGACCCTTCCCCATCCCCCTCTCCAGAAGAATGTCTCTAATATATAGTTGCCTGCTGATTTTGTTATTTAATTTCATCATTATTACTATTATTTCCTGATCCCTTATTTGGTAACTCTATAATATTCTTATAAGTGAAACCATATATTTTTCTTTTTCCTTATGACTCATTTCACTGAACATAGTCCCTTACAGTTCCATCCATGTTGCTATGAATGGCATGATTTTATCCTTTTTGATTGCTGAATAGTATTCCATTGTGTATATACAACACATCTTCTGGATCCAGCATTTGGGTTGTTTCCATATCTTACCTATTAAAAATAGTGCTGCAATAAACACAGAGGTGCAATTATCCTTTTGAATTAATGTTTATGTGTCCTTTGGTTAGATTTCTAGGAGTGGAATTGCTGTGACATATCATATGGAAGTTCATTTTTAATAATTTCAGGAAACTCCACACAACTTTCCATAGTGGTTTGGCCAGTTTGCATTCCTACCAGCAATATAAAACAATTTCTTTTATCTCCACATTCTTGGCAACATTTCAACAAATTATTTTGTGAATATCAACAGATTCTTACATTTATATGGATATGTAAAAGAAACAACAAAGCAAAACAAAAACAATATAGTCAACATAATACTGGAGACCAAAGTTGGAGGTCTGACGTTACTCAACTTCAAGACTAATGATAAAGCTTCAGTAACCATTCAGTGTGGTTCTGGTGAAGGATTAGACAAATAGTTCAAAAAAAAAAAAAAACAAATAGAAAGACCAGAAATAAACGCACACATATAGAGTTAACTAATCTTTGACAAAAGTGTAAAGATAATCTAATGGAGTAAGTACACTCTTTCAACAAATTGTGCTGAAAGACTTGAACAAAATCAATAACAAGATTCTTTCCCTTGAGCCTTTCACAAAAAATATAACTCAAAGAAGATCAAGAAACTGATTATATAATGTGTAATACTGCAAAACTTCTAGAAGAAAACGTAGAACAGATTTTACATAACTTTGGATTTGACAGTGAGTTTTCGAGAGAATACCAAGAGTACCACTTATCAGAGAAAAATATGGGTAAGTTACATTTTATTAAAATTCAAAATTATCTTGTAACATTATTTCTTTTTTATTGATTTACCATTGTGAGTTTCAGGAGTATAGCTACACAGCTCAATGAATGTATACATCACACCACAGCTACCACCTAGGTTCTAGCTCCATTCACTCTCAAACTGAACCCTTTACCCATTCTTCCCACTACAGTTGCCACCAGTAACTATTAAGAGCTGCTTTCATTTTGTTTTGTTAGGTCATTGGAAAAACAATATTTAGAGAATCAACAACTAAGCCATAGTCTGGGAGAAAATATTTGCAAACTACATAGTTGATAAAGGACTTGAAAACAAAATAGACAGAGAACTACAAAAAAAAAAAAAAAAAACAGAATAAAGGAAATGATAAAAATCAAAGCAGAAATAAACAAAATAGGAATTAGAAAAAAATCCAAAAGATCAGTGAAACCAAAAGTTGATTCTTTGAAAAAATAAGCAAAATAAAGAAATTTCTAGCCAAGCTAACAAAATGAAAAGGGGTGAAAGCACAAATAAATAAGATCATAAATAAAAGAGTAGAAATTACAACAGACTCAGTAGAAGTAAAAAAAAAAGTCAAATATTACTATGGACATTTATATGCAACAAGTTCAACAATTTACAAGAGATGGGCAAACTTGTAGAATGATATAATCATCTAGTGCTAAATAAAGAAGAAGTAGAACACCTAAACAGACAAATTACAAGCATTGAAAAGGAATCAGAAATCAAAATCTTCCTGCAAAACAAAAGCCCAGGACCAGATGGCATCACAAATGGACCAGTGCATGTCAAGTTCATTCAAACTCTTTGAAAATATTGAGAAGAAAGGAATACTACAAAATACATTCTATGAAACCAACATTACACTAATACCAAAAGCAAACAAAGACAGCACAGAAAAAGAAAACTACAGGCCAATCTTCCTAATGAACATAGATGCAAAAATCCTCAACAATATCCTAAACAACAAAGTTCAACAATGCATCAAAAGGATAATATATCATGATCAAGTGGGATTATTCCAGAGGCACAAGGATGATTCAACACATAAAATCAGTAAATTGAATCCAACACATCAACAAAAAGAAAACCATATGATTATATCAATATATGCTGAGAAAGTATTTGACTAAGTTTAACATCTGTTTATGATGAAGGCCTTCAAAATTCTGCAGATAGAAGGAATATAATTTAACACGCCATATAAGACAAACCCACAGCCAATATTATTCTCAATGGTGAAAAGCTGAGAGCCTTTCCTTTAAAATCAGGAACACTCCCGAATGGACAATCTACTAGAATGATATAATCATCCAAATCTAAATCAAGAAGAAGTAGAACACCTAAACAGACAAATTACAGGCATTGAGAATGAATAAGAAATCAAAACCTTCTCGCAAAACAAAAACGCAGGACCATCCTCTTAAAAGGATGTCCACTCTTGCCACTGGAAGTCTGAGCCAGAGCAATAAGACAAGAGAAAGATATACAAAGAATACAAATAGGGAAATACGTAAAACTATCACTATTTGCAGATGATTTTATAACATACATAGAGAACCTTAAAAACTCCACACAGAAATCTTATCAAAATATTCAACAAGCAAAGAAGCCGGATACAAAATAAAAACACACAAATGTCAGGAGCCTTTCTTTATACACGAATCAAATCTGAAGAAGGAGAAATCAAGAAAACCATTCCTTTCATAAGTGAAACAAAAAGTCAAATATTTGGGGATAAACCTAAAAAAGAGAGGTGAAGGACCTCTACAAAGAAAATTATAAAACATTGTTAAAAGAAATAGAAGACACAAAGAAATGGAAAGACATCCCCTGCTCATAGATTGGGAGAATTCACATTGTTAAAATGACCATCCTACTGAAAGAATTTACAGATCCCAATGCTATTCTAATAAAAATTTCATTGACATTCTTCAAATAAATTGAACAAATATTTATGAAATAAATATTGAACCACAAAACCCTCGAATAACCTTAGCTCTCCTAATGAAGGCATCACCCTCCCAGACTTTGAACTATACTACTATCATTAAAACAGTATGGTATTGGAATGAAAACAGACTCACTGACCAATGGAATCAATTAGAAAACCCAGAAACAAACCCACATATTTATGGACAACAAATCTTTGACAAAGGAGCAAAAAAATATGCAATAGAACAGGACAACTTTTTTCAATGAATGGTGCTGGAAAAACTGGACTGCTACATGCAACAGAACAAAGCTAGATTACTACCTCACATCATGAAAAAGAAAAGAACTCAAAATGTATAAAATACTTGGACATAAGACCTGAAACTGTAAAATACAGAGAAGAAAATATATGCAAAACACTACATGACACACATTTCAGTAACATCTTTAAAGACACATCCCCCAAAGCAAAGAGAGTGAAGGAAAGGATGGACAACTGGGATTACATCAAATTAAAAAGTTCCTGTACAGCAAAATAGACATTAATCAAAACAAAAAGACACACTACTGATTGGAAAAATATTTTTGCACACAATACTAGTGATAAGGGACTGATCACAACATCTGAAAAGAATTCACAGGACTCAACAAAATCATAGAAAACAATCCAGTCAGAAAATAGGCAGAAGAGCTAAAGATACTTCTCCAAAGAAAAAATGTAAATGACCAACAAATACATGAAAAAATGTTCAAAATCACTTGAAATCAGGTAAATGCAAATCCAAACCACAGTGAGATAACACCTTACACCAGCAAGAATGGCACATATTAAAGAAAAAAAAAAACAGGAAACAACAAATGTTGACGAGGATGTGGAGAAAACCAACTCTTCTACCCTGCTAGTGGGAATGCAAACTGCTTCAACCACTATGGAAAGTCGTGTGGAGTTTCCTCAAATTACTAAAAATGGAGCTTCCATATGACCCAGCAATCCCACTCCTAGGTATCTACCCAAAAGACACAAAAGCAGTGATTCAACAGGACACCTGCACCCCCATGTCTTTTGCTGCTCTATTTACAATAGGAAAGACTTGGGATCAACCCAAATGCCCCAAAATAGATGACTGGATTAAAAAGATGTGGTATACATACATACATACACACACACACATGTGTGTATAAAGTGGAATATTATTCAGTAATCAAAAATATGAACTCATGCCTTTTGCAGTAACATGGATGGACCTGGAAGGGATCATGCTTAGTAAAATGAGCAAGAAAGAAAAAGAGTGATACCGTATGGTTTCAATCATAACAGGAGTGTAAAGGACTGGGGGAGGGGAAGCAAATGTAATAAGAAAACCAAAAACAACAACTACATACTAGAGACATTTTATGGGGGTGGAAGGGAGAGTGAGATAAAAAAAAATGGGGTGGGAAAGGTGCATGGGACTATGGTGATGGCACACAGGTGAACTGGTGGTGGGAACATAGGAATTGCAACTGAGATGTAAAAACAAACTAAAAAGAGAGAGAGAGAGTTCAAATAATACCTGTGCTTGGCATCTTGTTCTTGGATGTGGAGTCTTCGGTACTGTCTCAAGGTTACATTTACATTTATACATACCAAGTGTGTCCGAGAGAAACAATGCTGAGATAGCATCTGTTGTACGTAAAAGACTTTTCCAAAAAGTAAGCAATCTCATATCACCATTTCAGAAGTCATATCAAGGTACTATAATACCTGTACAGTACCCAGTTGAGAAGAATATCTTACCTAGAAGTACTACATACTAGTACTCCTACTAGTGGGGTAGGAGAAGATCCTGAGTCAGCCTGACAACAATGAAAAAAAAAATACTTTACATCCTATTTTCAATAATTTAAATACATGCTAAGTCATATGTTGTTGATAACACTGTTCAGTGACCACAATTGTATTTTTAAATCCTTCATAGTCCAATAATGAACACATGTAACACGATGTGAAATATGGACTCTATAGATGAGAAACTTTGAAATGTGAATCAGGAAAAATAATTCAAAAGGCTATTTTTGTTATTGTATTTACACATGGAAAACAATTTAAGGTATACTTTACAAATATGTTACTTCTTGCCAAAAATAAAGTCACGTTTATCTGAAAAAAAAAAAAAAGAATTACAAATAGAAAGACTGTGACTGGGAGAATGTGAGAAGACCATGGAAATTAGTACCCAAATTAAGCAATAGAAGTGATAACTAATGGATGCTTTGGTGGTGGGGAAACTCTGGTGACCACATCTGAGAAGAGAAACTCTATATTGTGAAAAACTAACAAAGATGTTTAAAAAATAAAAAGAAAGGGAAAGAAATAAAAGAGATGAATTGTTGCAACAGGAACTTTTTGTTACCTTGCAGTGGGAACACAATGAGGGACACAGCAGTTATGGGCTTTCAAAGCAAGCCTCTCTGCTTGAGAAGAACTTCTTGTGCCATTTATTGAAATCATACAGGATAGAAAAGCTGATCATGTGACAGTGGTATGAGGAAAAGGGTCCACAGGGGGGAGGGCTGGGAATGGGGGACAAAGTTTTACAAGGGACAGGGAAGGGAATATCATGACCATGTGTAGGATGTTATCACCAGCAAAGTTATCCTGAGACCACCAAGGAGACAGACATATAATCAGGTTAACAGCGGCCTAGGTGTCCCAGGGCCTGCCTCATGATACTAACTACACTGGGTAGGTAGTCAAGGAATGTTCTACTCTGATTTGTGGATAACGAATAGGTCACAGTTTTCCATGAGTGGCCAGCTCATAGGAACCCACAATGAACATCTCTCAAAGAGAAGGACTATAACATATGAAGATATATCTAAAGACTCTGATATGAATGCAAAATACCTCACTAGAAGGTATACTGTTAAAATTCTTCAAGTGATGAGTAAAGAATTCAATCAAGTTCAGTTCAAGCTGCTGCGAGGTTTTTATCCAGTGATGCAAAGCCATCAGTTGATGACTTAATAATATGTGGGTTATTCCTACTTTAATCCATTGTCTTCAGTGAGATGGCAGTCTTTCTTTATAATTCAAAGTGCATGGGTTTGAGAAACATTGCATCTGGAACATATAAACAGTCCAAACAATAGTTCAACCCAATGCTGTGCCACTTCTCAGGAGGCTTCTCCATACACACCATCAAAATCTGTGAGCAAGCATTGTAGGTACAGGGGAATGTAGGCAATGGGCCACAGTATAGAAACTAGGTTTCTTCAGGAATTTTTGAAGACTGGAAATCTTAACTTTCTGTCATATGCCTGCCTACTCCTATGATTTTTTAAATAAAATGTCAAGTCGTGATGGTCAACATATATCATCTCAAAATCCCACCACTCCCTGGTGGCTCAATGGGTTAAAGCAGAGCACTGCAAGGCTAGCCGCAGCTGCTTCAGCACCAGTTTGATCCCTCGCCAGGGAGCTGACCCACATGGCACAGCAGATCTCACCTATCTCACCTACTGCTCCCCTCAGCAGTGTACTTCATTGATCTGCCTGTTCTGTGCCCCACTCTGTCTCTAGTGAATCCTCTCGCAAACACCCCCAGATCTCTGGCCTGTACCCCAGTTCTGTATGCATAAATTTATACATCTTAAAAAAAAAAAGCCCACTACTCCCAACAGAAACCATTCAGGAGATTCTTGCAGCTCTTTATTCATCACACAGATGTAAATTACTAGCAAATAAAGTTTTGGCTCTCTTTTATCTTACTAATGCTGGCTATGAATGAATACAGATGGTAAATAGACTCTGGAATAGTCAGTCATTTGGTCTCTCTGCTCAGCCACCAGAAAGCTAAAGTTCAGACTGTGGCACTTAAAGCTGTGGGCAACGATGTTACAAGAACTGACGAGCAAACACATGTAGTTTTGAACTGTGATGCTCTTTCACACTTCCCAGCACTTGTGACACATTGCAAAGAGAAAATTAATAACGAAGCAGTGGGGTTCCTCTCTAACATCCCCACAGGAAATCAGCAAATTCAGGCAGTAATTGATGCCAATCTTGTGCCAATGATAATACACTTTTTTTTTAATACACCTTTTGGATAAGGGGGAATTGGGCAGTTAGAAATAAGCTGCTTCAGCCATACATAACAACAATTAGAGAAAGGAAAAACAAGTGGCTTACCTATTCCAACAAAATATTATCCCACCTTTTCTCAATTTGTTGACTGTAAAAGATGAACACATTGTATAAATCGTCCTTGCCATATTATAATAAAATGGCTGAAGATGAGGCAGAAACCATAGCCAATCTTATAGATAGAAGAATGTGGAGGACTTGAAAAAATTGAACAACATCAAAATCATGAAAATGAAGATATCTACAAGTTGGTCTATGAAGCAATTAATGGGTTCCTTTCTTTAGATGATACTGACGAGGACCCCAGCCTTGTTCCAGAGGCAATCCAAGGTAGAATATTTGTTTTCAATTCATCTTCCAGTTTTAGAGAGATCTTGTGGAAGTAAGGTACAATGCAGTATTGATAAATACATATAAAGATTTGACTCATCGTGGGCATCTGCTACTGCATTAAATTGGGAAAGAAGATGGCGAATGGGAATGAGCAGCAAATTGCAACATATACTTTGTGTGAATGCTTATTTAGCCTATTCAAAGTAAAGAGGGCTACAAGTCATAGATCTTCAGTGCCTGCTGGGAACCACTGACTTACTCTATATCAATTCATGCAGTACTGTCATCTTCAAGCCTTGTGAGCATAAAGGAGAACAGGATGCCAGGTTCAGCTTCTACCTAAGGTCCTTCACTCATGAGGCAGACTCCTAACCCTGGGGTAACTCTGATGCTGTACATGAATGCCAGCAAGCTTGATTTGCCTCCAAAGGGCTGACAACAAACCTAGTAAGACATCAAAGTGAGATCATAAATATTAATGTACACTGGACATGAAAACAAAAACTGATTTAGCAGCAGACCTTGGTTTACTCTGCAGCCTGTATTTTCTATTTCTCCCCCTCCCTTTTGCCATCCCCATCTTTTTCTTTTGTTTTTGTTTTTATTTGCTTTACCTACTAGTTGCTTTATGTGTCAGAAAACTTTTCAGGAAGGTTTCCCTGTGCGTTTGTCCCAGATCAATGTTTCATGTTACAAAGTCTTCCATATCATCAAAACTAATTTGTGTAGATTTTTGCATGAAAAAAGCATAAATTTTGCTTCAAAATAGACTGTTATAGTAACACAAGTTGTCATAATAGTATATAACAGTAAAACGTGCTTTAGAAAGTCATCCTTTTCATTTTCAGAGATAATATAGAAACTTTACATGAGATAAATCTATAGCAGAGTTGTTGTTTAGACTTTGTTCGGTCTTATAAATAAAAAGAACGTTTTGGTTGTGATAGAATACCATGCTGTATTTAAATGTTACTTGTTTTCAAAGCAAACGATATGGAAATGTTACAGGACAACCCAGTTGGGTAGCTTGACTGTGGATCCTCACTCATGCACTTAAGATTCAACTGCACACACACGCACACACACAAAGGTCAATAACGGGTTTGTTTACAAGGGAAACGGGAAATTAGTAACTCAAGGAAAGAGAGAGAGATAAGTAATAAGTCCTCCCAGTTCCTCTGACCTGAAACCCCAATAGCATGCTGAAACTGGTGAAGAGTCAAGAGACAAGCCTTGAACCATGAGGCCAAGTGAGCCCTGAAGCCCCCATGTCCAGTTTTATATTCCAACCTGACTGCTTAACTCCAACCTCAGGTCTCAGCATGCTTCTCTTGGGTAATGATGGGATTTGTAGTTCCAGTACCTGGGATAGGAGTGGAATCCAGGAAACCTGTATCTGTAGAGTTTATTTAGGACGTCCTTTCCCCCTTACAGAAACTTCTAAAATGGAGTATGGTACATATGTATTGCTGAATAAACACAGATGATAAGGTTGGAGTAGAAGTACTACAAATCACGTAATGGCTTGAACACCTTTAATAATACGCCTATTCTGTTCAGTGGTTTTAGAATCTTTTTACCTTAGATGTAATCAGCCACTAACAGTCTATTTTGATCCACTGTAAGGTGAAAACTATTTTTTCAAAACTTGCATAGAAGTTGTACATGTGGCTTTTTATAAATGGATCATTCCTGTTTAGAAGTTATAAACACTAAATAAATTTCAACAAATAAGAACTCTCAGGCAGTTCATTGCAGGAAATCCTGGGCCTTCCTCTCTGAATGCATGTGTTGCGTGAAGAGCAGTTTGCTATAAGAAACATACTAGATTGGCCACCATTAGTATCTGTATCTACTTTGTGTTTAAAAATCAACTGGTAATTCTGAAACACCGTAGAATGGATAAAATTATTTTTGCAATACTAATTCCTAATTGAATTAGTTTTTTTCTTTTTGCATCATTTCTTGTCATTAGAAATTAGAAGTAGCAGAAAACCAGCTTATGAAATTCAACTACACAGAGTGTAGGCTAGATTGCTTGAGGTAATAAACATAAAACTTAAAGCAATGTTTTACATGGAAAAATTAAAAAGTATAAAATTAAATAATATCCTAAGCCTTCACAAAATCTGCATAACTGTTTATAACAGCATTATTACTGATCACAAAAAAATTGGAAGCAACCAAGTGGTTCTTCAATTGATGAATGGGTAGACAAACTGTAGTGCATCTGTACAATAGAATATTAATCTATGATTTAAGAAAGAGTATCAAGTCAAAAACAACATGGGGAAACCTACAAATATACTGCTTAGTGAAAGAAGCCAGTCTGAAAGAGCTACATGACACATGATTCTAATCATATGAAATGGAAAGTATAAATAAAATGGTCTGCGGCTACCAGGGGCTGGGATCAGGGTGCTATGTGGAAGTATGAAGCACAGGTAAGTTTTAGGGCAAAAAACATCTGTATGATAATATAATGGTATATAGGAGGCAATATTTATCTTTGTGAAATCACTTAGAACTTTTCTTATAGTAAGAGTGAAACTTAAAGTGTACAATTTAAAAATATTTTTTGAGAGATCATGAATTCCAGGAAATAATGTATCCTATCATAAGACAGGCTAACTATACTACAATATGAGAACTTCACTGAAGAGAGTGGGGGGATTAGGTCCTAACCTAAAAATATTTGGAAATTAATGTCGTGAGACTAAAGACACAAGGTATTCTCATAAGCATTGTAATCTGTTTATAAATTCTGTTTCCCATGTGGGTATGACTTAATTATGATGGTGCTATACATGTATACTGGAATTGGAGAGTTAAATATATGGCAGATGTTGGGAACCTGGTTTCTCATTTTTGGCATGGAAATTTATAGATACACAAGGGAGGAGGCTAAAATGTTCCGTGTGGTAATGGGTCAAAGTTGAATATGAACTCATGTTTAATGTAGATACAGATGGTTACATATAGAACTGTTTGTAGTATGTGTACATTCTTGGGTTAAGCTATTAATCTATACACACTTCTTTGCTCTATCAACAAAGAGATCTAGAAGCAATGAAAAAACGGAACAAATAACACATTTAGCTTCCAAATACTGGTTTCTTCAATAAAAGGAATGAGGGCTCCTTGGAAAAATGGCTGGTTCTGGAAATGGAGCAGGAAATATACATGATGAGCCTAGCATCTGCTAGTGATACAAAGTAAAGAAATGCTTAGAAACTTATACAGACAATGATGAAGATCTGTCAAAGGAGTACAGGAGCCAAATAAAAGAGCTCCTAATGGTCAAAATTAGGATAAATTAAACAGTAAAATAAATCAAGTTGCATTTAATTAATAACCCAAAGTAAAATATGAAAGTTCATAAATAGGTACTGATAGAAATCATTGATTTAATAGATGGGGTCAAGAAACAAATCTTCTGCAGAATTCCAGAAAATGTAGATGTTCTTGCTTTAAGGATGGGGTGGAAAATAGTCCACTTCTTTTGCTTTTTAAATTATGTTTGTTGACCTAACATCGTGATACAACACTGTATATGCCTTAGGTGTCATTTCACAAAAGTGTGTTGCCAAACTCATCCACCAACAAAGAGCCACAGACCTTCAGGATACTCCATCATTAGTCCCACCCTCCACACTCCCTTTCTAGTAGTTACAGGTCTGCAGTCAGATTCCGAGGGTTTATTTTTGTTTTATTCTTGTCTGCTCCTTTACCTTTTTTTTATTTTTTGCATATTCCACATATAAATCAAATCATCCAACATTTGTCTTTCTCCTTCTAATTTCCTTTACCATGCATAATCTGCCTCAATTCTATTCATATCACACATGGGAATATTTCATCCTTTTTAAGTAGATAGTGGAGTAGTATCCCATCATGTATACATAAAACATATATTTCTTTAAAATATCTATTCTTTTTTTTTAAGATTTATTTTGTGCATACAGAACTGGGGTACAGGCCAGAGGCTCAGGGGCGGTGAGAGGCTTCACCAGAGACAGAGTGGGGAACAGAACAGGCAGATCGACGAAGTAACTGCTGAGGGGAGCAGCGGGCGGGTCAGGAGAGGTCTGCCACACCATGTGGTCACCTCCGGGGCAGGCGGGAATCGAACTCATGCGGAAGGGGCTTTAGATTCTCAGTGCTGTGCTTTAACCCGCTGTGCCACCAGGAGGGCCCTAAAATATCTATTCTTAATTGAGGTAATATTAGGATCCTCACATCAGGTATTCCCACTGGGCTGCATTCATCAAATCAGCCAAAATCCACCAAATAGTCCATTGTGCTTGCTTACCTTTTTGTTCTTACCTTTCCTCTATCCCTTCCAAATGTGGATGCCTCAGTTCTGTAGTCAGATTTTAAAGGTTAGATTTTAAGCTTATCTTTATCTGACTCTTAGTTTGGTTTTTATATATTCCACATATTAATGACACCATCCTGTAGTTTTCTTTCTCTCTCTGATTTACTTAGCACTGCTCCTTTGCTCCATCCATGCTGCTGTAACCACATGAGTTTATCTTTTTTTTTTTTTTTTTGGCTTGGTGAATAGTATTCCATTGTGTGTATACCAGGTCTTGACCCACTCATCTGATCTGGGACACTTAGCTTCCTTCCATAATTTGGTTATACTAAATACCACTGCAAAAAACATGGGAGTGCATGTTTCCTTCTGTTTTTATTTAAACTTTTAAATATATATACATATA
>NW_004567144.1:3001334-3007728 GCF_000260355.1 Condylura cristata
TATATATATTTGCATCATTGTTCATTTTTGTACAATATTTGCTTTCTCCTTGAGGGTGTAGTCCCTGTAAAATTCCCACCACCACTTCACCTGCGCACCATCACCATAGCCCCTTGTGCTCTTCCCTCTCCTCTATTGATCCCTCTCTCTCCCCCTCCCCTGAAGAATGTCTCCGATTTATAATTGCCTGTTAAATTTGTTTTTTAATGTATTATTGTTGTTGTTGTTGTTGTTTATTACCTTATCCATTATATGTTTCCCCTATATACCTCCTATAAATGAAGCCATTTGATATTTTTCTTTTTCCTTCAGGTTTGTTTACCTGAGCACTGTCCATTCCAACTCTATCCATACTGTTGTGAATGGAATGAGTTCTTTTATTTGATTGCTGAATAGTATTCCACTATGGATATGTCTTTTACATCCAGTCATCTTTTTTGGGGCATTTGGGTTGTTTCCATATCTTACCAATAGTAAATACTTCTACAATAGACATAGGTGCAAGTATCCTTTTGAATGAATGTTTTTGTGTTCTTTAGATAGAATCCTAAGAGTGAAATTTCTGGTAGTCAGAGAAACCTCCACAGAGCTTTCCATAGTGGTTAGACCAGTTTCCATTCCTAGCAGCAAAACAGCAACGTATGAGAGTTCCTTTTTCTCTACATGCTTGCCAACTATTGTTGCTAGTTGTTTGTTTGTTTGTTTTTAAATATATACCATTCTCACTTGTGTAAGGTGGCATCTCATTGTGGTTTTGATTTGCAGCTCCCTGATTATAAGAGATATTGAAATTTTTTTTTCATACATCTGTTGGCCATTTGCATTTCCTCTTTGGAGAAGTGTCTTTTTTAGTTCTTCTGTCCACCTTTTGACTGGATTGTTTCTGTTGAGTTCTGTCAGTTTTTTGTGGATCTTTGGGATCATTCCCTTATCAGTTCCCTTATCAGTTGTATGAAGTGCAAAAAGTTTCTCCCAATCAATCAATAGGATGTCTTCTTGTTTTGGCTAAACTCTCTTTTGCTGTACAGAAGATTTTCAGTTTGATGTAATCCCAACTGTTTACCTTTTCCTTTATTTTCTTTCCTTTGGGAGATGAGACTTTTAAGTTGTGACTGAGATGTATGTCATGTAGTGTTTTACCTATATTCTCTTCTATTTAATTTATGGTTCATGTCTTGTGTTCAGTTATTTTATCCATTTTGAGTTGGTTTTAGTCTAGTTTCATTTTATTGTGTGTGATAGCCCAGTTCTCTCAGCACCATTTATTGAACAAACTGTCCTTGTTCCATTGCATAGTCTTTGCTCCATTGTCAAAGATTAGTCTTCCATAAATGTGTGGCTTTATTTCTGGGCTTTCTAAACATACATGTTTGTCTTAACCTACAATGCTGTATGTGGCCTGTGCATGAGGTAGGGGTTCACGCAGACCCAAACACTGGCACTCTTCCAAGTGGCTGTGCTCTCTAATAGGGCTGGCCATCCCTGTGCTTTCTTGGCTTTACTTTCTGTTCCAGATAGTGTGCACGGGTGCACATGAGTCACAGGCAGCTGACTAAAGTGCCCTGTATTGGATGTTGCTGCTCATATCTGTTTGCTGGGGCCTCTCTCTGCCTTTACTTGTTTCCAGGAGTGGTGTTTGTGGTTCGCTGGCCTCCAACATTCCTGTGAGCCAGCAGGTAATTCCCTGGGACTGGCTGCCCACCTTTGTTTGTGGGGCCCTCTTTCTGTCTTTATTCAGTTTCAGAAGAGGTGCTGTGGGTGGGGGGTCAGCCTTTGTTTGTTGATCCCTCAGTACCTATACTCAGTTCCAGAAGGTATGCTGGGGGGGGGTCACAGAACTGCAACAGTCTTGCAGGCCAGCCTCAGCTCTCTTGAGACTGGCTGCTCAACTTTGATTTTTGGATTGTTTTCCTAACTTCCATTTCATTTTTTCTTTTTTTAAAAAAAGATTTATCTATTTATGCTTACAGAAATGGGGTACAGGACAGAGATGTGGTGGGTGATAAGATTCACCAGAGACAGATTGGGGAGCAGAACAGACAAATGTACTAAAATATACTGCTGAGGGGAACAGCAGGTGGGCCAAGAGAAGTCTGCTATGCTACGTGTGTCAGCTCCCTGGCTGGGGATTGAACTCATTCTGCAGTGGTTTCAGAGAGCTTCATAATGCTGTTCTTTAACCCATTGTGCCACCAGGGAGGACCCCATTTCATTTATTTCTGCTTTGACTTTTATTATTTGCTAGGCTGTTTTAATTATTATCACTTTGTTTTTCTTGTGTGTTTGTGTGTGTATCTGTTTTGCCAGGATTGCTTAGGGTTTTCTGAGTCTTTAGTGATTCTGTACGAATTTTGTTAGAGTTTGCCCAAGTTCTTTGAAGAATGACATTAATATTTTTATTCATATTACATTAAATCTATATATTGCTTTGGTAGGATGACCACTTTGACAATGTTTCTTCCAATCCATGATCAGGGACTATCTATCCATTTCTTTATATTTTCTTCTATTTCTTTTGATAAAACTATATTTTCTTTATCTATTCATCTGTTGTTGGGTGCTTGGATTGTTCCTATACCTAGCCTGTTGTAAATAGTGCTGCAATGTCATGGGACTACATATAAACCTTCAAATTAATGATTCTGTATTCTTTGGGAATTTACCTAGAAATGTAGTTGCTGATCAAATGGTATTTTTTTTAATGCTTTGAGAAACCTTCATACCGTTTTCCACAGAGACTGAACTAGTTTATATTACTCCCAATGGTGTATGAGGGATATTTTTTCCCTCCACACCCTCACTAGCACTTGTTTCCAAAATTTTGATATAAGCTGTTCTCCCAGGTATAAGGTCGTATTCTATTTTTGTGATAGTGAGAGATACGTGCAATTTTTTAAATGTGCTTGTTGGTCATTTATGTCTTCTTTGGATAATTATCTATATTTAGTTTTTCTACATTTTAACAATTATTTTATTTTTTGGTTTGCATGAGTTACTTGTAGATTTCAGATATTTGCCCTTGTCATATGTATGATCTGCAAATATTTTCTCCTTTATGATATGATGTCAATTTATTTTAATAATAGTTTCATTTGCATGCAGATTTTTTAAAAATTTAATGTAGTCCTATTAGTTTACATGTTTTTGTTTTAGTTTCTGTTGCTATTGTAATTGAGCACTCAGAGAAACTTCTGAAGGCACTGTCTCACATATTTGGGAAATATTTGTAACATCTTCTCAATTTTTCTGTCAATTAAAGCTACCTTTAAAGTTTATTTTAAAATATTGTATTAGCCAAAAGGTGACAATGTGCATCTTGTTGTCACTCTGGTCTGAATTTTTTTGGTTAAAGGTGATGTTGAACATCGTAGGTTTATTGTCTATGTATACTTTTATTTTATGATATATCCTTTTCCTGTCCTTTGCCCATTTGCTACTGGACTATTTATTTTTTCATCAACAGATGTTAAATCAAGGAAATTATCCCTCTTTCACATGTGCCCTTTCTAATATGTCATTTGTCTTTCAATCTTGTTTATGGGATTTTTTGATGTACAGAAAGTTTTAATTTTTCTTTAAAGATTTATTTATTCGTACAGAACTGGGGTACAGGCCAGAGATGCAAAGGGTGAGAGGATTCACCAGAGACAGAGTGGGGAGCAGAACAGGCAGCTGGACGAAGCACACTGCTGAGGGGAGCAGCGGGCAGGTCAAGAGAGGTCTGCCTCGCCATGCGGATCTCCTTCAGGGCAGGAGGTGATTGAACTCATGCGGAAGTGGCTTAAGCTTCTTTGTGATGTGCTTTAACCCTCTGCACCACCAGGGAGGGCCCAAAAGTTTTCATTTTTATGTAGCCAATTCTGTCAATCTTTTATGGTTTGCAGATTTCATATTATGCTTGAAAATGTCCGTTCTACACTGAGACTATAAAAATGCTTATTCATTTTTCCTTCTACTATTTTTGTGGTTTCATTATTTTTCACATCTTATATTGTTATACCAAAAAATTTATGGTATAAAGAGTTAGGAAAAATTCTGCCCTAGGTCCTCCCTGCTGGTGCTACAGGTTAAAGCACAGCACTATGAAGCTATCCACAGCCACAGCAGTACAAGTTCCATCACAGCCAGGGGGATCACCCACATGGCTTGGCAGACCTCTCCTGCTGACCTGTCCACTGCTTCCCTCAACAGTGTATTTCAGTCGATCTGCCTGTTCTCTCCCCATTCTGTCTAAGGGGAATCCTCTCACCTCTCCCTCATGCCACCCACACCTCTGGCCTGTACTCCAGTTCTTGTGTGTAAATGAATGAATGAATGATTCCATTTTAAAATCCAGCCCTATTTATTTTCTAAATAATTGGTTATCCTAATGGTGCTTTATTAAATATTGCTTTTCCCCAATAAATTTCAATTGATAGGAAACCAAGTTACCTCAGCAGTGGCAGCCACCTTAGTGGTGGAAGCTGGCAGCAGCAGAGGTGGTCTCCCAAACTTCTTCTCCACCACAAGCCAGTTCTGGCTGTGGCTTCTCAGAGCCCAGAAACTGTCCTTTCTTGCATACTTCCTGGATCATAATGGACAAATCAGTTGTGATGTTTGAGGTAATTGGTCCAATCAGCCACAGGATTGAAAAACAGTCTGATAGGACTTGCAGGTGGGGTATTCTGAGAGGATGTAAATGAGGGCCAGTGGGCATTGAAGAGAATTTTCCAGACTCTGAAGAAAGAAGGACAGAAGCCAAACCCCCCTCAAAAAAAAAAAAAAGAAAAGAAAAGAAAAGAAAAGAAACATTCCATTCAGCTGCCAATCTCTGAGAAGGAATGAGAAGCCAAAGAACTTTCTGTCAGTCATTGGACTTCTGGTCCTGTCTTTGATGTCACCTTCAATGAGTACCAAATGCTCTTGGTCTAGTGTCTCCAAAAGCTGTTTTTTGTTGGTATAATCCAACAACCCACAAAGGGCTGTTAATACTTGGTGTCTCTGATACCACTTCTGGAGGACCGATAGTCCATTACTGGCCATTACTGTCCAGCACTCCTGGTAACAGGTGACTATTACTCTCCTTCTGGTAGGCACTCTCTGGGTGAGATAGCCAGCCACTTGTAGGTACAGTAAGCTCTTTATTTCCTGTGTTTGTAAAATAAATCCTGTGGTGATTGTTCATGGAGCCTGAAGTATCTTGCAGTTGTGTGCAGGTGAGAATCCTGTCTTATTAATGGACACTGTCCTTTGATAGGCGATAGGCTGCTACACATGGGCATTGTATTTCTATAGCCCTTGGTTTTAGTTTTTGGCCTTTTGGCTGGCTGTCTTATTGAAAGCTTGGGTGGGCAGGCGGCCAATCCGGCATCCATCCATCAATCCTCCTATCCTATCATCCTGACTGAGTGCCCCTGTTTCTTAATGACTTCTAAAGCAAGTTAATTGTGTATTGGTTTATTTCTGGGTTTTCAATTTGTATTCTACTGATGTATCCTGGAATGGTGCTACAATGTTTCAAGCACTGTAACTTTGAAATAAATTTTAATATCTGGTAGAGCAAATTCTCTATTTAGTTTTATTTTTCAGATTTTTTTTTTTTTGCTATTCCTTAATATCCCCAGATAAACTTTAGAATAACTTTGTAAAGTTTCAAAAACTAAAACAACCTATGAAACCTTGAATTTTCTTCGGCAATGCATTTAATTTACAGGTTAATTATGAAAGAACTGGAAGATGTTAAAGTTTTGAGCATTCCTATCTATGACAAAGGCATTTACCAAGGTCTTTTTTTACATTTTCCTCATAGAATTTTATGCTTTTCTTCATATGAACCTTAAAGTTTTGTAAATTTGTATTCCGAGGTATTCCTTTTATTCAAGATTTATTTATTTACGCATGCAAAAACTAGGGTATAGTCCAGAGGTGTGGAGGGGTGTGGTGAGAGGATTCACCAGAGACAGTCTGGGGAGCAGAAATGGTGGAGCCACTGAAATACATTGCTGAGGGCAGCAGCAGGTGAGACAGGAGTGGTCTGCTGCTCCACATGGGTAGCACCGTGGCCAAGGATTGAACTCATGCTGCTTGGCTGCAGATAGCTTCAAAGCTTCATACTTCTGCACTTTAATCCCTTGCACCACCAGGGAGGCCTTGTATTTTGAGGTATTTGATTGCTATTGGCAATTGATTTTCCACCATTACATTTTATTATGCTCATATAAGAGAGTGGTCTCTATCTTCTTTTAGCTTCTTTAAATATTCTTGTCAGTAGGGTGTCCACTATCGCCACTGCTCTTCAACATAACACTGGAAGTTCTAGCCAGAGCAATAAGACAGGAAAAAGGCATTCAAGGAATCCAAATAGGGAAAGAAGTAAAACTATCCTTATTTGCAGACAATATGTTAATTTATATGG
>NW_004567144.1:3009518-3040007 GCF_000260355.1 Condylura cristata
GGGGAGGGAAGTGCACGGGATTATGGTGATGGCACACGGGTGACTTGGTGATGGGAAACCCACTGGGATTACAATTGAGATAGGGAAAAAAATGTACAAAATGATGTAAAAATAAACTGTTATAAAAATATTCTTGTTAGTTATTCTTGATAACCTTGTTATAAAGGTTACAAAGTCTTGATTCATAATTTCATAAAACAAATTGGTGGACATTTTCTTATTTTGCTATTCCCTGCTCCCTGGACAAGTTTTTTTGTGAGATTGTATTTATTGGCTTCTTGAATGTTAATAGAACTCACCTGTGAAATTATCTGGGCTGTGGCATTTGGAGTAAGGGGTGTGGTAGAGTTTTAGCCATTGATTCATTGATTCAAAGTTTATATGTCTCTTCAGGTTTTCTGTTTTTTTCTTTATTGTTAAATCATAATTTCCTAGGATTTTGTCATTTTGTTTTAGATTTCAGTTTATTAGCAAAAAATAGTTTATGGTATAACATTTTTAATCTTTTTTATTTCTAGTTATGAATTTTTTTCTACATTTACTTATCTCTTATTTGATTAGTGTTTTTGAAGGTTCATATATTTTCAAAGAACCAGTCTTTTTAAAGAAAAAATTGATAACTAAATCCTCTGTAATGTAGCTTAATTGCATTAATTCTTGTTCATACCTTTGTAATTTCCTTCTTCCTATTTTCTTTGAGTTTAGTTCATACTCCTTTTTTAGCTTTTTTTTATTGGATGTAATATATAAATTGTTCATTCTTAGGTTTTTCCTAATAAGGACATTGAAGACTATAAATTTGTGTTTATGTACAATAGTACTTTGCTGCACCACACAGATTTTGACATGAGGTGTTTCATTAACATTTGATTTATAAATATTTTTGAATTTCCTTTATGGCTCCTTGGAACAACGAGTTAATGAAACAAGTGTTTTTAAATTTCTCTCTATTTTTTTAAAGATTTATTTATTTATTCATACAGAACTGGGGTACAGGCCAGAGATGCGGAGGGTGAGAGGATTCACCAGAGACAGAGTGGGTAACAGAACAGGCAGATCTACGAAATACACTGCTGAGGGAAGCAGCGGGCTTGTCAGGAGAGGTCTGCAGCACCATGTGGATCTCCTCTGGGGCAGGCGGGGATCGAACTCATGCGGAAGTGGCTTAAGCTTCTTAGTGCAATGCTTTAACCCGCTGCGCCACCAGGGAGGGCCCTCTCTCTGTATTTTTAATATTTTGTTTTTGCTCTTAACTTCTAAGTTAATTGTGCTGTGCCTAGAGACTAGGGCTTTTATGTTTAAAATGTGTCTTTTGTAACAATATAAAACTGAATTTTGAAATTAAAATCAATGTACAATTTCTGAATTTTAATTGGTAGATTACTCAATTATATCTCTGTTGATTATTGAAATATCTTTATTTATTCACACCATACAATTTTCTGCTTTATATCTTATCTGATTTTATAATTCTTTTCACTTTTTCTATCTTCTTCCCAAGTAATTGAACTTTTGCTATTCAATTTTCTTCTTCTACTGGTTTGCATTTTTAGTAGTTACCCCTAAATATAATATTATACTGAAAGGAACAAATCTAAAGGTTGCCAATATCTATACCATCCTCCTGAACTATACCAGAATTTTCTAGCACTTTAATATTGATCACCCCTTCGACTTACTTATTATTGTTGTCCAATAATTTAATTCCACCTTTTTTTTAAATTTCCAAACTCAGCCATTATATTGTTTCACATAGGCAATGGTTGTTTATACTTACTTAAATATTTTTTTTTTTTGCTCATTATTCTTTCTTTCATTTCAGGAAATTCATTTAGATGTTTCTTTATTGAACATCTGGTTATGGATGTCTGAAAATTACTCATACTGTTATCTCAAGTATTAATTGTCTAGATTGAGAGATATTCTTCGTTGGCACTTTGAAAAATATTGCTCTATCTTCTGATTTTGACTGTTGCTTTTCAAAAATCTGCTCTTGGTTTAATAACAACATTTCCTTTGGAACTAATCCATCATTTCTGCCTGGTTCTTTTTCATACTTTCTCTATCTTTTCCCCACAATATGTCTACGGGTGATTTCCTTTGTATTTGCCCTGCCTGGCATGTGTTATAATTCCCAAATCTAATGATTTATGTCTTTCATTAATAAAAGAAAATTATCAGCCATTATTCTTTGGGTGTTGCTTCTCTCTCATTTCCTGCATTCTTTCCATCTAGCAATGCAATTAGACCCATGTTAGCTCTTCTCTATGTATCTTCCATATCTTTTAATTTCTCATTTATAATTCGAATCTCTTTCTGTCTCTGATGCATTCTGAGCAATTTTTAAGTTCTACTTTTCAGATCACTGATCTCTCTTTATTCCAGTTTAATTTGCTGTTTATTCACTCTCCATTGAGTTTTTAAGATGAACAAGTCCGTTTTTATTTTAGAAAACTTATTTGGTTCTTTAAAAAAAATGCTAGGCTTCCAGATCAGACATGATAGTGTAGACTAGTTACTATAGCAATTATCCTATAAATAATATAAAAGGCAACTAGAAAGAATGCTAAGAGATGGAAAGAGGACAGAGAATAAAGACACATCAGCAAGGCATTTGCAATCCATTACCCAATGGATGTTGACTCAGTTGGACCTCACAGTTACTTATCCTCAACTTACCAATACAAGGTGGCCCAAGTAACTTCATTTCTCCTCCCCCCCCCCGCTAAAGGGAAGGAGAATTCCAATGAAACCCCCAAGAGAAGTTAGTAGCCCTGTCAAGGGAGTGCTGTAGAAATCAACTTTGGCCCAAAGTGACCAGAGCAAGCTTCTCCTTCCACACCATGTCCAAAACTCTTTCTTCGCAGAGAGTAATAAGTAGTCATATAGCATCAGTGAGGGGGATGCACCATAACTCATAACCTATACTGGTAACTATTTTTGTCTCCTGGGCCTCAGACTTGTCTGCCTTCACCAGAGATATGCTGCAGGATAGTAACTAAGGTGCCAACAAGGAAACTCCCATTGCAATAAGCTGAGCTATCTGCATCTGAAAGCATTTTCAGTTTTCCATAGAGGCCTCCACTACAAGAAGCATATGGCCAGAAAGCTATCACCTTCCACTGAAGAACCAGAGGCTTCCATCCACAACAGGTAGAAGGCAGTGCCAGAGACAAAGGGGAATACCACCACAAGTATCTTGGGCCAGAGAGCACTCACAAATTCCTATGAACAGAAATCCTTTCCCCCATCTAGTGTATCATAGATGTACCAGACATCCATACCTGGGAAAAGTACTTTGGCACCCTCAGAGACCTATGGGAACCCAAATAGCAACAGATAAATCAAGCAGATGAAAAGAAAATAACAACAGCCATGAAAATAATAAGTTGCCATAGGAAGTAGAGCCTACAAAAGCAGGACAGTGTCTGTGTGTTGCACTTAAATAGGAAGAGTATCTGTTAAAGTAAATGACTGGAATAGAAAGCACAAACTCTTAACATAACAGAAACATCCAAGACAGAGCAATAAAAAAAAAAATCACCTGGACTTGGCACCTTAAAAGAAGAAACAGCCAAGGGAACCAAAACATGAATGGGGAAAAAATAGCACCTTAGGAAAGAGGAGTCAGATGCTAGACTATACCTTAACACTCAAAAGATGACCCTTATAAAAAGTTTTCAAGTTTACTGGAAAGAACTGAAAACAAAAAAATCCCAGAAAAGAAATGCAAGTTATGGAAAAAGAAACAAATGGAAATTAGAGAGCTGCAAAATACAATGCAGAAAGTAAGAGTGCAGCATAGCTCCACAGTGATGATGATGGAGGATACAATGTGTGAAATGAAGGACCAGTTAATAGAATTTACTGGAAAACAGAAATAAAAAAGATTGAAGAAAAATTGAAGAGAGTCCCAGAGAGCTGAGGGACAATGGACAAAAAGTCAACATTCTTTTCATTACCATTCCCAAGTGAGAGGGAAATGGGTGTGGGGCTGAGAGAGTATTTGAAGAAGTAATGTCTAAATACTTTCTGAAGCTGGTGAAATGTATAGATCTACAGATTTTAAAAGGTGAGAAGGCCCTATAAAGTATAAACACAAAGAAACCCAAACCAGGACCCTACCCAAACCATTGTATAAACACCAAAATCACTGTTATTAAAAGGAATATTTGATACATTGAAGCTCTTCCAAAAAAAATTGTTTTTTGCCGTCCATAAGATACTTTTAAGAGGATAGAAAAACATAGACGGGGAAATTATTTTCAGATCACATAACTCAAAACTCAATATTAAAATGCAAACAATCCAATTAGAACATCTGCAAAAACATGAATATACATTTTACTAATGACTATCTTCTAAGGCATTTTACCAATCTATTTGTGTCTATGCCTTTAACTGTCTTCTTTCTTTTGTAGGTGGAAAAATATATTTAGCATAACCCTGATCTCTTTAGCAATTTTTAAGTGTACATTTCAATACTACTAAGTACATTCACAATGTTGTGCAACCATCACCACCCTCTATTTCCAGGTTTTCCATTGTCTTTAAAATTACCAGAAAATAAAGAAATGGAAATTGCAGTGCTTTATTTTATTTTTACTTTTGCAGTATTCCGATGGTTTAAAGGAGGAGGTATCAAGGTAGCCCTCATTCTAAATTCAGCCCCCCCTCATCATTAGATTTAATAGTTCCTGCTTTTCAACATTATAAAACAAAATTTATTGACTATCCACCAGGTGCCAATCATTGTCCAAGGCTCCTGAAATACAGCAGAAATCAAAACAGGCATAAATACTGGCTCTGTGGGTCTACATTCTTTTTTCTAGAATTTTTGAGGTTTTTTTTCACACCATCATTCTTTGTATCCCATTGTCCCTTTTCCAACCCTATCCTTCTCAGCCTTAGAGACTTCAGGATGTCTATTGATGTCCATTTTTTTAAAAAAAAATGTTACATATTATCAAATTGTCTGCTATGTAAATGTCAAGTCTTTGAAAATTTTGTTTGTTTTTATTGATGTAATATTAGTTTACACCATTGTTTGTGTTTTAAAAGTATAGGATCTCCCCCTTCAGGTATTGTTACCACACTGCGCACACCACTGAAATACCCATAGTCCACCAACATAGTCCTTTGTGTTCCTTCCCCACTTCTTTGTCACCCTTTCACTCCTTTCTCATAGACCAGTTTTATTTTCCATTTTCTAGGGTTAGTTAGCTATTGTAAGTATCTGACCTTTTGTTTGGTTTCTCTACATTCCATATATAAGTGATACCACTTATTTTTCACCTTCAGGGGTATTTCAGTTAGCATAAAACCTTCCAGCTCCATCCAAGTTGCCACAAATTGCATGAGTTTATCTTTTTTGATCACTGAGTAATATTCCATATTATATATATATATATATTACATTTTCTTGACCCACTCATTTGTTTGGAGGGTAGTACATAGGTTGTTTATATAATTTAGTTACAGTAAATAACACTGCAGTAACTTTACTCCTAGGTATTTTTGTGTGTGTAATTGTAAATGGACTTGTTTTAATTTTTTCTGCTTCTAGTTCATTGTTTACATATAGGAAGACAGCTGATTTTTGTGTGTTGTTTTTGTAACCTACCATTTTGCTGTACTGATTTATTGTTTCAATTAGTTTTTCACTGGAGTCTTTAGGTTTCTTTTTTTCCTACTTATTTCTCTATATTTTTTACATCATTATTCATTTTTGTACAGTTTGCATTTTCCTTTCAGATGTAGTCCCCATAAAATTCCCGACACCAAGTCATCCATGAACCATCACCATAGTCTCTTGTGCTTTCCACTTTCATTTTAATTCCTTTCCTTCCCCCTCTCATGGCGTCATTTATAGAAGGAACATAGGGGAATCAAATAAGGTATCAGGTAAAAAAAAAAAGAAAGAAAGAAAGAAAAGGATCCTTAATGTATATTATCATATCAATGTCACCTGCAAATAATGATAGCTTTTCTTCTTTCCCAACTTGGAATCATATTATATCTTTCTCTTCCTTAATTGATGTAGTTAAGCCCTTCAATACTATATGAATAGTAGTGGTGAATGTGAATATCTTTTTTTTTTTTTGTACCAGATCATAGTGGAAAAGATTTCAATTTTTCCAGCATTAAAAATTATGTTAGTGGGCCCTCCCTGGTGGCGCAACGGGTTAAAGCACAGCACTGAGAATCTAAAGCTGCTTCCGCATGAGTTCGATTCCCGCCTGCCCCGGAGGTGACCACATGGCATGGCAGACCTCTCCTGACCCGCCCGCTGCTCCCCTCAGCAGTGTACTTCGTCGATCTGCCTGTTCTGTTCCCCACTCTGTCTCTGGTGAAGCCTCTCACTGCCCCTGAGCTTCTGGCCTGTACCCCAGTTCTGTATGCACAAATAAATAAATCTTTAAAAAAAAATTATGTTAGTTTTGGGTTTATCATATATGGTGTGTATTATGTTGAGATATGTTCCATTTATCCCCAAATTTTCCAGGGCTTTCATCATCAATGTATGTTGGATCCTATCAAATGTTTTTTCAGCATCTATTGATATTATAATATGACTTTTGTTTTCCTTCTGTTGAAATGGTGAACCATGTTGATTAATTTAACCATCCTTTTGTCTTTGGTAAATCCCATATGGTCATGGCGTATAGTTCTTTTTTTTTTTTTTTAAAGATTTATTTATTTGTGCATACAGAACTGGGGTACAGGCCAGAGGCTCAGGGGCGGCGAGAGGCTTCACCAGAGACAGAGTGGGGAGCAGAACAGGCAGATCAACGAAGTACACTGCTGAGGGGAGCAGCGGGCGGGTCAGTAGAGGTCTGCCACACCATGTGGTCACCTCCGGGGCAGGCGGGAATGGAACTCATGCGGAAGCGGCTTTAGATTCTCAGTGCTGTGCTTTAACCCGCTGCGCCACCAGGGAGGGCCTGGCGTATAATTCTTTTAATGCTTTATTGGATTCAATTTGCTAATATTTTGTTGAGGATTTTTGTATCCATATTCATTAGGAAAATTCGTGTGTCGTTTTCTTTTTTCTGTTTTGTCTTTGTCTGGCTTTGGAAATAGAGCAATTTCGGCCTCATTAAATGTGTTTGGAAGTATTCCTGGTTTTTCAATTTCCTGAAAGAGCAAGTAGGATAGGTATTAGCTCATCTTTGCAGGTTTGGTAGAACTCATTAATTAATCTGTCTGGTCTTCGATATTTTGGGGGAGAGTTTTGATCACTTTCAGTTTCCTTACTTGTGATTTCTGATTTTCTGTTTCTTTCCAATTCAGTCTAGAATGGTTGTGTAATTCTAAGAATTTGTCCATCTTTTCTAAGTTACACTACTATTAACATATAATAATAATGGCAATCTGTTATTAGTCTCTAGGTTTGTGCAATGTCTGTGAAATTTCTTTCACTTCTGATCCTATTTGAAATTTTCCCCCGTTATTTATTTGTGAGCCTAACTAGATGCTTATCTATTCTGTTTATTTATTTCAAAGAATTAAATCTTGGTTTACATAATCTTTTGGACTGGCTTTTAAAAATACCATATCTTTTATTTCTGCTCTAAATTAAAAAAAATTACTTTTAATTGAAGTATCCTCATTTTGGATCCTTGCTAGTGTTCTAACAGTTTTGGATTCCCCCCTCAGTCTCGTCGCTGTAGCTTCTTCTCTATTTTTTCTTTTTCTTTCCTTCTATTGACTTTTTTTTAATTCTTCTTTTTTCAGTTCCTTGAGGCAAGAGATAAGGTTATACATTTTAGATCTTATTTGTTCTTGATATGGGCATGATTACTATATATTTCCCTATTAGTACTGCTTTTGCTGTGTACCATAAGTTCTGTAAGGTTGTGTCCTCATTGGCATTTTTATGGGATATTACTCAATTTCTTCTTCGATTTCTTAAACTCAAAAGTCATTCAGTCATGTGTTGCTCAGCCTCCATGTACTAGAAGTTTTTACAGCTTTTTTTGGTGATTGATTTCTTGTTTGATATTCTTATGGTCCAAGAAGCAACATGTTATGATTTCAGTCTTCATGAATTTGTTGGTACTTGTCTTGTGACATAATATGAAGTCAATCTTAACAAATATCCTCTGTGCACCTGAGAAAACTGTGTATTCAGATTGTTTGCAGTGCAGTGCCCTATAAATATCTGTTAAACCACATGTGGTCTAATTCCTTGTTTAAGGATATTTTGTCCTTATTTATTTTTTGTCTAGTGGATCTGTCCATTGATGAAAGCAAGGGGTTGACATCTTCACCAAGAGTATGTTTCTTCCATGTCTGTTTTCAGATTTGATAGTAATTTCCTTATATATTTTGATGCTGCTTCATTTGGTGAGCATATATTGAGGACTACTATGTCTCCCTGGCGTATCATTCCCATAATCATTATATAGTACCCACCCTTGTCTTTTGTTACATTTTTAATCTGGAAGTCTATATGATAGGATATAAGTATGGCTGTCCCTGACTTCCTCAGGTTCCATTCACTTGTAGGGATATTTTCCCTTTATACTGAGTTTATTTTTATCTTTGTAAATCAAGTGTGTTTCCATTAGGCTGCAGAAAGCTGGATTCTGTTTCTTAATCAAACCAGACACTTTGTTCTTTTAATTGTTGAATTCAGTCTGTTTACCTTTAGACTAATTATTGACATATGAAAATCTATTGCTGCCATTTTGTTCTTAATTTTTGGTTCTACATATTTCCTTATTTCATTCTTTGTGAATTTTCCCTTTGGTTTAGATGTAAAAGATGCTTTCAACATTTCGTGGAAGGGGAAGTGGCTCTAGTGTTTACAAACTCCTTCAGCTTCTCTTACTTGAAGGATTCCTTGCAAGATAGAGCTTTATCTTTAAGTATTTTGAGTGCACCATTCCATTCTTTACTTGTTATTAATGTTTACTTGAGAAGTCTGATATTAGCTTAATCAGAAGTCCTTTATTAGCTGTCTGCTACTTCCTCCACGCCAACTTCTTGTTGTTTTTCTTAAATTCTTGGATGTTTCACTACTGTGTTTCTTGGTAAAGATCTCATTTTGTTTAGGTACCCCGGTGATATTTATTTTAACTTCATGGACTTGTACATTTTGTTCCTTCTCTGGGTTGGGAAGTTTTCCTCTACCATTTATTTAAATAAGTTCTCTGTTCTGTCTCTTTTCCCACTTTGAGATAACCATTATTTTTATATTCTCTTTCCTTATGGAGTCAGAAAATTCTGAAAGTGTATCTTTTTTTCTTTCTTCATATGCCTCTTTCTCCTTCCACCTGTATAATTTGTGCATCATCTTCAAGATAACTGAGTCAGTCTTTCACATGGTTCATTCTACTTCCATAACTTCCTCTGGTATCTGGTATTTTTTCTCTTCTACTTATCTTTTTACATCTTCATTTCTGTTATTTCATTATTGAAAGTTTTAATCTTCTCTTTATTACATTTATTTATCAGAAAATTATGTTTTTCTGAGTTTTGTTGTATATCTTTGGTCCCTTTGTCTTTGTTTTCTTCCATTTCTTTAAATTGTGAACTCTATATCTGAGAGGAATAGAGATCTTTCATGTCTTTGTTATCTGGAGATTTGTCCTCTCTCTGTGATATAGTATTCTCCTGAGGACTCAGCTATCAATTTGTTGTGTTTTGTCTTCACCCATTATTTGCTTTCTAAAAATTAAGAGAACAGAGGTTCCTCTTTTCCACTAGATGGCACTGTATGCCAAAGAGAATTAATCTGTGGGTGTGTCATCAAAGAGTGGCGGGAAGTACTGTCTGCAGGTAGTCTGCTAGTGTGGGATTGCCCTCAGGCTCAAACCCAGTGTTGGACAAAGTCAAATTGATATCTACAGGGTGATTCCATACCTCACATTCATATAGGGAGCTTGTAGGGCCAGTGTTGATGTCAGCATCAGGGTTTTCCCTGGAACATTACTCCGCCCCTCCTCCCCAGTCATTCAGGGTATTTACCAAAGCCAACACTAAAGTCAGCAGCAGAGCTTCCAATGACTCTCAATATTTGATATTATGTGACTTAATTTTCCACATATAATTCTCACAAATTCCCTCAGTTTTCTTTTTTAAAAATTTCATACATTGTATGCTTTATCCACTCATGTTTGGTCCCCACGGAGTTCCCATCACCAGTTCACCTGTGCACCATCACCATAGTCCCTTGCTCTTCCCACCTATTCTAAGCCATTTTCTTCCCCCTACACCTGAATAATATCTCTGGATTATACTTTCCTGTTGATTTTTATTTTTTACATTGTTATAATTACCTGACCCTTTATTTAAGCTTCTTACAATCCTCTTATAGTGAGAAATATTCATTATTTTTCTTTTCCTTTCTAGCTTAATTAACTGAGCATTATTGTTTCCAATTCTATCCATGTTGCTGCGAATGGCATGAGTTTATCTTTTTTGATTGCTGGGTAATATTCCATTTTGCCACATATTCTTGATCCATTCATCTAATTACCTATTGTGAATTGTGCTGAAATAAACATAGCAGTGAAGGTGCTCTTTTGAATTAATGTTTTTGTGTCTTTTGGGTAGATGCCCAGGAATGGTAATTGCTGGATTAAATAGGAGGTCCATTGTTAGCAAATTGTCCCTCTATTTTCTAGAGAACGGTTGCATTTTAACCTTTCTTATGATTATATAATACTCCCTGGTACCACATCTTCTAGATCCAATAGCTCTCATTTGACACTTAGGCTGCTTACATATACTGGCTATTATACAATAACACTACTATGAAAATGGTTATACATACTGGATTTTTCATTGATATCATATAATGTGAATGCATGTCAAAGAGTGAGATTGCTAGTTCATATGGAATTTCCAATTTTAGCTTTGTAAAATAAATATAGATTGCTTTCCATAATGGTTGTACCATTTCACATTCCCAACAACAGTGCAGTAAGATTCCTTTTCCTTTGCATACTCTCCAACCCTTGTACTTGGAGAGCCGCCTATAGTGCTGTTTTCATGGGCATGAGAAGTCATATCATTGTGGTTTTCATCTCATGTTTCATGAGATGTTTTTCATGTTTCTTTTGACCTTCTGTGAATTCTCTATTCATAATTTCTACCAATTTCATTGTTTGGGTTATTTGTTTTCATTTTGTTGAATTACATGAGCTTTTACATATCTTTTATATTAATCCCTTATCAGTTACACATTGTGTAAATATTTTTTTTCTCAGTCAGTAGGTTGTGTTTTTAATTGTCTTGTATTTTCTTTCTCTGTATGAGGTATGAAGTAATCCCAATTGTTTATTTTTGTTTGGGTGTGAATCACCAAAAAAAAAAAATTTATTGTTGATATCATATGTACTGCCAATGTTTTCTTCTAGGCATTTTATTGTTGTATGTCTTACATTTCATCTTTAATCCATACTTTTTACTTTTTCTGATGGGGTAAGTTAGTGATCCAACTTAATTATTTTATGTACGGCTTCACCAATTTTCCAGGCACCATCTTTTTTTCTAAGAGATGTTTATTGTCATGTTAATTGTTTTTTTTTATTTAAATACTTTTGCTACATTTAGTTTTTAAATGTTATGGTTTTTACATCATTCTTCATTTTTGTACAATGTATGCTTTTTCATCTTGGTTGTAGTCCCCATGGAATTCTCACCACCAATTCACTTGTGCACTGTGACCATAGTGCCGTGTGCTCTTCTCACCCATGTTTTGATCCTACTACCCTCTCCCCCACTGCAGAATATTTCTGGTTTGTAGCTGTCTGTTGATTTTGATTTTTGCTCTATTATAATTGCTTTTATTCCCCCTGATCCCTTACATTCCTCCAAAAACAACCAGTATTTTTCTTTTTCTTTCTGGCTTACTTCACTGTGCATGATCCCTTCCAGCTCCGTCTGTGCTTCTACAAATGGCATGACTTTAACTTTTTTGATTGCTGAGTAATATTCTCTTCTATATATGCATATCTTCTGGATCCAGTCATCTATTTTTTGGCATATGGTTTGTTTCCAGAGCTTACCACTTGTTAAATAGCGCTGACATAGACATAGGGGTCCTTTTGAATTAATGTTTTTTGTGCCCTTTGGATAGATACCTAGGAGTGGAATTGGTGGATCATATAGTTAGCAGTTTAAGAAAACTTCAAACAACTTTACATAGTGGTTGGGCCAGTTTGCATTTCCACCAGCAGTGCAGGAAAGTTCCTTTTTCTCCACATCCTTGCCAACATTTGTTGTTTCCTGTTATTTTAATATGTGCCATTCTCATATAAGTATCTTCACTGAAAAGAACAAACCTTCTGTTGCCCTGAGGAATGATATAATAGTCCAAATAATGTGGAATAAACAAATATCACTGAAAATAGTCCAGCAAAGTCACTAAGCCATAATAAAAACCAAACAAACAAGAAAATAAACAAACAACAACAAAAGAGCCCTGGGGGACAGTGGGATGAATATTTAGAGTTTTTACAACATATTATATAAATTATCCCATTAAAAAAAAAGAGAGATGTGAAAATACCTCAGGTGTTAGAATTAACACAGAGACTTCTAAGTAGCTAGTATTTTTAGGTTTAAAGAAGTAAAAGAAACTATGATTAAAAAAATAAAGTGAACTACAAAGACAATAGGTCATCAAATAAAAAATATCATTAAAGAGATAGGACTTACTCTTTTTAAGAACCAAAAGGAAATTGAGGAGTTTAAAATTACACTGGTGGTGCAACAGGTTAAACCACAACACTAAGAAGCTATCTGCAGTCTACTGTAACATGAGTTCAACCCCAGGCCAGGGAGCTGACCCACATACTGTGGCAGATCTCTCCTATCCAGCCTGTTTCTCCCTTCAGCAGTGTATTTCAGTAGATCTGCCTGTTCTGCTCCCCATTCAGTCTCTCATGAATCATCTCATCCCCCACCCCTATACCTTTGGCCTGTACCCCAGTTCTTATATGCATAAATAAATAAATCCTTAAAAATAAAATGACAATTGGCCCTTCCTGGTGGCACAGCGGGTTAAAGCACAGCACTGAGAAGCTAAAGCCACTTCCGCATGAGTTCAATTCCCACCTGCCCCGGAGGAGATCCACATGGCGTGGCAGACCTCTCCTGACCCGCCCGCTGCTCCCCTCAGCAGTGTACTTCGTCAATCTGCCTGTTCTGCTCCCCACTCTGTCCCTGGTGAATCCTCTCACCCTCTGCATCTCTGGCCTGTACCCCATTCTGTATGAATAAATAAATAAATCTTTAAAAAAAATAAAATGACAATAACTGGAATTAAAAACTTACTAGAGGGGTTCCAGAGTAATTGAAATTGGTAGGAACAAGACACTTTGAACTTGAATATAAATTATTAAAGATTATACCATCTGGAAAAAAGAGAAAAAAAGAAATTAGAAAAACTAGCAGAGCCTCAGAGAAGTGTGTGATACTATTAAGTGCATCAACATACATGAAATGGGTATACCAGAGAGGACACAGTGAAAGGAGGTAAAAAAAAAAAAAAAACCACTTAGGGATAATGTCTGAAAAATTCCCAAATTTGATGAAAAATGCTGACCTACTCATTTAAATAGATCAATCAGTGAATTCCAAGTAGTACATCCACAAAGAGAAAACCTTGAATGACAAAGACAAAAAGAAAGCCTTGAAAGCAACAAGAGAAAAATAAAGCATAATATTTAAGAGGACCTAATAAGATTAACAACTGACTTCTAATAAGAATGAAGACCAGAAGACAGTGGGGCGACATATTCAAAGTAGTGCAAGAACAAATGATCAACCAAATAGTGTATTACCCGATCTGACAATTACTCTCAATGTAAACATGGAGTTACCGTATGAGACAACAATTCCACTACTAGCATATATCCAAAATATATGAAAACATATCCACACAAAGACTTGTACATGAATACTCATAACAGCATTATTCATATTAATCAAGAGATAGAAACAATGTCTATCAACTGATGAAAGTATAAACAAAATGTGTGGCCAGGCAATGGAACATGGAATGAGGCCCTGCTACATGCTACAACATGGATTAATCTTGATAACTTTATGCTAAAAGAAAGAAGTCAGTCACAGGGAAACCACGTTTTATGATTCCATTTATATGAAATTTGTTATAGAAGAAAATATCAAGATATAAGCAGATAAAATTTAGGATTAGGGATAGGGTAGAGACTAGGTATGGCTGGAAAATAATAGCCAAATGGTATAGAGTTTCATTTAGGGCTAATGAACACATCCTAAAATATAGCGTGGTGACGGTTGCATGACACTGTGAGCATACAAGTGATGAACTGTACACATACACAGGTAAATTGTATGACATCTGAGTAAAAATAGTTACCCAAGAGAAGGAAATAAAATATATGCCATCAACCTCAAACAAATAAGTAACCATTTATTTCACCAGATGTGTTTCTTTAGAAACAAGAAGAAAAAGCAGTTGGAAAGTGCAATCTTGGGGCAAAACACACACAAACTTCCCCAGAACAAAAGAAGAAACCACTTACATAGATTTTTAGGGAGCTATTGTAAATGAAGAATCCGTGGAAAGCAAGTGGAAGTTGAGTGTGGTAGCTCCTCATTTGCTGGTTAGGGCATCTCTCATTGGCTGAGCTGTTGCTGGGCAGGAAGGAGCCTTTTCTTTTCCTCCTGCTGGGGCAGCGCAGCATAACTTCCAGTGAGAGATGCAAAGGCTGTCTTTTCTGGCTGTATTCTGTGGTGTGTGTGTGTGTGTGTGTGTGTGTGTGTGTGTGTGTGAGAGAGAGAGAGAGAGAGAGAGAGAGAGAGAGTATGCTTTCTTAATTTCATTTAAGTAAGTTTCTTTTTTTTTTTTCCCCACAGCACAACAGTATGTATGTAGAATATAAAAAGAAGTAGAACCCAGAATTTGTAAGTGAGATTCTAGAATAGGAAAACTAATCTAAAATGACAGAAAACATATACAGGATTGCCAAGGATTGACTGCAAGCAAAAATGAGAGCACTTTCAAATGTGATGGACATGTTTTATATCTTGATTTAGAGTGGTAGAAATATGGTGGATATGTTTGTAAGAACTCATCAAGTTGCACAGTTAGGGTGTATTTCATTGTATGTAAATTTTACTTCTTGTAAAAGAGAGGATATAGGAGAGAAGAGAAACAAAGAGAGGGGATGGGGACAGAACAGATAAAGAAGTTTCTTTTAAAGTATCTGGTAGTATATAAATGATCAAGAAGAGGAAGGGGCTTAAAACAATACATGCAAGTGATATTCTATAAGAGTCTAACTTTAATGTCAGATAGATGTGTGAGACTCCTTCAAGACCTAGCTATGGGAGCCCATAACACCGATCTTGCCTCTCAGAGCCTTGTTTATTCATCTGCAAAAATAATAACAATCCATCATTCACAAGGTTTTAACGAGGATCAACTAAATAAAACACACAAAGTACACAGAGGACTTTATTGTGATGACTCTGATTTCTGCCTAGGCCCCTACATAGTTCAACCTCTGCCTCTGGGATGGGTCAAGGTTCTTGGTTACGGGCAAGAATGTTACAAAGGATAGCAAAAGAAAGGAGCTAAATGTGAGGCTAAGCATCAGTTTCTCAGCTTGCTGGTGGTGAACTTGGCACCCAGTATGAGAGCTTCAAGATGTACTGAGGTGCCCTTTCCTCACCCAGTTTTCCATGATGCGGGATGCTGGTGGGATCTTTGCTCTGCCAGCTCATACTCAGAGGAGCAGAAACCTTTCAAAACTGTCTTCTTATCTCTGCCTGGATCAACAGACTTGGCCATGGGTGCCATTTCCCTAACTCTGTAGTTTCCCTTTGAGAACAATGAGACAGTTCCCTGTGGTCTGTGGAGGATCCTCCCTATCTTGCATCAGGTCAAAATCTTGCTTCTTCTCCCACCTGTGCCCTTATACCTAAAGGTGTGCAGAGCCCAGAGGGTTGAAGGCAGGCCAGCTTTGCCCTGGTTCACCTCTAACCTATAATGAACAGTACCAGCTAAGCCAAGCCCCCTAGGTTATTTAGGGAGGTGTACTGAGGGAGAATCATGCTCTCAGAGTTTGAGACATGTACTTGAAGAGCTTAGGGGGAGATTCAGGCTAGCACATGCTCTGAGAGGAAATCTTTGTCCTCTTAGTGTTTTAAACACCCTTTTCTTCATTCACTTCCTATATTTCTACAATTCGGAGTTGGGGAATATGCCTACAAGCTAATGTGGGTGGCAACACACCCCAATCATAGCCCAGATCTCACCAGTCTCAGGACTTGGGCAGCAGGGTCCTGTCCTAGTTGCAACAGACCTCTGTTTTTGGCAGCATCTGAGAGACTGAGAGAGAGAGAGACAGAGAGAGAATTGGGGTAGATCTAAGAGACAGGGGAAGCTGTCAAATAATTGGGGAGTGTGACAAGCTTTTTCCAGAAATCCTCAAGTGAGGAAATGTAACCTTAGTTATCATGGGACAGGTGGGAGCAGCAAAGGCCAATGTTCAGAACTCCTGATGTTGAACAGGTTTGGGTCCACGCATGGTGTCATATTGTGCATTGGCTCAATCCGGTCAACTCCCTGAAGGCCAATCATACTAATAGAGTGAGGGGACATTCCAAAGAGCAGCTAGGAAAGCAGAGGAAAGGAAAAGCCCTAGGGCAGTTTCGGGGACCCAACAAGCTCCAGTGGAGAAGTCCAAAGCATGGCCAGGAAGGAGGGGCAGAGATTTGCATATACTTTAGTCCTTACTATGGAGAGGGAAATCTCTCCCTCCCTGACTCTCATATAGAAACATGTTTCCCTTAGTTCTTATATTCTGGCCTAAGCTCAACCAGCCTAGATGAACTCCTGCTCAGAGCAACTGGTTCAACATCTTGCCCAGATCACTCTGGCAATGTCATTTCTTTATGCCCACCTCGCTGGCTTTTCTGGAAGAGCCACCTTTATACTTTTATGGTCCATAAATTTAGGATATTCAGATTTTGTAAGTATGCATTTCAGGGACTTTATCTAGGAAGAATTTCACCTTCTCCTTGAATATACAAAAAGGGTGAGTCATCAGTGATTTCTTGGGGAAAATGTTGAGTTTGGTGACCAGGGAAAGAGCTGAAAGCTGGGAAATGCTCCTGAAGGGTGGGTCCCTGCTGGGAAGTCTAGAAGCAAGCTCAGGTACCAGAAAGAGAACATGTTAAGTGACATAGCAGAGCCCCAGCTGGCACCCCCTCTGGAGGCCACAGTGCTGATAGGATGATCCCAGGTATGAGTTTAGACCAGCCCGTGAAGGTGCAGTGCTTCCCAGAGGGGTACCCTAGGGATCCTTCATGAGCTTTTCTGCCCAAGTTTCCAGACCCTGTGTCAGGTTGAGTTCCAAGCCATCTGGCTTCCTTCTGGAAGGCCTGGGGAATCCTTCCATTCCTCTCTGTAGCTGCTGCTGGCAGTGAGATAAAGTCAACCTGGCACTCACCTCAAAGATAAATCTAAAGACCACCCTCAGGCAAAGCGTTCTATTGGCTACTACTAAGCAAAAGAGAACAAAGGTGACAAAAGTAGTGCATTGCACATGGGCTTGGGGCATTATCACAGTGGAAGCCAGCGGAGGCCTCTTCTTCCTAATGTCCTCAGGCTGAGGAGTAGAGTTGTATCTGCTCACTCCCTTCTAGATGGCCGCTGGCTTGGTGGGAGGCACTTTCTGTACTCATGATCCTGAGGGTGAGGATCACTTCCTTGTAACACCCTGTACCCAGGTTTTTCTCATTCATACCTGAAGCAAAGCATGTAGCCCCTTTCTCTGCATGGGCAATCTGTATCCTGCAGATACAGGGGACATTGTTCACCTCAGGGGATGAGGACAAGCACCCAGCCCACAAGCCTCTGCTATTTACAGAAGTTGTCCCCTCTGGGAATTTCCTCCCAGTGGAGATGCAGACTTAATAACCTGCTGGTGAATGTGTCTCAAGCAGCAGAACAGGATAGAAAGACACCCTAAGAGCACAAAAAGGGAATGCTTATTTAGTCCTACAAAGAACAGTTCAGGGTGGACTAATACATACTGAGAACCACGTAGGAGGCACTTCAGAGCATAATGACATTTTATCTACACAACAGCCTTATGAAGTAGCTATTTTCCCCATTTTGCTGAAAGAAAAACAGGCTCTAGTCACTTGTGCTTACAAGTGCAGGGCTGGGTTGCAAACCCAGGCCTGCCCACCTCTAGAGCCTGTGCTGTTTCCCCAGATGACATGCTGCTTCCTGAAGACTAGCATCTGCAAGGCCAACTGAAGAGCTTCATACTGTGCCCCAAACCTCAGGAAGGGAAGCACGAGTCCGCCACAGTGCGGCTATGCTAAGGGGTAGGTCACGCACTCAGAAGCATGGTGGGAGCAGGTTGTGGCAAGGATCGCGGGAGACCCAGAGTTCAAGCAAGCCAAGCAGTCCTTGGATGAAAGCCTGAGTTTATGAACAGGTCAACATCTAATATGGCTTGGACTCCAGTGTCTTGCCCAGCTTTCGGACCTCCCCTTGGTTCCCTTCTCTGTCCGGTTCTGCTGGTCATGGGGGATGAGGCAGAATGCGGAAGACCTGGCTCTGTCCTTGCCCCCAGGCCTACCTTTCTTTTCTTTTTTAAAGATTTTATTTATTAATTTTTGTCTAGAAGAACTGTGCCTACTTTTCACTGCCTTCCCTAGGCGGCTCCCTCTGGCAAGATAAAGCAGGAAGCTTCAAAGAGACAGTTTCTGGCCTTTGCAAGCAATCTAAGAAGCTGACCAAGAGCTGCTGGCTCTTTCCTTGCCTGGCCTTGGGGGCTGGTTGCAGAGAGGATCTTAGGAGCATATAAGGGGCCATTGCCCACTACCAGCTGATAAAGCGAACTCTATCTCTACTGCTAGGTCCTGACATATGTGTAAGAATCCAGTGAATAAAGAAACTGCTTCTCTTGTTAGAAGAAATCTATTGCACAGAAGAGAGGGCCTCCATGAAGGAAGAAGCTGTGGTCACTTCCTAACTCTGGCCCATTGATTCTCAACTTTCCTGCTGGGGTCTTAGGGTCTTTCTCCAATTTTACCTCTGCCTCTCCTTTAGTAAAACAGAGCATTGAGTTTCCCAAGTTGGAGCACAGAAGACCACGGGAAGACGGGCAGGCAGGAGAGATGCTCTCACTCCCAGTACTCCCCCTGCAATGGGTCTCATGGCGAAGCTCTGCCCCTTCCTCACTGCCCTGGCTGCTGCTCACCTGGATGTGGGAACTCTCGGTGAGAGGGCTAAAAGCCCATCTTTGGCTTTCTCTGGGCTTTGTAGAAGTATCAGTGTTTGCACAAACAGCTTTGAGGAGCATGCTAGGGGAGATACGTGGCAGTGTCTGAAGCCAAACTGCCCAGCCTCCACAGCATGCACTTTGGAGCCAACCAGTGCTTCTCTGGCACTCAGACATTTTGTCTGTGCTACACATAGGCTCCAAAGTCCTGCTCCTTGATCTCCCTCTTTGGCCTGTGTTCATGGCAGGCACCTCTTACCCCCAAACTCAGTGAGCAAATGTCTGATGACTCTGTTCCCTCCCTGAGTCCCAGCTTGCCTAGAGGCTATTCCTCACCCCCTGTTGCACTCTGAGGAATACATTTCTTTCTCAGGTGATCCTCTGAATTCTGCTGTTTAGCAATTCCGTCTGTTACCTCACAGTTCAGATGACAGCCACCCATTATACTGAAACATATAGATTTTGACCTGTTAAGGTCTCATAGTCTGACAACACTTCAGCCTTACAAGACCCTTGACATCTAGATACCACAAACTGATTCTGTCAAAGATGGCACCTAAATTTGCTGTAACGTTAAATGTGGGGATTTGCACTTGGTCCAAAACAATAACCTTTATTAAAAACTCTTGCTATAGCTGGAGCCTTATACTTCCATCCTTGCTCAAGAAGCAAGCAAGAAAAGCTTTAAATTTAAGCAAGACTGCAAGGGAATGATTAGAAGAACTTTGGAAGTTGAAGAGCCTCGACTTATAGAAGTCACCATTGTTAGAAAAACATTGGTCCTCTTAAATATGGACACAATAACTTCTTCAGGAAAGGAAGGAATGAGGTGACCTCAATAAGACTAGAATCTTAGTGATTTCATCCATGTCTTTTCTAGTTTTCATCTTACAGGATGTCTGAATCCTCTTTGCTCAAGCTACTCTGTCTATGTACCAAATCCTAGGATCACACAACCTTGGATGGTAAAAAATTTAGAAGTTATGTGGTTGTTTAACCACAAGCAGTCATCCATTTTACTTCTGCTTAAGATACATGCTTGAAGATACTTGTACTGAAAGGAATTCACTAGGTCTGAAGGCAAGTATGAGAAAAGACCGTTTCTCAGGTGGCACGTTTGATATTAAAGCACAGTTGTGCCAGCAGATCTGTCAACCATGCTTTACTGAGTGGGATGATCTCACCTACATGTATATTTGTTCACTTACTCACTCACTCAACCATTCAACCATTCATTCCATTAATACTGAGCATCTATGTGCTAGGCACTGTGTTTTCTGCTAAAGAAATAGAAAAAAAAGGCTGACATGGATCCTGTTCTAATGGAGTTTGGAGTACAGTGATTGAGACAGTAATAAACCAAGAAATCACACAAACAAGTGTGAATTGCAACTGAGATAAGTGCTATGAAGAAAGGAACACAGTTCTATGAGAGCCATAATACAGGAACCTGACCTAGCTTGGGGGGAAGAATCCAGGAAAACTTTCCTGAGGGAGGCAGGCTAGAACTGATATTTGAGTGTTGGCTAGGATTAGCTAAGCAATGTTGGTGGAGCGGAGAAATAGAAAGTATTCTAGGAGGAGGAAACAGCATGTACAAAGGCCCTGTGGTGAATAAAAATGGTATAATTGGAACTGAGAGAAGGACAGTGCAAATCGAGCATAGAGCTCCACTGAGGGATAAAGTGATGTTAATTGAGTTTGGTGATGTAAGTTTGGACAACATCTCATGGAACTTTGTAGGCCATTTTAGCAATCCATCTTTCTTGTATGGGTCATAGGAAATTACTGGGTGTTTTTATACAAGATGATAAGACAATCAGATGTAACTTTAGAAAACATCATTCTGGTTGCTATGTAGAAAGTGGTTTGGGGTGAAGCCAGCATGCATGTGTAGAGGTGAGTCTATTATAGATGGTAAAATGACAAATGATGGTAGTGTGGACTAGAGTGGTGGTTTCTTATTGGAAAGATGTATAGGATCTAAGAGATATTGAAGAATTAAAAAGGATAGAACATAGTGAGAAGAGGTGTTAATAATAATGATGCCTAGCTTTCTGAATTACACCCTAAATTACACCCTAACTGTAGTTAGGTTACCATTAGGGAGCCATTCACTGAAGAAAAGGAAACTGGTAGAGAACCAGATCTCACAGAATAGATTGTAGGTTTGGCCCTGGATGTACTGAACATAAGCAATGTTTCCATCATCTAAGCAGAGATATAAATAGGAACAGACACTATAGACATGAATGAGGTTTCCTCGTAAGAGAATATATAGTGGGTGGAAAGGTAGTTTTGAAAAGCCCCAAAGCTTAAAAACCAGCTACAGAAAAAAATGAGCCTCAAAAAGAAATTAATAAGGATTTCTCAGGAAGCTAAGAGAAAAACAAAGAAAGGAAACTAATGGAAGAAAGGAACAATAATGTCAGATACCACTGAGAAGACAAGAATTGAAGTTGGATTTAATGGCATGAAAGGCACTGGTGACCTTAGTGAAAGTACTTTTAGGATAATAAAGGGGCAGGAGCATGATTGGAGTGGGTTGAGATGAATGCAAACAGCTGTTTTGAAAAGTTGATTTCGAAGGAGAAAAGAGAGAGTGGAAACTTGAGGGGGGTTGGAATTGGAGAGAATGGGAGAGATTCTTTTACCTGCTACTCAGAAAGGCCCAGTTGAGATAAAGAGCTTGAATAATAGGTGAGAAAAACAATAGTTGATAGTGCAAGACAGTGGGAAGTGGTAGGTTACTAAATGCCAGTGAAAACTGTTCCCCTGAGGAGAAAGGATACTTCCTCTACTGTTACAAGACGAAAGCCCTACAGAGAATGTGATGAGGTGATGTGGCCAGTGGAGGTTCTGCCTGATGCTTCAGCGTTCTCAATGAAGTAAATGAGGATATCTGCTCTGAGTGACAGTGAATGGGTGGACAGAGGTTGAAGAGTTATGAAAAGAGTGGAGACGTTTAACAATCAGGCTAGAGAGTGAGAAGTACTAAGGGAATTTTGTACCTACTAAGACTGTGAAGCAATATTAAGGGCTCAACTGAAATAGGTGATTTTGAGTGGAGCAGGTCACTTTGTGACAATGGTGGTAGATGCCTGCAGTAGAGGGGATGCGATGAGGGTGTTTAGGGCGCAGAAGTTCAAAGTGAGGGCAGTGTCATCCACATGGACACTGAGGTCCTCCAGGATGATGGCAGGGCTTGCAATGGAGGGTAGGGGAGCCAATGAGATGTAAAGCAAAGTCTTCAAAGGCCCAAATCAAGGTGTCAGCAAGGTTAGTTCCTTCCAAGGGTTTAAGGAAACATTTCTTCCATGCATCTCTCTTAGTTTCTGCTCGTTGCCAACAATCCTTGGAGTCCCTTGACTTGGCTTGTAGACCATCACTCCAATCTGTGCCTTTGTCATCACATAGCCATCTTTCCTCTATGTGTCTCTGTTTCCTCTGTGTGTCTCAGTATGACCAAATCTTTCTCTTCTCATAAAGACACCATCTTAACTAGATCACAAATACAAAGACATTCAAATAAGGTTACCTTTACAGGTACCAAAGGGGGTTGGGGTGGACACAATTTAATCCGCTACAGAGGATACCACCAGGAGATCTATACCTGTGGCTTTTGTAAGAGGGAGGAAAACAGATCGTCTGGAAGTAGTAGTAGAGAGCAAACAAGAAACCAACTCTACATTTTAAGCCTGAAGTCTTGGAGAAGGCATCCAACAAGTAGCCTTCACATGAGAAAGAAAAGCATATAGAGTAAAAAGGAAAACAATGAACAACTATAAATCAGAGACATTTTATGGGGGTAGAACGGGGAATGGGATCAGAACTGGGGAGGGAAGAGTGCACTGGGCTGTCGTGATGGCACACGGGTGAATTGGTTGTTGGACGCACATGGGGATTACAACTGAGATGAAAAATGTACAAAATAAAGAAGGTTGTAGAAAATTAAAAAGAGAGGGGCTCTCATTGATGGTGCAACTGGTTAAAGCACCACATTATGAGACTCTCCGAAGCTGCTGCAGCACGAGTTCGATCCCCCATCAGGTTGCTGAAACACATGGTGTGGCAGACTTCTCCTGAACCACCCTTTGCTCCCCTCAGCAGTGTACTTCAGTAGATATACCTGCTCTTCTCCCCACTCTGTCTCTGTTGGATCCTCTCAAAATCCGCACCTCTGGCCTATACCCCAGTTCTGTAAGCATAAATAAATAAATCTTTAAAAATTAATGAAAAATAAAAAAGAGAGAAAAAAGCCATACTGTAGCTTTATAAATGAATAAAAAGTTATAATGAAAAAAGAAGGAAAGAAAGCAAACCAAATGGAGCACAACTAGGTTTCTATTAAGTGAAAGAAATGAGACTGCTGGTTAGGAAGCAGCTGGACAAACAGGCTCTGCTGGAAGACTCAAAGAGGCACAGAAACATTGGAGAGACACATGGGTAAAGAAAAAAGCAGAGCTGTACTGAGAATCAGCCTAAGGGTGGAGCTGCATGTGGTATGAGACTCAATTCAGGGTGAAACTTACATTTTAAGAACAGACGGGTGGCTTGGAGATATGAGGGGCAGATGTTCTAGTGTCTTTGAGGAGTTAGCTGGCTCTGGGCCTGGTGGTCAGAACCCTGGCTCTCTCTGCCTGCATGGGGGATGCTGCAGGAGCTTGAGGCCAATATGTCTCATCACTGTTGGTCCACACACTATAAGCTCCAAGGTAGCGGGACCTCAAAAAATAGCCATCTCTGTCACTTTGTGGATCAGAGTGGAAAGAACTTTAGGGTGAGGTCACTCTGTCAGTGACCTAGAGGGAGGCTGGATTCCTTGTACTAGAAACGGAGGCCCCAGGTGGACTAAAATGTGAACATTGGTCTCTCTTGGTTTTGACTGCAAAGGTGTGGAATCACTTCAATTCTAGCTTTGAAGTGAAGTGCTACTCCTCTATGTCCCATCTGTGTCAACTCAGTCACCACTGCCACACGATGAAAGAAGCTGCAGATGCTACCTGGCGTTTAGTTCAAAGCAATTACCTGAAATCAACAAGCTAGCATGAACTCTAGAAATTCTGCCTCAGCTATCTGTAACTGTGTGACCTCATACAAGTGACTGTGTGTCCCTCACTATCTTCAGCTCAAAAATGTAAACAGTGGAAGTTCCCACTTCACAGAACTGTAGTCACAGTCATTTAATGTTTGTCATGGTTACAACAGTATGGTACACATTGAGTACTATATGACTACTTTGTTTTCATTGAGGTTTGTTTAATTTCATTTAATTAGTTTACAAAACTGTAACACCATGCAGTGTTTTTATTGTTGATTCTCTCTCCCATCCTTCCACCTAATTACTTGATACTGCCTGTAATCTCCCTGACTCTGAACACTAACCTGAATAACTACTTCTGATCTTTCCCCTGTGGGGGAGCTTCCCTGGGTCTGTTTACCTCTAGATGAAATAAGCCAGGGACCCACAACCATTGCTCAAATGACCCAAATGGTTGCTGGTGCTGGTGCCCAGTGACACACCTTTGGACACGTTATACCTTGGCATTGGTCCCCTGGTTGAATGGGTTGTCCAGAATGGAGCATGGTGCTGTGGTGGAGTGGACAAGTGTAAAGAAGGACAGACCATCTTTTCTCTTGTTCTGGTTCTATTATCCTACTAATGCCGCTTACAACCAAATTATCTCTTTTGGCAACATCATCACTCTGTTGGCTTGCATTGACTTTACAACCAGTGTTTATGTGGTTTCAGTGTTCCAGTGTTTCTGTGCCTCTTTGAGTCTCCAGCGGAGCCCGTTTGTCCAGCTGCTCCCTAAGCAGCAGTATCACCTGTTTTACTTAATAGAAACCTAGTTGTGCTCTATTTACTTTGCTTTCTTTCTTTTTTCATTATAACTTTTATTCATTTATAAAGCTACAGTAAGGCTTTTTTCTCTTATTTTTCATTAATTTTTAAAGATTTATTTATTTACAAGTTCTTTTTCACATGTCCTATTGCTTTCAGGCAGGTCTCTCCAACACTCTGCTAGAGGAACAAGCCAGCTGTCGTTTCCAGGAGAAAGTCAAGTCCTGCAGTTAAAGCTCAGTATCTGGTGGGTTTAGTAATAGATGAAAAGTGACCCTGGCATGCATGTGGTGGTTGGAATTCATGGTGGATGCTACCTTTTGCCTGCCTAATCAAGACTGCCCTCTTCTTCCTTATTTTCAGAAATCCAAATTTGATCAGAGCGGCCATGTGCCCCACTAAGTGAGTTGGATTTCCCAGCTCCCTTTGCAGTTAGCAGTGTTCATTTGTAGATGGATGTCAAAGGGATGAGAGTTTCATTCTGAATAAAAAGACAGAGCCTAGGCCCTCCCTGGTGGCGCAGCGGGTTAAAGCACAGCACTGAGAATCTAAAGCCGATTCCGCATGAGTTCGATTCCCGCCTGCGGAGGTGACCACATGGCGCGGCAGACCTCTCCTGACCCGCCCGCTGCTCCCCTCAGCAGTGTACTTCGTCAGTCAGCCTGTTCTGTTTCCCGCTCTGTCTCTGGTGGGACCTCTCACCGCCCCTGAGCCTCTGGCCTGTACCCCAGTTCTGTATGCACATATAAATAAATCTTTAAAAAAAAAAAAAAGACAGCCTCTAGAAGCTCCTTGGTCTCTAGCCTTCTTGTCTGTAGTTATTTTCCCTTCTTCCTATCTATAATAGACATGAGGCCCAGATATGTAGCATCTGTCTGATAATCATGAGACTAAAGGCAAGTGGATGAAAGCCTCCCCTTAGTGATGGTGGGATGAAAGGCCAGGTGTCAAGGGCAGTGTCAAGCTGATGTACTTCCTTATTTAAGCCACTACTGTAGAGGTATCTATACCTCTATCTATACCTAAGTGGGGTCACAATATCAGAAAGCTGGGGATCTAAATAAAAGGCAAACATGACTAGAGGAATTTAGACAATTAGAAACACAGTGGAGAGCTGGGATGGGGGACTCCAGCTGAGGCCATCAGAGACCTCAGCCCCTGGGTCAGGATGTGGGTATAAGACTTTCTCCCTAGATGGTAGACAACAAACATGACTTGAGAAAGATCTTTGATAATGGGCCAGTGGTAGGTAGGGCTTCTGACTAGAGGGTCAGACATAGGACGTGAATGGAAAGCAAGAGTGAACCGGGCAACAAGTAGGGGCTTGGTGAGAATAGAGAGCAGACTTACGGCAAAAGAACTCCTTGATGCTGAGGTCCAAGGTGCATTACAGGGTTACCTCCGAAAGGGTTACCTTTCTTGTCTTAGGATGGGGTAGGCTGCAGGTGGGAGGCAAATTACTTCAACTACAGAGAGAGGAGGGGGCAGAAGTGGGACCTAGGCAGAGCCTGACAAGCTTCAGCTCAAGCTGTGCCTCAGCTGTCCTAACACAATTCTTACAGGTTCTTAGATTCATCCCTCATTACATGCTCTTCTTTCCATTTTTTTCTTGTGACGGAGCATAACAGAAAGCTTCCTGTGTAACCACGCTGATCTCTTTAAATGGTTTCCACTTTTTCTTCTTCCTAACTGTCAGAAATTCACAGGGGGAGACTCCCTCCTTCCTCCTTCCTCCACTACAAGTTGTCTTTCCTCTGCTCAGTTGGAGGGCATTCCATCACTCTTCCTGAAGTCTGGGTCCTCTCAGAAATGACCCATCTTTATCCCTTTATCCTCCTACTGTTGCCACTGCTGACCCAGGAGCAGATGGAGAAAAGGGCTGTTCAGGACCTGCCATCTCTGGGAACCAGCAGCCCAGCTCTCCACCTTGGCTATTCTGCTTCAGGGGCCCGATAGAAGCCAATGGCTTCCCTTCCCCCATCCCAATTTCTTGTGTCATCTAGATTGGTAGAATGAGTGCTTCCTCTGACAGCTGAAGTGCTACCATTTCTCCTTTGTGTACTTTGAGTACTGTGTGAGTAAGTTTTTGCTAAATTGTGTTCCTGTAATAAATGGACCTTTGTGAGACACTTTTCGCTTTGTGTGTGCTGGGGGAGAGGGAGGGAGTCTTGCCTGAGTGACTTCCTACAGAAAGCTCCAGAGGTGCTCAGAGCTAATAGCCTAGGTCTGGCAGGCTGCTCTTTCATTGGCACTCGAGGGTGTCAATCACGGTGCCCCTTCCAATCAGCTGTGAATTGGGTATCTGTGAGCGATTAACCTTCTTTGTTAAAGAGAACACTAAGCCCTCCAAGGATTAAACAAAGAATGGCTCTGGACAACTTCTAGGTGGGCAAGGCAGTCCTGCCCATTTTACTAATATTAACTTTCGTTTCATCCTCCTTCAGGTCCTATGTCTACTTTATTCCCTTATTCCTACAACCAGGCCAGTCCTAGGTCCCTTTCAATATGACCTTTGCTATTACCTTCTGATAGGTATTTCTTCACTTTCACCCTACTGCTGCTCTCTTGTTCAGTCTCCTAACTAGCTTCCCTGCCCTCAGTCACCTCCCCACCCCTAGCCCATTTTCTTCCATGAAGCCAAATCAATTTTCAAAAAATGCAAATCTGATTATGTCACCTGCTGCTGAAATCCCTTCACCCTCTTCTGTGGCTCAGTACCCTTGGGATAAAGTCCAAACTCCTTAGCATGGCACTCAGGGCCCTTGATGATTTAGCTCCTGCCAAATCCCCAACCTCCTCTTTGGCAGTGTTCCCACTTCATACCTACAATAAACTATTTTGCAGGTTTCTGACCATGCCATTCCTGGCTTTGCTTCTGGGCTTTTACATATGACATTCCCTCTGCCTGGGACATCCTTCACACACTCTTATCTGTCTAGCCAATTCTTACTCATCCCTGAAGACTTTAAATAAACTCCATCAACCCAAGACATATTTCACTCTGATGCCAAGTACAGCAGCTGGGATATAATACATCTTCAAATAATGTTTGCTGAATGAATGCCCCCAACTCAAATAACTATGTGCAAAATCATCTCTGAGGGAAGCTTGTGGAATTGATCAATCTCTCCCTCTGCAGGAGGGAAGCCTCTCTTCAGTATCATCATTATGACACTGTTAAATTACTTCTTTAACATGTGCACCTCCCTAATCCAGCTGTGCCATCTCCAGAGCAGAGCGTTATCTGATCCACTCCAGTCTCCTGAGTCCTCAGATTAGATCTTTGAACACAATGAATGATAAGGATTCCCAATGGTTCACAATTTTGTCCCTTGTCTCATATTCCTGTGCTCTCCTCCCGACAAGCTCTCACAGCCAATGTAGCCACACTGTCACAATCCTGGTTTCACGACCACACAAGGCCTCTCTTACGCCCTGGAGGAGCACTTCTACCACCCACCCACCCAAACCAATATACTTCTTTATGAACCAGCCCAAAATTTCCCTCTTCAACAGACGGTGGTGGTGGAGGACTCCAGGTGCTTTGGTGGCAGCAGAGTTACAGTGACTATACCTGAGGGGAGAAATACTACATTATCAAAATATTTTTAAAAAGATGTAAAACAACAAAGAATAAAATTTTGCCTCTTCCTGAAACCTTTCATGCATCTCCCTTCCCCCAGCCCACCTCTGAATAGTGCTGATGATTCCCACTTATCTCACTTAGCCCCTGGCATCCCCTCATCTCACTCAGGAGGAAACCCAGAGTCAGAGAGAGAAATTACTCTCTCAAGTGCATAGGCCATGTCTGGCGGGAGAACTATTCCTGAACTCATTTGCAGTCCACGAATCCCCCCACTAGCCAATATATATGCCTTGTTTCCTCACGTGAACCACAATTTCTCTTTAAGGCAGGCTTAAGTTTTCTACACGCACCCTGCTTCCCCCCCTTCACTTCTCCACCCCCTCTTGTCAGGGCTTTATGGGGGAAGTGTTAAAAGCTCTAGAGCCAGCCTGTCTGGGTTTCTATCTGGGCTTGTAACCGTAGGTATCTTAAACACTCTAAACCTCACCTTCCTCCTATGTAGATGAAGATGATAATAGTGTCTATCTCATAAGACAGTTGTGACGATTAAACGACATAATGCATGTAAAGTATCTACAGCAGTAACAAGCACCTAGTACACACTCAACAAACATTATTATTTTATTGTGATTATTCTTCATTCAAACATATGCCTGCTGGTATGTGCTGGCAATGGTTAATACAAAATTAGAGTGTGGGAGTGGGAGGGAGAGAGGAAAGGAAGTAGACAACCCTCTCGGTCTGAGATCTGGTGGAGTCCAAACAAGGTTAGTGGCGCGGCAGGACGTTTTTACGTCTGAGTTCCTGGTGCCATGTGACTGGGTGAGGGCCCCAAGCACATGGTTCTTTCAGGGCGGCGCAGCTTCCCTAACTCTCGCTTAGCTATTCTCAGCAGCCGGTAGGGGGAGCCAGGAAGCTAGGACAGGGGAGAGGCTGCTGGAAATCTTACTAAGGGCAGAAGCGGCACCCCATCACTACTACCCATCTTAGCCCGCTGTTTTGCCCCCTCCCGGACACTCTCCAAGCTCTATCCTTTCCCGCAGCTAAGCTGGGAGCTGTCCTTCAGCACCAGAGGCCTCCTTGGCCTCGGGCAGGACAGTGAGGGCGATAGCAGAGTTAGGGACGCGGGACTCGTCCGATCCGCAGCCGGCTCCAGCGTCGCCTAGTCACGGGGATGAGGGAGGCGACCCAGAGAGGCAGCGAGACGCTCAGGAGCTGCTTCCTGCCTCCAAGAATCATCCCCAGAAGTCCCCAAGCCCCGGGGGGAGTGAGTGGCTGGAGAGGGTGAAGGGTGTCCGGATGGCCGGGGGAAGGGTGCGCAGGGGCCTGGGAAACAGCGTGTGCCGGCGTCTGCACGCGGGGAGCGGGCAGATAAACCGAGGAGCTCAAGTGAATGGAGTTGGGGGTGGACTGGAAACATCCCCAAACAGCACAGGCTGCAGCCGGCGGGGGCTGGGGGTGGGGGGAGTCCTGAGGCGCAGGCGCAGTCGGGGCCCCAGTCCCGCTCCCTCCTCCCCTCGGTGCCTGTTTCTCCGCCCCGCTCCCCCCTAAACACACTCGCACACGGGCTCTCAAGGTGTTCTCCGCACAGCGGAAGATGGCGACAGACTGAGGGGGCATGGCCAGCGGGAGCCACGGGGCCGTGCCGCTCGGCGGCCGCCACGGTGGAGCGAAGGAGAGGCGGAAGCGAGAAGCGCACTAAGTAAAGCTGGGCGTCCGCGTCCGGCGCCTGTGGCGCTGCCGAGGAGCCAGGTGGCCCGCCCGAGCCGGAACTCCGGGAGCAGCCGGCGCGGAGCCGGAGCAGAGCCGGC
>NW_004567144.1:3041058-3112926 GCF_000260355.1 Condylura cristata
GCCCCCAGGCACTTGCGGCCCCCGATACAGCAACCTGACCAAAGCCGCCCCCGCCGCCGGTCCCAGGCCGGACTGCGGCGGCGCCCCAGAGCCCACGGGGCTGGACGCAGCTTGCACCAAATTGCAATCTTTGCAGAGACTTTTCGAACCGACTACCCCAGCCCCTCCTCTGCGGCCCCCTGACTCCCCTTCCCGTACCCCGGCCCAGTTCCCCTCCGCCAAAAAAAACTTGCTCAAAGGCCACTTTCGGAACTTCACTCTCTCCTTTTGCGACACCTACACCGTCTGGGACTTGCTGCTGGGCATGGACCGCCCCGACAGCCTGGACTGTAGCCTGGACACCCTACTGGGAGACCTGCTGGCTGTGGTGGCCAGCCCGGGCTCCGGGGCCTGGGAGGTGTGTAGCAACTGTATCGAAGCTTACCAGCGGCTCGACCGACATGCTCAGGAAAAATATGACGAGTTCGACCTCGTGCTGCATAAATACTTACAGGCAGAAGAGTACTCAATCCGGTCCTGCACGAAAGGCTGTAAGGTAGGGACTGGCGTCCGCGGCCACAACAGCTGCTTTGGTGGCGGGAGTGGTGGTGATGGGACCCGGAGCAAATAGGTCTCCCCCACAACACCCCTCCCCACCTACCTCTCCCATGGTTCTCAGCGGGGTGGCACTAGGAGTGCTACTTGGGACCCTCCCCTGAAACAGCACCTCAGGGATTAGGGGCAGGTAAACACCTGGCCAACATCTATTAATTCCGGGTTTGGATACCATCTGACAAGGGCTGCCTGGCGCCCCGCCCCGCATGAGGAGGGAGGGGTCACTGGGCTCTGGGCTGGGAAGGGGGTGGAAAGAAGAATGGGGCCCCCAATCTCCATTCCCAGCCAGCGGTGCCCCCTTTCTTTTCTGGGCCAAAACTGAAAGCTCTGGGGCTGATTGAGGGTGACGGATGAGGCCAAAGGTGGGGAGCAGAATGTTTGGCCACCTAATCCTCACCCTTTGGGCCCTGCCAGAGGGTGAGATGAGGGGCACTCCTGGTATCTGGTTGACCTTACTTGACCTGAGTTGGCCAGCCAGAGCCCAGGCAGGTGCAGCTCAGGAGTGTCTGTCTCCTCCTGAGGAAGCCCTGCCAACTCCTCTCCACTGACAAAAGAAGGAGCTGGGAATGGGGCACAGTGGCTCAGGGGAGGGCCACTGATGGCTGGTGCATTACCAAACTCCAGTGCCTTCCCAGCGCCCTGGGGTAGCAGTGGAGGGAAAGCTGGCTTTCTGGCTGCTGGGGATAGACACCCAGAGGAGAGGGGCTGCCACTGCAATATAGGCCTGCCTAGGGCACAGCTGAGTGTTGAGAAACTTCTTGACCCTCAGAAGGGTCGTTCTGGGCAGTAGGTGTGCTGGGGCTCTGAACATTTGGGATACACTGCTATTGCCCTGTTCACCCAGCCTGGCCAGGTGGCCTGCCTTTGGGAGGAGAAAGAACAGCAAGGTCAAAGGGTCAAGTGACAAGGAGCCTAGGTGGGGTGGTGCCTCCTCCATCCTCAAACCAAGAGCTGAGAGCTGGAGAGAGAGACATTTGCCTCCTAGCCTAGCTTGTCTCCCTCCAAAGCTTTTGGGAGGGTCAGAAAATGCCCCTTCCCATCCAGCACACCCCCTGTGGACTTCTGCAGGTTTCTGTGCTCTTGGTGGGCTCCTTGGGGATTTGGGCAGGGGGTTGGGGAAGAAAGAGACAGCTTCTTGCTCCTGACTTCACTTTCTCGGTCTCCTTTTTCCTGTTCTCGTAACCTAGCAGTCTCCCTCCCGCCTCCCTCAGCCTCAGCTGACTCACTGCCTCACTCACACTACCAAATGAGATATTCCACTTCTTAAAGGTGTACAGACAGCTAGAGACACATGCGTGCACACGCACACACACACACTATCTTAGACCACCACCACCATCACTCAGGGCAAAGTCACACAGAGATTGAGAGAGGTCGTCACACCCATGAGCAGTGTCAGAGAAACAGACAACGTGCCACACACACGCACATCTCCCTACGATGTCAGAGACACACCGGCAGAAGTGCTGTCACATGAAGAAGGACACATTTTGTCACACAGAGGTAGAGGCACATACCATCAGTGTCAGCGGGAGCAAAGGAGGTGGTCCACTAGCAGATAGAATAAAAGAGGTCTGTCTTGTGGTCCTCCCTCTAACCCCACAGCTGGGGCTTTTCCCACCTCAATCACCAGGAGATGCACTGGAGGCCACACCACAACTTCCCCATGGGGATTTTTCCATGTTAGAGTTGGCTTTAAGCACCTTTCAACTCTGCATTAGTGATCCTTCATGTTGATGGTATTTACCAAGCACTTTGATGTAGGAAAAAGACAGCTGATGCCTCAGGTTCCAGAGACCTCTTCACCTCTACCACTTGTTAGCAGTGTGACCTTGGGCATGTCACTTCATTTCTGTAAGCTTTCATTTCTTCATTTGTAAAACAGGGATAATAATCCTTGCTCTGCCCACATCCTGAGGCTTTCATGAGATTTAAGCAGGAAGAGGCAATGTTTTGTAATACAAGTTTCCCCTGCTATGTGAAAGTAGTTTGTTTCTGTTTGGTGTGATTTGGTAGGTGACTTTTTGGGTCTGGGAATGCTATTACCACTAATTTATATGGAAAAAAAATCGAGCATTCTTAGACCCAAAAAATAACCTACCAACTCATACCAAATAGGAAAACTACTTTTAGGGATGATGACGGGATCCTGTCTGATGTAACACCTGACATCTGGGTAATACTTCAGGAGGTTTCCGACCTCTCTCACGTCTATTTGGAGATCACAACTGTCCAGGGAAGTTGGTAATACCAGTCTCCCATTGTATAGATGAGAAAACTGAGGTGCAGAGAGATCAAGCAGTTTGCCCTAAGGTCACTCAAAGAAAGAGCCAACTTGCCAGGTCTCCAACCTGCTGAGCTTCTGTTTTTTTTTGTTTTGTTTTGTTTGTTTGTTTATTTGTTTGTTTGTTTTGTTTTGCTTTATTTTTTTTTTTTTTGTTTTTTGCCAGGCCTCCTATCAAGTCACCCATGGCGAGGGCCCTCCCTCCGCTCCTTTGTCTCCCATGTGCTCTCAGCTCCCCAACCAACTCTGCCCACTGTCTCGCTGCCTGCTGTTCCAGGAAAAGGGCAGGGCCAGCGCCCCAGCTTTCTTCCTATCATTCTCAGCCCTCTTCTGCTCTCACCCTCAACTGAGGCCCACGGGATCCTTCATTCCAGTGGCATTATGGGCACACAGGGAAAGACAGCCCTTCTCTCCTGCTTCCTGCAGCCCTTCTCTCCCCAACCCATCACCCCACCGCTATCCCATTACTTTGCTGACTCCTGAATCTGACCCCAGGACTCTGAAACCTCCTGTCTAGCCCTCACTCAGAACAGGATCACTTAGACAAGATGCCTCATCCTCAGAGCTTCTCCCAGTTGAAGTACTCACAGTTCTAGGCCAGGATGAGTAGACTGTTTTCTACTTCTAGAAACCAACCCCGGAGGCCCTGCTCCAGGACCAGGTGACCCCTCTCCCCGGGGATCTTTCCTGAGTGTCTCAGCCAGATTGAAATTCCTGTGTGGTCCCGGAGACCCTGTTCTCTCCCTTTGCAATGTCTGTCCCTGTTTCGGGCTACACAGGGCCCCACACATCATACCTGTCCTCACTGCTGCCTGTGACACCTCCCAATTTAGTACCAGCTGCGACATTTCTTTAATGTGCGACTGACTTCCTCTCGCACAGCAGGGCAATGTTAACTTAGGCAGTCCGATGCCCATCCCCACCCTGCCCTCTCCCAACCCCAGCAGCCCGCCCCCACCCCTCCCTCATCTCCCTGGGCACACACCTCTAAGTCCTTGCCTCCCTCTCTCCTTGGCCCTGCCTACAGTTTCAGGATAACCGTCTCACCCCCTCCACCTCTCTCCATTTTTTTTCCAAACCCGCCACACCCCTGCTTGGTTCTGGTTACCTCTTTCCTCACTCCTGCCCCTGCCCCTGCCCCTTCTAACTCTAAATTCAGGGCATTTGCACTGGTGGTATTGGTGGAGGTGGAAGTCAAACTCTCGCCTCTTCTCTCATAGCTCTGCTCCCAGGGAGAGAAGCTCAAGAGAACATTTCTTAGTGCTTACCAGTCAAGGGGCCCCACTAATAACTGTCAGTGCTCAGGAGGAATGTGACCATCTTGCTCTATTCTGGACTGGCCCTAGCCCATCTGCTAGCCTGTGTGCTTGGTTCTGGTGCTCACCCCACAAGCAGGTTGGGAGGAGCCTCGAACTCATGTTTTCCTGCATTGAGTTGAAGGAGCAAACATTTTACCTAGAGAAGAAGAGACCTGGGGGCATGTGGTCTCTGAGTTTACCCCTCAGAATTATTATGATGCAAGAGAAGATGCGTGTCCTACTTAGCCCCAAAGGGATATCACAGAGAGTCCTGACTTCAAACCCAGCTTTTATTTATTTATTTAGTATTTTTGTGATCTTGAACTATGGGTTTCAACTCTCTGAGCCTCACGCTCCTCATCTGTAAAATGGAGCAGCCATGTGAAGTAAACTTGGTGCCTAGGTCTGGCTCATTGGTGTTGCATTTGCAGTTTTTCCCTCCCTAGGGTGGAACAGATTGCCTTAAGAAGAGGTGAGCTCTTGCTCCCAGAAAATGTCTTGCCCAATGCAGGTGGACCCCTGTAGGGAATTCTGTGAAGGTGACTAACTCCAGATTTGGGGGGGGGAGTTGTATTAGGTGACCTCTGAGGTCTATTTCAGCCCAGATCAGCCCAGAGTTTAGGCCCTTGGGCAGAGTCTACTCCCTGAAAGGCAGCACTCTCTGGGAAAGGGCTGGGAAGGGTGCCTTACACCCACACACAGGGGAGGGGGGCTGCCAGAGCTAGCGCCTTGCCGTCTGCCCATACCCATTGGGGCCCTGCTCTTCCTCCACTCCGGCTGGCAGCTGTTTCTGCCTCACTGCCTTCCTCTCTCCTCCCACCTGCCACAGCTTTCCTGCCAAGCAGGACTCCTGGGCTAACACTGTGCGGAGAGCACAGTACTCAGGCACTGGGCAAAGGGCAGGAGTTGGCCTGTGGTCCCCTTTGTCACCCAGACTTACAGGTAGGGAGCAATCCCCTACAGTCCACACCCCTGATTCTGCTTGGGGGTGGAGAAAGGGGGAAGCCTTCAGAAGGCAGCCTCCTGAGAACCACTGCAAAGCCTCCCCTGAGTAGGAGCCACCATTTGCACAGCCCCTCCTTGCCCAGGATTGTGGGATCTGGGAAGGGGCACAGAACATGAGTCCTGAATCTGGGACAGAGAAGAGACAATGCTCAGAACTCCCATCGCGTTATGACATATAAATATGAGACTGGAAAAGTGACTTCATGCTACCTCCAGAGGCCCTCACCCCATCCTGATCCACCCCTGCTCCCAATGTCCACACACCCTCCCCCCCAAATTGTAGTGCATACCCACCCCTATACCCTCGTACACCACTGGTGACACAGCCTTCCGTCTTCTATTAGAAAATCACCCTGGAACCCTTCTCAGACCACGCCCTGGTCTCTAATCCTCACCACTCCACTTAACCTACCTCCAGCCCTATTTTCCTCAACAGTTATCTCCACTCCTCCTAGGCCTCTCTTTCCCCCTGCTCCCCGCCCCTCACTCCCACCTCTGCCTTACACTCCTCCCACCCTTCACCCTAAGTCTGACATGGCCCTCTGACCTCTTGCCCTTCCCCCCAGCATTGTCCCTGTCGCTCTTGACACCTCAGTGCCCCATCACCCCTCACTCCCCTTCCACCACACTCACACTGCACCTCCCTTGGCCTGATCCCCTTTCTGGGCTGCCCACCTTGCTCCGATGTCTAGTCCCCTTTGCTTCTGACCCCTTTGTTTCTTCCTCCCCACTCTTCTCTGCTTCCTCCCTGCCTTCCCTCCTCCCTACCTCCTCCGGGGTGGACTTGCACGTGTGTACATGCTCATGCAGACACACAGACACACACTGCATGGCCACACACATCCCCCAGTCTTCTTTATGGCTACTTCCCCTCCTTCCCACGGGCTGGTGCCTGACTACTATAGTCTCCATAGCAACGGGAACCTCCAGGAAGGATACACTGGTATCTCCTGAAAGTGGGGGTTGGAAGGGGCCCCGCAAGCTCCCACCCAGTCTCATGGTCTGACTGGGAGAGTCTGCTGAACGGTGGAGGTAGGGGTGAGGAAAGGGAAGGTGGTGGGTGGGGTAGAGATTAAAGGCGGGTCACGGATCTCTGAAAACATCGCCAGCCTGAGAGGATGCTTCTAAACCATGTGGGTACAGATTGGTCTCTTCCCCAGGCGTCAGTACCTCAGGGAAAGGGCACACCCACCCTTCTGTGTGTGGGTGGAATGTAGGAAGACACATCAGACTCAAGGGTGGGTTTGCCCTAGAAAAACTTCTCCCTTGGGGGCAGTTGAGGCTGTTGACCTGCTGTGTGTCCATGCGGTGGGCATCAAATCTGCCCCCACCCATCTCTCAGCCACATAGGGATCCAGCTGCAGGTGAAGCAGGTGTTGGCTGGAAAGCCAGAGGCAGCTTCTGGGGGCTGGGGTTGGGTGGTGTGTCTAGACAAGCAGGCTGCTGGAAGCTCAGGGCTGATGCTGACCTGGGGAGCCTGGACAGTCTTCCTGTGGCTACAAGCAGGCAGACCAGAGAAGGTACAGGTGGCTGGGGACAGTGCACTGGCCTTTCCTCCCTAGACATAAGAAGAGCTTCAGAAAAACATGACTTTTTGACACCTTCTGTCAAGTAGGTCACTTGGAGGAGAGAGCAAGGGCACAAGGTGAGTTGCAGCTGGCCTTAGGGAGGGAAGGCGTTGCTACCGAATGGACAGGGGTCCCAGGGCCAAAGCTCCTGCTTTAATGGATTCTGGAGAAGGAAACTGAAAGCTGAGCTATAAGTCCCTGGGCTACAAGACTGGGCAAGCTGACCGCATGGAAAGCAAAGAGAAGTGAAGAAAACTGCAAACTTTTGAGTATTGAGAGACAACAGGAGCTTTATAGCTGTCCATGCGTTCACTTAAGCCTGCAGTCACAGTACAGTCACTATCCCCATTTTACAAATGAGTCAGCTGAGGCTCAGTGAGGGCTGGCACCTCCTCAGGCCAGATCGCTGAAAGGAGGGAGGGCTGGGCTACAAACCTGACGCTGCTGCTCCTTCCCCAGATGCACGCAGAAATGGGGGTCATCTCCTCCAGCTCTCAGAGACAACACCCCAGCTGACTACTGAGAGATTGGGGTGAAAAGCGGCACCGACTGGTGAGGAGGTCCAGCAGACTCGATTGGCAGGTTGTAGGAATCACTGGGATAATTCAGATTCCAAAAGGGGACCCCCACCGTCCTCTTTGCTCAGCGCTCCAGTCTTACAGTTGAGATACAGTGACAACCAGCAATCAGTATCCCCTTGGGATGGGGGCAGAGGATGGGCACGAGAAAGGTAGCAGTTTGGTACAGGCTCTGTGTGTGCAAAGATGTGAGGAGCTGGTCTTGTCTGGAGGGAGGGCACCTGCCATATTCTCAGCCTCAGCCTGCTGGATCAACCGGGGCAAGAGGGGAAATGGTCCTATGGGTAGCCACCCCCCCCCAACACCTGCAAGGGGTTGAAAGGGGAGAGAGTGAGACTCTCACCCAGAGCATACTCACGTCTGCCCTGGGCTTTGTACACCAGTCCCCATGCCAGGGACTTGAGGAGCCTTGGCCTCTGATGGCTAGGCTTCTTCTGAAGGTCAAAGAAAGTACCAAAACCACATTCTACCTGGGGAGGGATTTGTGGTGGTGGGTGTTATCAGTGTTTCCTGCTTTTTTCTAAATTGAGGTAATATTAGGATACCCCACTCAGGCATTGCCACCATAATGCAACCAGCTTCCTGTCTTTTTATTTGGTTTTCAGCAGATAGCAATTCTACCTGGTTGATCTGCTATAGGTGAGCATATCTGTTGAGTATTGAACTCAAGTAAAACTCACAGCCACGTGAATTATTCAGAATTATTGTGACTCAGAATCTTTTTAATGCCTTTTCTTTAATCCATTGCAAACAAATAACGGTCTATGAGAAACTTGGGGGGAAATTTCCAAGATACTTTTAATGTTATAGTGTGCTTTACTTCCTATTACATCTTTCTACGGAGATGGATGGATAGATGCCTTAATGTAGGTCGATAGATGAGGATAGACAGCTATCTTTTTAGATTTGTTATTGTAGGAAAATATACATACCACAAAGCTTATCATTTTAACCCTAAAAGCATACAAATCAGCTGCATGAAGTCCATTTGGCAGTGTTGTATAACCATCACCATTATTTCTAAAATGTTTTCATTCTCCTAAACACAAACAATATCCATCCAAGAGTAACTCTGCACACCCCCCAACATCCTCTGCAGTCGGGCAATGCTTAACGCCATTTCTGTCAACAATGGACTTTATATGGGTCCCAGCAGGCTATACCATACAGCCTAGGGAGGCTTGACCATGTAGGTTTGCGTAATAATACACTGTGACGTTTGCACAATGATGAAATTGCATGCGATGCATAGCTCAGACTGAATCCCCTTGGCTAATCTACACCTGACTGTGTTTTGCTTTCTATCACTATGAATTTGACTCTTCTAAGTACCTCATTTAAGTGGAATCATCACAATTTGTCCTTTTGTGTCTGACTTAACTTCATTTAACATGTTTTCAAGATTCATCCATGTTGTAGGAAGATTAGTATTTCATTCCTCCTTATGGGCCAGTAATACTCCATTGTATGGATACGCCACATTTGTTTACCCATTCATCTCTTGATGGACACTTGGGTTGTTTACACCTTTGAGCAATTGTGAATAAAGCTGCTATGGACATTCATATATGCAAGCTTTTGAGTGGACACATGTTTTCATTTACTTTAGCCTTTTGGCTATTGTGAATAATGTGGCTATAAACATCATACATAAATATCTGTTTGAGTCCCTACTTCAGATTCTTTGGGGTATATACCCAGGCTTGGTTTTGCTAGATCATAAATTGGTAATTTTATGTTTAAGTTTGTGGGGAATGGCCATACTGTTTCCCATAGCATCTGCACCATTTTACATTCTCTCCAGTAATGCACCAGGATTCCAGTTTCTCCACATCCTCATCAACACTTCCTATTTTCCATCATTTGGTAATAGCTAGCCTATAAATGTGACTACAGATTTTACACAGTGGAAACAGCTTTTTTTTTTAACCCTGCTCTTTAACTTATTGTTAGTTATACTGAGTATCTTTCCATGTAATTAAATATTCATAAACATCATTCCTGATGAGTGTACAATGTTCCATTAAATATAGTTAATTTATTTTACTACTTCCCTATTATTAGATATGACTTTACTTCCAACTTTTATTATTATAAATAATGGTGTGATGAATATCTTTGTAAATCTTTGTCAGATCTATGATTTTTTTAAATAAATGCTATCTCGATAATTTTTTTATTTCTCTACTTTGCTGAGTTTCTTAAGTAATGAAATAATGCATGCTTATTGTACCAAATCTAACAATGCAGAGCTTAGAACGAAAATATTAATAATTTTCCCATTCCCTCTCCTCCTAGTCCCACCTTCACGAGGTCACTGATGTTAACAATTTGGCTTCTACCCTTCCAACCCTCTCTCTAGGCTTACGTAAACATTTGCACACAAAATGACTTTTCTTTGCTTTGCATACAAATGGGGAGCATAAACTTTAATTCTGCAGGATGAACATTTGGGACTAGTCTTACAGAATCAAAGAGTATTAACATTCTTCAAGGCTCTTGACGTCCAAATTTCTTTCTTACCAACTTTCTTTCCAAAAGGATTGTTAGTTTATGCCCTCACCAATAGTTTGGGATTAATTTACCACCTCATTCTTGTATTGAGTATCATATTAAAGCTTTACTAATTCAGAGTTGAAAAATGGCCTAGCATTGGCTTTTAATTTGCATTCCTTCCGTCAAACATTTGTTTTCCTTGTGTATGAGCTACTTGTTATTTCCTGCTTTATGGATTGCTCATGTTTTGTGTGTTCCTCTTATTGATTTGTATACTTTTTCATGTGTAGTAATAATTTTAACCTTTTCCTGATTGCATTTATGACAGTTTTTTTTTTAAATTATTATTTGTCATTGGAATCTTAGAGCTGAAAGGAGGGAATGGGAAAGAAAGGAAACTAGGTGCTTTTGATATACTTTATCTCACTCAATTCTTACATCTGCCTTGTGAGGCGATTATATATATATTTAGGCCCATTTTACATAGGAAAAGGCTCAGAGAGGTTAAGTAACTAGCCCAGGGTCGCCCAGCTAGTAAGAACTAGAGCTGTGATTTGAATCCAGGCATTTGGCTGCCACAAGGCAACTGTACGACCCACTTTGCGCCCTGGTTGTTATATTATAGGTAAAGCTCTGTGCCAGTTACTTTATAGACACTGTTTGCGAAAAGGTAAGTGTCAGTGCTTTTATTATCTCCATTTTACAGATGAAGAACATTTAGATCAGGAAATTAAATGTGCTTGAGTGATATCTGCTAAGTGCAAACCTAAGATTTGACAACAGGATTGCTAGAGTTTAAGGATGTTTGGCTTTCTTACCATACATGCTGTGTCCCTCGGAGACATTTTCTTGGTTCCAAATTGAAGCCCAGGGAGCAAAGTAATTTGCTAACAGTCACGTAGCATAGTAGTAGCTGAGTCTCTGCTTCCTTACAGGTGACTTGTGTAAGCTCACTTGTGTAAGTTAGTGGCAGAGCCATAATCTGAACCTAGACATGGCTAACTCTCCATCTGACTGGAACAAAGATTTTACAGTGAAGAATGTTTATGGAGCAATATGGGGGAAAGAAGCAACTAGACTACATGGCCATCCTGAGGCATTCCTGAAGGAATGAATTCTGGCATTAGAGTTTTCCAGAACAAGGCACTTCCAGAACTCCTTAAATGATAAAACCTGAGATAGAAAAACTCCTGTCAGAAGGCAAGAACAACTTACTACAAGGAGACAGCTTCCCACCATTCAGGAGTTGTCAAAGATTGGAGCCTGCTCGTAAGACTTGGACTCTGGGTAGGAAGCTGGTGTGTATGGAAGAAACAAAGCAGTAGTTGCCTCTTTCTACACCTCCATCTCCCAGGCTGTATCTGTGTGTTTGTTGTGTGTATGTATGATTAAAGGTATGAGGGGAAGGGTAACATTATGGGGTGATAGAAAGAATCATTTGTACTCTCTAGTACCCAAAAGTTCTTTTCCTCATATCACACTCCTTACAAAGAAAACCTCACTTGTATAAGGAATGGAATTAATACATTGATTGTAGGAAATCGCTTTCCCAACTTGACCTGTAATTCCATTACAAATAATCTCTTTCAAGTAACAAGCTAATTACTTTGATGGTGACAGTGAAATAGAAAGACCATCTGAGGGGCAATATAGCATGTAAGAGCTTGGGCACTGAAGTCCAAGCCAACTTGGCTTCAAATTCCAGTTTGAAATCTGTCTTTTCCATAAAATAGCTAATGAGTCTTTGAAAACATTCTTTTGTCTCTTTTTGAATCTCCCTTTCTTCACATTTGAAACTGAAAAATAGGGTCAGCAGACTTAAATGAGACAACATGCTAATCTCTTAAGCACTGTGAGGTAGAAAGTACTCAAGAAATGGTAGCCATCGTTATGCCCTGGGCATGTTATTTAAACTCACTGGTCCTTACTGTCCTCATCTGTAAATATCTATCTCCGTTTCAGAAACTGGCTAGGAAGATTCAATGAGTTAATGAGTGTCAGCAATTTAGAGCCTCGCAACTATGGTAGCTGTGATTATTCTTACCTTAATTAGATGCATTTAATCCAAATTATTACGTACTGCCCAGTTGAGATTGACAACACCAGGCTGGACTGCTTAAGAGAAGGGGATGGTAATTAGGAGCTGGAGGTGGTGTCTGGCATGGCAGCAGGCAACTGGACAGATCCTAGCAAGAGAAGATACAAAGGCATACTTAGTGGGGGAAGGACATCAAAACCTTGATTTGCCTCACCACCGGAGACTAAGCACAGCTGAGGGTAACCTTTTATTAGACCTATGTTATCCCCAAATGCATCTGTATAGTGTAACAGATGTTTGCAGAAGGAGGTAAACAGGGGCAAAGAACTGGTTTAATGATGACCCCTGCAAAAGGCTGGTGACTGCTTCCTGGGCCTGGACCCAACACTAGTGTGTGGCAGACAGGTGTGCCTGGAGTTGGGAAAGGAGATTTTATGTTATGCATATCTGTATGTAACTCAGAGAAAACTGTGGTTGTCGTTGGCATATTGACACTATTCCTGTGGTGGCTACACAGAAGCCCTCAGTGCCCCCCTCCTCTCGCCACTCATTAGTTCTCTTGGCCTATTAAACGTACCTGACCAAAGCCCATGACCCAGACTGTGGTAATGGAGTAGATGATCCAGGATGGAACATTGCAGACACAGCCTGGGGCTTTGGAACTGATTCTGGTGAAACTGATCAGGTCAAATCTTGGGGGTTTTGTTTTGTTTTCAGGCTCATTGCTGCAGATCATTGTATGTTTATATTTCACTTTCATTTTATCAAAATATATGTCTGTAATTTAAAAGGATAGGTATGGCTTTTCAGTTAAATACTTGAAACCCTCTTAGCTTTTTCTTCTGATATTCATCTCCATATTTCTAAATGGTACACCAGTACTGCTATCTTTTAACATTCCTGTTCTAAATGTCTGTATGTGTATATACATATATCCAGATAAGTGTATATGCACACATAGGTGTATGTATGTGTGTATCCCATCTATATATCTGTATGAACACACATACACACTCACACACATATATATGTATATATACATACTGTCTTTTAAATTATACAGGTATATACAATTTAATGTTTGTAAATGATAAATATAGATTTCAGTTCTTGTAATTAAAGCAACATCTCTCTGTTCCACCCCTGAGCCTCACTTTTTAGAGTTAAATATCTCCAAATCTCTTAGCTGTTTCTTCTGATATTTACCTCCACATCTCTAAATGGCATGCCAATAGTGCTATTTCCTGATTTTTCTATTTTAAATGTCTATTGACTTTTTACTTTATTAGAGGAGGATTTAACTCTGTTACTACAAGCAGCACCATATATACACACATAATTCCACTTTCCTCATACATGCTACATTGGCATATTACAATTTCTGGTTTTAATAGTATTCCATATTTACTATAATTATAAATATTGTTCACAGCTGAATCCTACAGAATATTGTGATTACATTTTCTTTTTTGGTCAGTTTGTTTTCCCGGAGTTAATAATTGCCTTTCTTTCCCCCCATTTGCTTAGTTTTCTATGACATTTTCTAATGAATATCCAATTTTTTCATCAGCACTATAAAATTCATGCAAACACATTATATAACTCATTACTTATACCTTTTCATTGGAGCTCCCTATCTTGTTTCAATCTGGGCTAGATGCTAGTTTTTTTTTATTATTCTTATTATTATTGGAGCTAGATTAGCAAGAGTTTAGATTTTAAGTATTTAGTAAGCACCTCTTGAATACATAGCTCCTTGTAAAACTCTGAGGGTAAAATACAAGACTCGTTTAAAAGGAGCCTGTGGTCTCATGGATGCTTAGTTTATACAGATGTCTCACCAGCAGGCTTGGGCTCCACATCTGGTCTTTGATCTAGGCTGTGTCTTTGATCCTACACTCCAGGCAGGCATTCCCTTCTCCAACTCCATTGAATTACCAGAATACAATACAGTCCTTCAGAAAGCAAATGTGGCCTTAGGTTTCATTAACATAGATGGAACTTCTAGTGCAATAGGGCTGATACTTCTGGATTCTGTTGATAAACCATGCCTAGGGATTGCATTTAGTTGCAAGTGACAAAAATAAACAGGAAATCTGAATATCAACAACCTGGAAACCTATGGAATAGTTGGAAAAAACTAAGATTTTTTTTTCTTGGAAACAACTATCTCCATTTTCTTTCCTTATAGTCCCTTTTAAATTGGCTACACTCTGGTTTCTGCCCCCACTACACCACTAAAACTGTTTTCACCATGCCAGCTGCCAGCACATTCCTGTCTAAACTCTTTGTCTGCTGACCACTCCCTATTTTTTGAAAAGCTCTCCTTCACTAATTTACAGAATAATACTGTCTTCTGTTTTTCTACCTATCTCTTAAATCACTTCATCTTTATTAGATTGCCTTCTTCCAACTGCACCTTAAATGTTAGTGTTTCCAAGGTGTCCACTACTGATTCTTTTCTCTCTGTGTTCACTTACCCTAGACAATATCATTTGCTTTCTTGGCTTCCAGTATTCATTGCTGTATCAATCAGGATGAGCTAAGTCGTACTGTGGTAACAAACAACTCCCAAATATCAGAGTGGTACTACACAAGGAGTTATTTCTAGGCTCACAGTACATGCCCAAAACAGGTCAGAAGAGTATGTCTGCTCGTGATAGTCAACAAAAGACCCAGGAAAGTAGATGTTCCGTTTCAACACTGCTTCCACAGCAGCAGAAGTAAGAGAACATGGCATGGTCTATATCAACTCTTAAAGCTTCTCCCCAGAAGTAATCCATATCCCTTCAACTCACATTTCCTTGGCCAAAGTACATCCTACAGCCACACTTAACTTCAAACTGTATAAGAAAGTGTACTGCTGCTGTGCTTCTAATGATTAACTGCTTGACACTTGAAAACTCCAAACCTTTATCTCTAGCCCAGACACTCTTTTTGAGCTCAGGCTATTATGTCCAATCACCTCCTTGACATTTTCACTCAGCTGACCAAACATGCCCCAAAACTGAATTCTTCTGAACCCCTAAATCTACCCCTCCTCCCATTTTCCCATCCTCAATGAATGGAACTACTACTGATCCTACCGCCCAAGCCAGAAACCTGGTAATCATCCCGGACTCCTCCCCATTATTCCTCACATCCATAAGGAATCCTATTGATTCTACACCCTTGACATCTCACATCCAGGCCTTCCTCTTCATTTCTTAACTCTGTTTCCACTGCCTTAGTTAAAGGTCCCATCATATCTGACTCAGATGGCTGCAACAGTGTAATAATTGGTCACTCTGCCTCCTGTGATGATGCCTACATTCCATTATCTACATTTTCAGACATAAGCCTGAAAAGTTAGTTACAGAAGTGATCAGGCATATTTCAAAAAGTAATTATTTAAAACTTGTTAGTGGCTCTTCATTGGCAATAGGATGAAGCCCAGTTTCTCAGCATCTGAAGAATATTACCCTTTGGGCATGTGCTTCCTGTGCAGCTTCCTCTCTCATCATGTATCCCTCTGTTCACTCTGTGTTAAGCCACCTTCAGTGTCTGAACCCAGCATTGTTCATACCTGTAGGCCTTTACATATCTGCTGACTCTTTGGCTTGAAGTGCACTTACTCTTGCCCTGTCCCATCTAGTCAACTTCTTATTCTTTCTAAGCTCCAACTCAAGTCGTCACCCCCAGAAGATGTTTTCCTATCTTTCAACCCTCAAAACAGTTGGGCCACTCTTCCCTTTATGGTACCACTGTACAAAGTACATATTACTTATCACAGTGACTTATAACGACTGATTTACATGTTTTTTTTCCTGCTCCTTGAAGGTAGCCATCTTGTCTCAGTCATCGCTATCAGCTAGCTCCCCACATACCAGAAGATGTTCAGAAAGTGATCATTGTAAGAGCAAATGAATAGGGAAGACCTGATCTACAAGTTCCTGCAGGACTCTTGTGGGGGACAGGAAGCTGTCTGTGCTGTTTGTACTGGAGTTGCTTGTAGGAGTCATAAGTAAAACCACAGAGATGCAATAGCTCAGCTCAGAAGGGAGAGCCCCTTTAATGCTGAGTTTGAAGATGGGGGTTGCCCAAGGAATGAGTGAGCTCCCTGTGACCAGAGGCTTATAATCGGTAACTGGATAGCTCTTGACAGTGATGTTGAGGGAGAGATTCTGACAGCACATCTGGGGTGGAGTGGTGACTCTCATAACCCCTTCCATTCTGGAGTGCTCAGGAACTGGCTTCCTCTTCTCACCCGATCAACAAAGACCGTTTGACTCCTTAAGAGTGGCTCTGCTTTTAGGACACCACTTCTCCACTACAGGCCACCCATGGCCAGTCTAGGCTCATCAAGCCACTGACCTGAACAGATGACCTAAGAGGCTCGGAGGCACACTGGCTCTATATCTTTACCCACCTCTCTAGCCATCTCTCCCACCTTTCAGTCAGACCAGGCCAAGCCGTATAGACTGAGGATGGCTAATTCTCAGAAGCAGAAAAGCTGTTGCTTATTTTTACAACCACTTAAGTAAAGCCATATCATCCAAGTGGATTTGCCCTTTAATGCTTCTAATCCATGTCTGACTCTGCCAATTCTAGTGAACTGTTGTCCCTAGAGATCATGTCCATGATCTCCTTCCCCTGGGTTGGGGAGATGGAGTTTGATCGTCCCCCCTTCTGATCTAACTTTGGAAGTCCGGAATCAGGGGTAGAAGCCCATGGATGTACTTTTAGACCCTGCCTGAAGAGGCCTCTTAGCATACCCCCGGTGCTGATGGGTGCAGTACAAAGAGGCATGGGATTAGCAGTCAGCATACCTCCACTCTAATCCCGACTTTGTAGTTGGTGCCTTGCATGCCTCTGATTTGGCTGCAACAGTCCCCTCTTCTGAGCCTAAGTTTCCCTCTAGGTAAAATCTGTAGGTGGAATGGCTACTTGTCTACCGTGGACAGTGGGTTTCATCCCCAAGTCCAGCCCAAATTGCTACTGTTAACTCCACAGATGCTACAGTTGCAACTCCTGGCCAAGGGCCCGAGTGTACATTAAGGGGACAAGTAGTCATGCCGAGGAGGTCCACCCAGAGGATTTGGACAGGGCAGAAGACCCTAGGGAGGGAAGCAAGTTGGGATCCATTGAGGAAATTTCTGACTTCCTGGTTGGCAAGAACTGAAACTCTCTTCTCTGGGGGGATTCCCAGCCCCCAACACAAGGAGCCCAGCTTTGCCTCCTCCTTCTGAACCCCTGAGGCCTGACTTTGCTCTATGTGCATGTGTCACTCTGTGCATTCACACAGCACTGGAGAACTCAGGTGTTTCCTTCCACAGTGCGGGGCTAAGAATGCTCCAAGTGGTGGTGCAAGCCAGGGAACAGGAGGGTGAACTCCAGGCCAGGGAACAGGAGGGTGAGCTCCCTAGGTCCTCCCCACTCCTTCCTCAACTGGCAGCTGCAGATCCTTGGAGGAATGGGGATCTCCTTCATCTTGCCTGCTCCCATTTTAAGAGTGGCTTAGCAGCCCAGCTGGGAGGAGGGGAGGACAGCCTTCCTAGCTTCCTTTTTGGGTTAATTGGTGTTCCCTCTAGTTATTCCCTGCTTCCTTCCCCTCCCAGTTCCCATAGCAACAGGGCTGTAGCAGCCGGAACTGGATTGAGCCCAGCAATGGCCTGACTGAGGTAGGGAAAGGGACTCCATAAAGAAAGGAAGCACTTCCAGGTCAAGGTTTCCCATCCCACTCTTCCCATCTTCTGAGGTTGCCAGGAGGGTCCAGGATGATTAAACTCAAAGGAAAGGGCGTGATGGATATGTCTTTTCTGCCCAGGCTGGAGTCTGAATTTCCTGAAGACCAAGAGCAGACCTGGTTTTCAGCATTCCTTCCCAGTCACACCCTTGTTGCCAGCCTTCTCTGACTTTGGAATCAAAAGTCATTGGTAGAATTGTTTACCTAGAAAAACCCTGGAGTTGTAGCTGAGAAACTGGGTTTTGAGTTCCTCTTGGACATTACTTTATGATTATAGCCAACTCTTTCCCCCTTTCCTAGGCCGCAGTCTCTTCATCTATAAATTAATTCAGTAGGACTAAACTGGATAGACCTCTGCATATTAAAATTACCTGAATGTTTTTCTACAGATGTATGGGTCCCATCTACAGGATTCTGACTTAGTGGGTCAGGAGCATTTTAAAATACTCACTGTGTGACTTTGACATTGTCTAGTTCTAGACATTTCTTCCTTCTCCCTGCATGCCCTGGCTCCAGCAGACTCCGCAGCACTCCTAACCCTGGTTATCCTGGCTCTTCCCAATTCTTGTTGGGTGCCTGCCAGACACCCTGGCTCCCTATGGCTCAGAATGAACACTGATGAGAGAGGTCGAGATACTTATGCTGCCATAGGGAAGAGACTGCAGAGTCTCAGTTGTGCCTTGTGCCCAGGTAGTAGCACAGACCCAGGGTTCACCTGAGAAAGACCCTAGGCCACCTCTGAAGCAGGTGAACCAGCAGTGGCCTCAGCTGGCCATCTGTGGGACAAGGAATTGGATTACCTCTCAGCCTCATGTGGCTCTGCTTCCTCTATTCCCCTCATTAGCTCCTTGCCTGTTCCTGCCTCACCACCCACAGGCCTGGTGTCTTCTTCAGACAATCTGTTCACCCACTTGTTGCCATGGTGACTCTGGCTAGGAGTGTGGGGCCTGAGGGAGGGTCTCCAATTCAGGAGAAAGGCCACTGTCAAGCCACCCTTCTCCCCTGCCCCCTCCCTCCACTCATCTCTCATTTCAGGAAGACATGGGGAGTGTCCACCACCCTAACCATTGTTAGAAGACTAATTGCTGTTCCCCAAGAGGAGGGGCAGAACTCCAACAGGGCCTCTCACCTCAGAGCAGGAATGTTGACCTAAAAGAGCCCAGGGGGCACCCTGTAGGAGTCAACTCTGACCCCACTGAAGAAGGGGGTAATTCCACATAGTGTTTGGGGGTGATTGAGGTGGACTTTGGGTCCAAGCTGCACAGATTCATGCAGAGGTTGTGTACACAGTGCCATCGTGGTGCTGTGGAGGCCAAAAGATGGGGGTGGGGGGGTTTCTCTGATGGAGGCACAGATCCCTTGGCTCATGGGATTTCCTTTTCTTTCCTGTCTTGCTTGTATTACTTTGTCTGACCTTCCTTCTGCTTTCTTGTCCCTTGTTCACACCCCTGCTTTCTTATACTCCCATCTTCCTCATCCACCTTCATTATCATGCTCATCTTTACCCTCATCTCTACTCCCTTCCCTAGCCCTCCTCTTCTCAGCTCTCTGAACCCTGCCTTACCCATCTCCTGTCCTCCATGTTCTTAACCCCCTCCTGCTCTCTCCACCCACCTCTCATGCTCATTAAACCCCTTCACCTCCCTTCCATCCTCCATCATCTCCCATCTCCCCCACTTTTTTCCTACTTCCACTGTCACCATCATTCTGTGCTCTCCAACTCGGTAGTCTGTCCTACACACCCCCTCTCCACCGCTGACCTCCCTTGCCCCTCTCTTACCCCTTCAGCTCCTTTGTAACCTGCCTCTTACCCACACTGCTTTTTTACCCTCCTTTCACTCCCTTCTCACTCCTTTTATCCCAATCCTTTGACTTATCAACTATATAAGGGCAGTTTAACACGTGTGTAAGAGACATGTGTACTAAGATATTCACTGGTATATTATTTATAATAATGAAAACATGGAAATGACTTAAATGTCCCTTCACAGGAAATCATCCCCTTTCTCCTCCATTCAGACAAATTTTGTCTGTGTTCTTTTAGCACCCAGCACATTCACTCACCTCCATGCCTTTGCTTACCTGAGACAACAGTCTCAGCTGGAAGGCCCCTTGGTCAGTCCCATCCCTTCTGAAATTTCAGCTCAAGGAATGCCCTCTGTGAGTTCTTCCAATCTTCTCTTGCTTGCTTCCCTCTAGTGACAGTCAGTGGTTTAGCCTTTCTGTAATGTAGATCAGATGCTGTGGAGCCAGGTGTGATGTGTCCGTGAAACTGGAATTTCCCTGACACTGGAGACATGTCCTTATTCTCTCATCCCGTTTATTCAATATGTTAAGTATAGCTGAGTATCAGTGGTCAAATCGAGAAGACATTGTGAGACGTCTTCATGCATTGCACATTTTAGTGAGGTTGACAGAGATGAAAAAAGGATGCAGACACAGTCATAATGATGGCAAAGAAATAATTAAGACAAGAATAATGTGGGTGTGTCTGAGTTAAACTGAGATCTGAAGAATGAGAGGGACCTACCCATGCCAGAAGTTGGGGAAAACATTCCGGGCTAAGAGAACAGCTTGTGTGCCTAGACCCTGAGGTGAGATGAAGCAGGGCATGTTCAAGGACAAGAAAGAACGCCTGTGTGGAGAGAATGAAACCAGAGAGACAGAATGGCCAAGCTAAGGAGTGGCTTGCAGTGAATGGTGCAAAGTAACGATTTTATTCTAAGGCCACTGAAGGGTTTGAAGCAGGGGAATGCTGTTAGCTGAAGGTGTTTGGAGATGGCTCATTTTTCTGAACAGACAGTAGATTTGAAAGAGAAAGTGGAAGCAGAGAGTCCAGATAGTAAGCAGAAAATGGCGGCCTGCTCAAAGGTGAGGAAATGAAGTGAGCACTGGCATGCCTCGCTCATAGACTCAGTGTGGAATTCCAGGGGAGAGAGCACGGAGGGCTGACTCCTTTGTGACTTGAATACCCAGAGGGCTGGACTTTCCCTAAATTAAAATAACCAAGACTTGGGGTAGGGGGTGAGGACAGATCTGGAGTAAAACAAATCAAGAACTCCATTTAAATTTGCATCTCCCATGAGGGGTTTTCGTCTTCCGGGAGTGGATCTGCAGCACCATCAACACCCCTGCTATGGAAAAGGCCATCATGGTGTTGCATCGCTGAAGTTCTTCTTCATGGTGGAGTTTTGTATTTTAGTGGACATGTTTAAAGTCAATGTAAGGGGCTGTGACCAAGTTGCCCAGAGCGCTGTTAAAAGGCCTTCAGCAGCAGAATGCCCAGGATCATCGGTCAAAATGTAAATTCCAGAGCCATTTCAGACCTCCTGAGGCTGAATTGGAGAGGACCATCACCATATTTAACAGGTGCCCATGGAACTTGGGTAGGCTGACATCTGAGAACCATCACTGTGTAGAGCAACTATGAGAAGACGTAGGGGCCAGAGGCAGACGGGGCCCTAAGGCCAGGTTTCAGAGCTGCTCGGGCATTCTGTTTAAATGCAGGTGCCGACATGGAGTGCTACCTTTCCCATGAGCTCCTCGGCGACGGTGTTGGCTACTGATCCACATCTGCACTTTCAGGAGCAAGGAACCAGCTCAGTAGTTCTCTACGGGAGGTGATTTGCCCCACGGGAGGCCTTTGGCAATGGCCAAATGTATTTTTTTGGTTTTCACAGTTGGGTGGGGAGTGGAGGAGGATGCTATTGGAAACTCCTGGGTAGATGCCAGGGAGGAGGTTCAGTACATTACAAGGCACAGGAAAGCCCACTAAAAAAGAGCATGTGGTTTAGACAGACAGGGGTATCACCGTTGAGAAAGCCTGGGTTGATGAGAGCCCAAGGGGCTAGATCAGGGAACCTGCCTTAGCTTGGACCTCGCTAGTGCCTGCTGGGGGTGTACTTGATGGGGGACAGGAAGTATACCCATGATATGAAACTGCAAAGCCATGGGTCCAAATGGAATGTGTCTGTTCCACACCGGCTGAAGCCAGCAGGACAGAGCATGGATTAAGCAGAGCTTGAAGGCACATGTGGTGCCTGGTAAGGCAGATCCTTGTTTTTAGTAAAAATAACCCCTCACATTTGTATTGCACTTTAGAGTTTCAAAAACATTTTCTTATGTGTCATATTATTTGATCCACACAGCACCCTAACGAGGTAGTGCAAAGATTATTCTCTCCATCTCTTTCTTGAATTTAGAAACTTAATACTATCAGCCAAAGAAATGTTTGCTGAATTGAACAGAATGGAAATTACTTCATTATAGGTGACATCAGACAAGTCAGGACACCATGTTGGGCCAACTGTAAAATCTAGGGTTGAATGGGATGATTGGTGAGCCTCCTCCAGACTTGACAAAGGACTCATTTCTTGATTTTGCCAATGAACAAATTCTAAGTCGTGGGTGACAGAAGTCTCGGAAGAGCTCAGGGTAGGACATATTGGCCTTGACCCTTCTTCTCTATGCCCTGGATCCCAGGGTCGGGTTGGTGAGTCCTTTGCCAATAGGCTATAGCTGCTCCCTCCTCATCCCATTCCTTTCGGTGGGAAGGGGCTGTCTCCTGGGCTGACACTCTTTCCTCTCTCCCCACAGGCTGTCTACAAGGCCTGGCTGTGCTCCGAATACTTCAGCGTGACCCAGCAGGAATGCCAACGCTGGGTGCCCTGCAAGCAATACTGCCTGGAGGTGCAGACCCGGTGCCCCTTTATACTTCCCGACAATGAGGAAATGGTGTATGGAGGGCTCCCTGGCTTTATCTGTACAGGTAAAGGCAGGGCACAGGGGAGGAGGAGGGAGGCCAAGGGCCCAGAGCAGGCACTGGATTTGAGGGTGTGGGAGCAGGGCGGACAACAGTGAAGTCGGGTGAGCAAAAGGTTGGCCAGTGGCTAGATGAGTGGGCAGTGAGGTCCCCACGCTGGGATAGGGCCAGGTGGAGGAAGCAAGGGCCAAGAGAAGATCAACTACCTCTATTCAGAACATGCTTGGCGAGGGAGTCATCCCAGCGAAACCAGCTGGGGTCCCTGGGAAAGAAGTGTCCAGAAAGGGAAGGGTACTGAGTAACAGGGGGAAGGAGTCTTGGACAGGGCTACCCCAGCAGCCCTAGCTCTGAAAAGCTCCTCTGTAGTACAGGCATAGCCATCAGCCCCCCCGAACACCCCACCACCCCTTCCTTATCCATTGGCAGGGTTGCTGGATACTTCGCCAAAGCGACCGGAAACCAAGTGCTGTGACGTGCAGTGGGTCTCCTGTGAGTCGGAGAAGAAGAAGTTCAAGGAGTCTGAGGCCCCCAAAACCCACCACCAGCAATTCCACCACTCCTATTTCCACCACTACCACCAACAGTACCACCACTACCATCCCCACCATGACCCCCCGGGCCGCATCAGCCACAAGCCCTCCCTGCTGCCGGTCTCCGGAGGCTCTCGCCTCAGCCCCAGCAGGATCCGGCTCTATGTCCTTGTTCTCATGCTCCTCCATACCATGGTGTCCTTCTCTAGCAACCAGGGTGGTGGGGGCCTGGGGCTGGAGGCACTGCCTGCCCTAGATGAGGGCCTGACTCGGGAAGAGTGACAGCAGAGAGGGAGGACGGACCTCCACCACACACTGACATCAGCTCCAGCCCCCCCAGGGGGAGGGGGAGGGGGCTCCTCCCAAGGGAGGTATAGGTCCAGGTGGGGCGGGGGGATATGGGGGATCACACATCGCCCCCAGCCTACCTCCACCCCAAGAACAGCTCCAACAGAACGGCCAGAAGGCCCAAGGAGCTGCCAAACTCATCCGGGAGGAAAAGGCAGGAGCAGCAGGTGCCCCCTCCCAGGACCCCATCTATGGGGCTTAGCAAAAAAAACAAAAAAAAGGGGGGGGAAGTGGGGGCTGGAAATGCCCACCCCTGCTAAGAGCCCTGACCCCAGGGAAGGAGGCTGCTCACCCAGCCTTGGCCCTGCAGGGAATGTTGGGGGGCACAGCGGGGAGAATCTCTTTCCCCCCTCCTCATTCCTTTTGTTGCCAAGATCCTTAATTCCCTCCTGCCCATACCCCTACAGGCAACGGCAGACGGTGCAATTGCCCTCCTCCCACTCCAGCACACCTTGCCTCATGTGGGGCCACCACAGGGAAGTGCCAGGTTGGGAGACAGGGTGCGCACAGTCACCACTAGGTCCTAGGTCGGGGCCCCAGTTTAGCTGTGCCCCACCACCCTAGACAACGAGGGGTAGGAATGGGGTACAGAATGAGCAGTGAGAGAAGCATGGAGATAGGGAAGAGGGAGGGGAGAGGAGTGATTAGGCAAGGGTTTAGAGAGACCCCCGAATGGGCTGCTACCACCTGGTTTCGGCAGGTGGATGATCATTGTGGAGGCAGGCTGGAGGACAGCTCCCCGAGTCAGAGAGTGTCACACAAGGCTGCCCTCTGCGGAAGGAATGCAGACACTGGGTTGTTGGGCCTCGAAACAGAAGGCTGTGGGTACATGGCGAGACTGCCGCTGTCTGAAGGGCCATATCTTACAGAAGGTGCACATACTCCCAAGGGCCGCTCTTGCCCTGGAGATCTTGGCCTTGGGGCCAAAGATGTTTCCATTTCTGATCTCCATGGGGAGGAGGGACTTAAGCCCAAGTGGGTCAGGCCTGGCCTGGGTCCCCAGACTCCCCCATCTTGTCCTAGCCCAGGCCTCCATGAAGGAGACTCTGGTGGCATGGCCCCAGCGCTCTCCAGAGATGAGCCTCCCCTAACCCCTCCCTGTCCCTGTCCCCAGCCTACCAAAGAGTATCCACCCCTGCCCACCCCAACCCCATGGGTTACTCTCCCAATTGTGGAACAACCAGATTTCGCTGCACCCTGTAGCGGGTGCCCTGACCCAACCACCCCTGTCCTTTGCTGGAGAAAGTCCAGAGACTGCCAGAGGACACGCTGAATATGATCCTGTGCCGCCGTCCGTGGATGGGGAGACCAGAGCTGTTTAGTCAGGCTAGAGGTCTGGACCACAAAAGGGGCCTCGTGCACCCCTTAGGGCCCATTAGATCTGCTGGGAAGGTGATGTCGTATGGCCTGGGGTGTCTAAAAGCCAGTGGGAGCAGACGAGAAAGGGAAGCAGAAATGTGTCCCCGGGGCAGGCCAAGGGACTAAAGTGCCAGGAGGCCTGCGACTGAGGATGTGATGCCAGGGAGCTAAAGGGAGCTGCATGAGCATGAAGCCAAGAAGGGATGGGGCGGGGCCTGCTGGCACTGCTGGCTCAGGATGAGTGGAAGACTGCCTCAGCTGGGTCCCCATAGGCTTCGTGAGACTGAGGAGTCCTGCCTGCCAAGGTTGTCTCACTTCTCACAGCCTGCCCCACACCCCCCATCCTTGTGCCCTGCCCACACACTCCTCTGTTTGGCCCTCAGCACTTCGGGCCTAGCCACATACCCCATCCCTAGAGTGCTCTTTTCAGCTGGGGAGGGGAAGAGGTGCTGGCGCATTTCCAGAGATGCTTATGTAGACATGAGACCCTAGGTATTGCCTTCAAACTCCTGCATCCTCAGGAGGGGAAAAGGGACTGGCAAGTAAAGGGGGACCTTAGGGCCCCAGGGAATGGACCCTTGGAGACTCCCATCCTCTCTTCCCCCTCACCAAGTGCCCAGGAGACCCCTGGCTCAGACCAGCCCAGGGCCTTGCCCAGTGGCAGGGGAAAGGGGCACCTCACTCCACCTCAAAGTCATTTGACTGTCCCTGTCCACCCCACTGCCCAGACCCTCCACCACCCTCTGGCTGCCCCTGCTCCGCCACAGGCAGCAGAGCGGGACAGCTTTCTTATGCCATTTTCTACACTGTGCTTCATGAGTAGGACTTTCTTGCACTAGTTCCTATGACTGAGTCTCCAAGCTGGATTCCTAGTAGTCCCCTGTCCCTTCCTCCCTCACCCTGCTACAATTCAGTTGTCTCTACCCTCCCCTTTCCTGCCTCTGTGTTTCAGTGAGAGTCTCTGTATGTGTACTGCTTTCTGTTTTGTTGCATTGTGGGGCAGAGGCCTCTCTGCTCTTGTTTAACCCCATAAAGAAATAAATGGTAAGACTTGATGATAACCCTCCCTTCATGATTTTGTTCTGTGGAGTCCAGGGCTGCTCTGGCTGTCAGACTATGACTTGGAGGAAGGGTGGGACAGATGATGTTGCTGATCCTGTACCCCACCTGCTGGTGCAAACTACAGGACAAAGAAACCCCACAGTAGGCCATCTAGACAAGGGATCACAGGCTCACCCTCCCACCTGGGTCAGACAGATGAGAGTGAGCGAGTGATTGAGTGAGTGTGTGAAGTGGGCCAGGCTGAGGAGAAGCGCAGGCTCCAGTATCGAGTAGTGAGACTGCCAGGGTAGCTGCGGGAGCAGCTCAAGCCCAGGGTTGTCTCACAGGAATGGAGTTCCAGCACCGCAATATCTCAGTGTCAAGGGAAGTTAGGATTTGGGATTTTTTTCCTCTAATTTCTGAATGTTGGCTTAAGTCTAAACAAACAGGCTACTGTGTGGATAAACGTGTGTGGGCCCCATATGGTCTGGGGGTTACCAGTTGTCCACCTTGATCACAGCGTTTGGTTCTAGCTTCTCTACCTGATCTCTCCCGGAGGCTTCACCAGTCCCCCCCACAACTTCTTAACCACCCTCTCCCTGACCCCATGAAGTGCCCTCAGGAAGCTGCTAGAACAAAATGAAAAGAAAGAGCATGAATTATATCCTCACTGAGCAGCTGAATTCCTTTGCCAAGAATACACAGGCTCCCCAAGTCCCCCCAAAACAGTGTAGCCTAGAGGTTAGGGCATGGCCTCTATAGCCAGAGCATAGGAATTCAAAGTCTAGAAATACCATCCTCTCCTCATGTGACTTCGTGCAAATTCTGTGACTTCTTTGATGCCCTCCTCTATGAACAGGGTTCTTGTGAGAATTAGGGAATGCACATGAAGCACTTGGCATAACAGCTGGCACAAAGGGGCTGCTCACATACTGATGATCATTATCATCATTAATCGCTTAGTCTTTTTTCCCTTTCCTTCGCCTCTACTTATTTGGACACTGAATTCTTTGTAATACAGGTCAATTCCTTCTATGCCCTCCCACCCTGCCCCTAATCAATCAGCCGCTTCAGGCCCTCAGGATCTCATGTCTGCCCCACAATGTCCTACCAACCAATCTTTGCTTCAGTGGCTCCAACTCCCATTGTCCCTCCTCCTGGCACAGAGCCATGCACTCCAGAGACACTCCAGAGAGGTTTTGTGAAAGAACTACTGCTGTAAAGTACACATTCATCTCCCTAAAGCCAACACATTACACCCACAATTGAAAACATCAGATGGTTACACACTGCCGGTAGAATCAAGTGTCAACCCTTTGGATTCTGACCCTAGCAGCTCTCTCGGACCCTGCACCGGAGGCAATCACCTGCTTGTGTTAGCGTATTCCAGCCACATTTGCCTACTGGCAGCTCATCCACTGAGCTCAGTCCCTTCTCAAACTCTTCCCTCCCTTGGCTCACATTGTTTCTTCTGCCTGGAATGCCTATTCTCCATCTCTGCCATTCACTGCCTTCCCGAGTTTTGAAGTCCAGTTCAAATGCCCCCTCCGCTATGAAGACTCCCACATTCCGCCTTTTCCAAACTGAAAGCAACCCCGCTCCTGTACTTTTCTAACACTCCTTTGTACCTTAATGGTGGTGCTTTTTGCATCTTTTCCACGTTCAACTTAGTCATCCATTCTTTTAAAACATACCTACTAATGACTGTGTGTGAGGAACTGTGCAGGCTGCAAGGAAAACAGCAGTAAGAGATAAACCACCATAGTCCCACGAGATAACTTGGCACTGTGTATCTGGCCATGTAATGTAGCACTAGAATTTTTGTGTGACTGCATATCATGAGATTAGAGCCAGGCTCTTGGCCTTGGGCTTAGGGAAGAGAGGTGAGGAGCGGGCCACACAGCCAGAGTGCTAAAGGGGTAGAGGGCACAATGTCTGCACCAAGAGGGGAGACTAACTCACCGCTTGTACTTTGTGCCTGCTCCCTACCATGCAGCTGTCCCTCAGAGGTACCCCCCTCCCAGATCCAGGCCCTAGTGCCCGGTTCCGTTTCCCAGTCACTCAACTGTCTGTCCCAGCCTCAGCATATGCAGGGAGAGGTGTGGGCAGTGATTCATCACCTGGCACATGTTCGCTCTGGCCCCACCAGCAAAGATTCCTAATTAATCATTCTGGGGTAGGGTTCTGGGTTCAGTAACATTTAACAGACTCCACGAGTGATTCTAATGTGCAGCCAGGCCTGCCAGTCACAGGCTGAAGAGAAGGCTGGGCTACATGAAGTCTTTGTCATTTGAGCATAAGTGGTGCTAGAAAAAGGCTACTTATAACGAATCCACTTGAAATGGGAACTGACATTTCTCAGTTAAGTGGGGGGAAAGGGGGAAAAGGTTGATTGGGACTTTGTCTTGATAAATAAAATTGAAAAATGTGGAAAATATTTTAATTTAAATTTCGAATGTGTAAATAATTGCAAATATGCAATAGGTCTTAGAATGAACAAAGAATGAATCAAGTGCGGGGGGATAATATAATTTTCTTAGCCAAAGTGCAGAAGAACACAATATTGACTTTTGTAGCACAATCATAACCAGTTTTGTTTTTCCAAAATTAGAGAGCTTCTTCAATTATCCCAAGGACCTCTTATATTCCTTTGAGAGTTGAATCATTCTCTTTGAAGTCTTGATCCTGTCATTACCCAGGTCAATTCTCTCTTCTGCCAGTGGTAACTGCTCTATCTCTGCCAAATCTCCCATTTATCAAGGACTTCACATGACATGAGAAATGGTCTTCAATGTCACTTTCACTGACTTCATGAAACCCTGAATCTCTTTCGAGACCCACAGTTTTGCTCTGAAATGTATTTGCTTTGTGTAATACCTACTCACCACTAACAAGAGGTTCAAGAAGACCTTAGCATAATCAGTATGGATAAACAGTATTAGGGTATGAAATGGGGGGGGGAGTCATATAAGGACTCAAAAATGAATAGGTTTTGTGCTATAACTGTTTTGTCCCAATTTCTGTGACTGGCTGCAAGAAAGGAAGGCGGGAGGCAGAAAGCAGAATTTATTGCTCCGGGACAGCAGCTGAGACGGAGCCCCTAGAGTGGGGTCCGCAGCTACTGCCAGCCCTATAGGGGGGAAGGGTCTCTTATATAGATCCTAGGTTCACATTCCAAAGGGGTGACTCATTGCTGTGCCCCTTGATGCTAGGCCCAGTTAATTATCAAACTTGGATGTGAGGCCCAGTTTGTTATCACCTTCAGCTAGTCCCATCCCAGATGCAAGGTCCCGTTTGTTACTGCCTTATCACCTTTGCATGCAAGGCCTGATTACTGCCCTTATGCAGTCCCTCGGTAAATCTCCGCATTTGGTCACTCCTAACAATAACAACTTTACTTTTCTAGCTAACCTCATAAAGTCCCTTTTCCTTTTGGGGTTTGTAATCTGCTTATCTCTAAAATGATAGTATACTGTCATATACTGTTATACAGATTAAATAAATTAACTTCAATGAAGTAATGTTTGTGAAAGTGTTGGGCACAGTTCCTAGCCTAGAAGAGCAACTCCATAATTCCTGATTTTCCTTCTCTCCCAAACATTTTTAGACACTTTTAGGATGCACGGAGGAACAAAGAAGGAAACCTGGAGGAATGCATCATAGTAGCTAGAAAGAAGGTCCTGAATTTCTGTCCCAGACCAAAGTTTCTGTCTTCCTACCAATCTTAAGACCACATTCTCTGTGGATAATCACTGATCTAGTCACTAAATGCTGACCACCTATTACACTAACTGCTGAAGTGTGTGTAGGTTGGGAGTCCCAGACCACTCAGGGACTCTGCCCTCAAGACGTTCCTAGTTTGGTTGGGAAGAAAATACATGAATGGAAATTGCTCAAAGCATTCCTAGAATCTGACAATTTCTCCCACCTCCATTATCACCACTTGACCAGACCAACACTTCCTAACTGGTCTTTGACTTCCAATGTTGTTCATTCCCTCCCTCCACCTCGCAAACACACACACACAAACAAACACACACTCGCACGTGCACTCACACATGCACTCAAATGCACGCGCACACACAGCCTTACCCAACTGCAAATCAGATCACATCTCTCCCTGGCTAGAAGCCTCCATTTCAAATCCAGATTCCTTACCATGGCCCCCATAATCCTGTCTGCGTGACCAGTCACTTGCCTGTTTGTGACCAGTCACTTGCCTGTTTTCACTATCCTCCAGTCACTGTGACTTATTTCTTTCCCTCTGATCTACTTTGTTTCTGTAACAAAGCCTTTGAACCTGCTATGCTATCCCTCGGCCTAAGTGCCTTTCTCCTAGATTTTTGCAGAGCTGATTCCTTACCACCATCAGATCTCACTTCACATGTCACTTAGAAAGGCCTTTCCTAACTCTCTGAGGAAAGAAATTCTTGCCCCGGAATCTCCATCACACCACCCTGCTTTTAAAAATATCTAGCACTGGTAACATTGAAATGATATTGTTTACCCATTGGCTTTCTGGTTCATTGTTTCTCTTTCTCCATCTCTGCTCTGAGCAGAAAAGGACCCCTTTCTTCCCTGTATCCCCAGTGCTGTAATAAAAGTTTACCGAGTGAATGGGATTACCAATGTGTGGTTCATTTGGGCAGGAAGGTTGGTAGGGTATGTGGAATGGGTATTTGGATATAAAGCTTGAAAGTAGTCTGAGGGTGGAATCATGGGAGGCTTTGACGGTCAGTTAGTCACGGAAATTTGTGTTTTATACAAAGAACCACTGGTAGTCATGAAAGACTATTGAGCTCGAGCAGAATATTATCACCGAGTGCCACGTGCCAACTGGTTTGGTGGGTGAAATGAACGGAGGATGTATTTTAAGAGACCATCAATCACTTTGTGCCCCATCTTCTCACTAGCTGCCCTCCAGGCCCTCCTCCACTGCCCTGTTTGCCCAGCTCCCCACCCCACCCTACAAGTCCCCTCTTTTCTGGGGCCAGGCAAGATCCCTCACTGCCATTCCTGGCTACAGGCCGCTGGGTGGCGCTGTGGCTCCTCCTACCCGGGCTGGAGGCGCCAGGGAGGAGGACTCGGCAGCCGCTGAACCTGGACTGGCACGGGTCGGTGGGCGCCTGCCGAGCTGGCTAGTCCTAGCACTGCTCTTTCTCCTTCTTCCGCGTTTTCCCGCGTCCAGGCCAGTTCCCGCTCCCACCCTCTCTTCCACTTCCATCCCCACTCCAGTCTGCCTTTACCTGGTTTCCTCTGGCCTTTGGCTTTTTGACCCACTATGCCAAAGGTTGGGGTGGGGAGCTAGGGGCAGGGGAGGTCGGGCAAGGGAGACGCCAGGGCCTTTTGGCACCCTCCCTTTTGAACCCATTCAGGTATCCGGTCTCCCAGGACCTCAGGGACATAACAGAGCTCTCAGGCCAGGGACTAGCTGGGCCCCAACTTAAGAGAGGTCAGGGCTGCAGGGGCAGCCTTTTGATGAAAAGGGGCCTGGGCCGTTAAGGGACTAATTAACTGGTTATGCTAATCATCCTGCCTTTCTTCTAGGCCCCTGGAGTAGGAAAGTCCTCCTTAACTCCCACTTCCCTCCCATATGACCCAGATATACCCACCACCTCTTCTGTATTCTAAATTGATTCCTCCATCCTCACTGCATTGTCTGCCCAGATGCTCCTCATTGCCACCCAACTGGCCTCCCGGCCTCCTGCATCCAGCCTCCTGCTTTTGTAGCTCAGACTTCTTCAGCCAGGGCCACTGGGCACCAGCTGACTTGAGCACTGTCTTGACTCTTGATGCTCAGGGGAAAAAATCAGTATCTGGTGCTCACGACTCTTCACACTCTGACCTCCCTGGCCTCCATTCATAACCAGAGTAAAAGGCTTACCATCTGGGGGTTGCTCTTACTAGCAGAGGAGCAAGAATAGGAACAAAACACAGTAGGAGGTTATATGAGACCTGTCTGGGGCTCATTGACTTCTGTGTGAATAACCCTAACTGATGAACACACTGACTCAAGACTGAGGAGATTCTAAGAACAAATAGAGTGCCTGTCTCCCCTGGAGCCCCAGGCTCGCATCCATGCTTATTTCTTTGCCGCCTCTCTTCATCTCCCCTGTCCCATGGATCTGTTTTTTTTTTTTTTTCCTCCTTCCATCTCCCCTTCCCCCCTTCCCTCCCACATTGCCTACTCTTTTATGCCCCTCCCTCTGGTACATGAGTTTGTTTTTATTTTTTTTCTCAATAAGTACACACAATCTTTTCACAAAGTGACAGATGACGTGCATGGCCAGATTTCTCCATAATGCTGAGCCTCACTTTCAGCAGTTTTGTCTTGAAGAACCTAATAATCACAGATGCTAAGCTCTTTGTGAGGAGACTTTTATATTGAATTTAGCCCTGGTGAACCTGGCACACAAAATTAACATGGCAAAGCATACAAGTGAACAGGGAAATTGCCAAAGGCAGATTTATTGGCAAACAAAGCATTGATGGTTAATTTCAGGCTGTCCTATCCCTTCGGACTCCAGGGATCCATGCCCAGAGCCAGATATGGCTCATTCATGGCTTACATGAGAAGCAAAAGAGAGCCCCGAGAAGGTGGGGCAAGAGGGCACAGCTCATCTTCCCTGACTCCAATTCACGGTAGCTTCTACTAGGAAATGATAGCTTCCTGTCCCCCAAACAAGCGCTACTTCTAAAGAATATCCTCTTCCATTTGTACTGCACATCTATACACACTGTCATGCTGTTCCTTACAATAACCCTGTGCAGTAGGGATTATTAGTTTGAATTTACAAGAATGCAAGAATGAAGAAACTGAGGTTCAGAGAAGCCAAAGGCACAAGCCTCCAAAAGAAATCCACTTAAAAAATAGCCCAGATCAGAAAGCCAGACTAAAAGTCAAGAATCCCAACTCCAAGAACAGGGCCAGTGTGCTTCATGCAGTTTCATGACCCACTGAATATCCCAAACTAGGTCAACCGGCCCAGTCCTCCAAGCAGTACAACAGAAAGAGAGGGACTAGCTGTGTGCTCCCGGGCTGTGCTAACACCCAGCCTGAGTCTGAGTGACAGCAAGGAGAATCAGTCAATGTTGGGGTTTGCAGGACCAGCAGAGCCAAAGCCAGCCTTCTTCCAGAATCTCTGTAAAGCTTGGTTGCTTACAGGAAGCTTTAAGAAGCATTTTGTTTGGCCTGGCAATGTTGGACTGTGCTGTTAGGTTTTCTCAGTAAGAAGGTGTGCGTGCTTAAGAAAGTTGAATGAGGGTCCTCCCTTGTGGCACAGTGGGTTAAAGCGCAGCACTATGAAACTAAAGCCACTTCAGCACCAGTTTGATTCCTCGCCAGGGAGGTGACCCACATGGCGCGGCAGACCTCTCTTGACCCGCTCACTGCTCCCCTCAGCAGTGTACTTCATCAGATCTGCATGTTCTACTTCCCACTCTGTCTCTGGTGAATCCTCTCACCGCCCCTGCACTTCTGGACTGTACCCCAGTTCTGTATGCATAAATACATTTTAAAAAAGAAGTTGAATGAGAGTATAGTTATGAAGAGCATGGCCTGCAATTGCATCCTGACTCTGACACTTGTTCTCCATGGCTCTGAGGTTACTTAAACTCTGTGTCACTTTGCTCATCTTAAAATAGAGGTAGACAAGAGTCATCTACCTCATAGACTCATAATTAACATTGAGTGCTACTATCTAAGGCACTTAGTGTCTGACACACCATAAGTGCTATATGGGTGTTTGCTATTATTATTATAAACACATTGGAGAAATGTCTAGCTTCTTAAAACTTTAGGCTGTATGACAACATTGGGCCCCACCCCATGACTCTCATTTTGGTCCTTAACCTTGAAACTAGGTGTCACTTGCCATTTATCATCTTATATGCAGCTTGCTTCATGGGTTTCTAGTGTGTGCCTGCTTTATAAAACTGGTCTGTTATCCAGTTACTGTTTAAATGACTCAAGGGGCAAAAAAATGCCACCAAGTAGGATATTGTTAGCTTATGGGAATTATATTCTTACCAAGCCTTTTCTGACCTCAAATTAGTGGATGAGAAAGGCACTGAGCTGCACCAAGTTGAAGGTCAAAGAAAGCAGTGGAATGACAAAAGGGAGCAAAATTCGGCCATGACATTCCATGGCAATCCCTCCTGCAGCCTTATAAGTCATGTTTAAAGTATGACTCAAGGACTCTATAGCAAGATAGAACAACACCTCTGCTACATGATGTATGTACATTAATAGTTATTGCAGCATTGTGAGTAATAGATATCATTACAGGCAACTCAAATGTGATCAGTGGAAGACTGGTTCAATAAACTTTGGTGTACACATACAATGGAATACTCTGCAGTCTTTAAAAAGAACATGAAAAGCAGAATACTTCCATTTCTGTGGGAAAGGGAATGGAAATATACGTAGAAACATACATATATGTTATATATATATACATATATATGCAGACAGATAAATGAATAAAATATAAAGTATCTGTGGTGAACATGGTTATCTCTGGGAAAAGGAATTATGTGACTAGGGAAGGAAGGAGAATGCTTTTTTCACTCATACATACTTCTGTATTCCTTTTGAATTTTGCACCATGAACTTAATGATATATGTGTGTGTCTAATCAAAAAAAAATCTGCAGTAACTATAAAAGGGGGAACAAACAAACCAACCAACCAACAAAATAACACTAACACCAGTGTCTCTTGAGGAACAGGCTGGAACCACTTGCCAGTCAAGGACAGCTGCACAGGAAACAACCTGGTACCTATGCTGTCCAAACCTTGCTGGACAAGTTGTTCTGAAGTTGTTTCTATAGCCATCATTCCATGTCCAAACATACTTCAATTAGTTTCATTCTGTTCCTTGTTGCCCAGGCCATCTCTTCTACTTTGGTCATCTGGCTTTACTCTAGAAAATCTAGGTTCAAGGCTACTCCTTTGATATCCAGAAGGGGATTTTCGTGGGATGCCAATTGAAGGGGGGTCTGACAAGAACAATGTATCCGAAGGCCAAGACCAAGACCACTTCTTCAAAAGTGCTTCTCTTGGTCATTTGAGAGGAGATGCAAATGAGCAAAACCCTAGCATCTGGATAGGGAACCCTCCCCACCAAGACCCACTTCCTTTTCCTGCATAACGTTTCCAAATTCAACTTAACAGACTCTTTTTATTACCTTTAAAACAGAACAAAAAAAAAAAAAAGAAAGAAAACTTCTGTAGACGCTCCTGGCCAAGTGCAACATTGTAAAGATCCTAAAGTACTGGGGACTCAAGGTAAAGGAGACTGTACCTATCCTTCAGGGAAGCCCCGCCTAGATTCTGAAAATGTCTGAGTTGAATGAATCTGGGATTGGGTAGCTGAGATAATGGCTCTCCCCCAGAGTTCTGTGGGCCTCCAGGTTTACGTCAATAGATGAGTTTTAGGAGCACTGCGCACTGTGTATCTATTGGCAGATTTCAGACAACAACCAAGAGCAGTAACCTTTCATTTCAAACCATTGATTTTACCAAAATAGCCCCATAATTCTGATTGATTTACTTTATAATAAGGTAAATGAAATAAATTTGAACTTGATAAACATTTCTATGAACAAAGCAGCTTTTCATCTGTTTCATATAGCATGTTTTAGGTAAGATTTTATTTAAAGCGAGGATCTTCTTGTTTGTCACAGGAGAAAATGGACCCAGAGAAAGGAAAGGACTTTCCCAAGGTCACATAGCCTGGCAGAAGCAATCCAGTCCAGGGGCCGTGATCACAATATCACCGAAGTATCGAATGCAAAATGTAAATTGAGAAACTCATTGGCTTAGAGGCATCCTTCCCTGGTATCTTAGCCTGGCAGGAAACTTTGGAGCTCCCACAAGCCAGCAAACCACTATGTTTTCTATCACATGACCTTCTTGTGGGGCCTGAGCTTTCACCAGACCCTGGTCTAGTCTTCTTTCTGTCAGAGGCCCAACCTTGCTGCTTGTTCAGTTTTCTGTGGCTTTTTGGGTTTCCCTTAAGCCAGGACCTGGGCGAGAAAAAGTGGAACCGATTACTTACTTACTCAATATGGCTTAGATCCCAAAGACAGGCTCTAATCTCTGAGTCTCTCGCCTGCCCTTCTCAGGGGCTCACAGTCTTAGCCTAGCTCCTGCTCATTGCACACCCTCCCTCCCAGGTGTTCGGCCCCTTCGATGCTCACTTGTTGGCAGACATTCTTGCAGGCCCTCCCCCTTAGTCACCACTCCCCCTGAAACCACTACTGCTGCCTCAGACCTCCTGCCTTTTATCTTGCCCCAGAAGCTGAGCCCTCCGGTCCCTTAATTGTTCAGGTTGCTCTTTTCTGAACTCACTCCAATAGAGCTCCATAAATTGAAGATAATTGGGCTGTCTCGCTCAGGTTATGAGCCCCTGGGGCAATGTCTTCTTAGTCTGGTACAGCCCTGCCCAGAAAGGTGGGAGCAGGGGAGGGGCACAGACCCCTGGGGAGCAGGTACAGGGTCACAGTATAGACATTCCTCCACCACTAAGTTTGGCAACTTCAATCCCTGCTGCCTGCCCTAGGCCTCACAGGTCAACAGCTATGTGCATGAACAACCATCTCCTCTGCTGGTGTTGGCAGCAATTTTCTGAATTTAAAGTGGCCTTTCAAAAATCATTCAAGAATTTCTAGAATTCTAGAGAAAAAGACCCTCATTTGGGGGCAACCAAGTGAGTTACAAGTGAAGAGCTAGGGGTTGATGGGGTGAATTCAAATTGAGGAGAATCTGGGCCACTTGAGCTTCAGTGAACATACGCCATTCCACACAATGACATCTTTCCAGGAACGTTTATGCTGCCACACCTTTGGGATGCTGCTAGGAAGGCTGGTGTGGCCAAATCCAAGGCATCCCAGCAAAAGGGCAAAATGGATAGTTGTTGCTCTAAGGAGTGGTTTAGAAAGGCTAAAGCAATAATGTTTTGCTCCAGATTCCCTGTCTGCCCATCATCACGTGACATCCCTTCGACCTGCAGTGGATGCATCCTGGAGCAGCTGGCAATTCATCCCAGATATCGGAGATGCTTTCTCTCCACGCCCACCAAGCTCATGCTCCACAGGCCCACACCCGTCTACTTCCCACTGTGTCAAGAGCTCCCATCACTGCCCATCAAATACTGTGAAAGCACTGGCGTCCACCCTTATATCCCTGAGATCTGGAACAGAGCCTGGCAAAAAGTAAAGTGCCTGTTGAGTAAGTGAGGGCACTAATGAATGCAGTAATTATGGTCTGACTTTCTCCATGTTTTAGACCACTACAGAACCTATCTCCTTCCTTCTTCTTTGTGTTTAACATCATAGCATACCCTCATAGGAAATGACAAAGGAAGGTCGTATTGCCTGCCTTCTTGCCTCCCATCCGGACTGCATCCAAATGCTCCCATGCAGGTTTTAAGACTTCTATAAAATGAGGCTGAAATGGAAGCAGCTGGGCTAATAGTTGAAAAGCTCTCAAAGTTGGAATCAGAAGAACCTGTATGAGATCTATTCTTGCACACATTAGCAAGAACCTAAATTGCAAGAGAGGAAATGAGGCTGGAAAATAGGAACAGACTTTGTATGTCACTCTAGAGAGTATTTGTATGTCCATTAACTCAACAACATTTTATTGAATACCTACTATGTGCCAAGTACTCTGCTGAGTCAGCAATCATTGAGGAGCAAAATTGAGCAAAGGAAGACAAGGTAGGAGGTTAGATCACTAGTTGTGGAGCAAAGACCTGAAGGAAGGGAGTAGCAATGGAAACACAGTTGGTGCTTGAATGAAGTGGCGCTTATGGGAGCTGCCCCTGCACACAGTGGGAAATTTGCTTCTAACTTACAGTTGGCCCTCCATAGCCACAGTTCCACATCTGTGGATTTAACCACCTGACAACCAAGGTTGGTTGAACCTGTGAATGTGGAAACTATGGGTAGAAAATAACCAGTACATAAATGGGTATGAAAATTCAAATCCATATTGTTCAAAGGTTGACTCTAGATACATTGGGGAGATATTTAGGAAGAGTAAATTTATAGAAGTTGAAGACTAATTGGATGTGGGAGTTGAGGTAGAGAGGAAAACTTGAGATAATGACACCCAGGGTTCTACTGTGAGAGAATTTCTGTTGTGAGTGGAGAATGATGTCACAATAAAGAGGACAAAGACTGGATATTGGTTGATGCGAGAAGCTTCAGAAAGAAAATGAGCTTGGTGTGGGACATGTAAAATTTGAGGAAAATGAAGAGAAGTCCAAAAGACAGTTGGATGTGTAAGTCTAAAACTCAGCCAAGAGACTTGACTGAGAGTTGTGCTAGTCCTCAGTCTGAAGTTATCTAGGGAGTAAGTATTGATGATTAAAGACTGGAGCTTCAAACATGCCAACTTTTAAAATAAATATAAAACTTAAAATGTCAAATGTCAATTATACCTCAATAAAAATACATCTAAAAGACAAAACAATGACAATGAAGCAATGAAAACAGAAGAAGCAGTCAGAAAGATAGGGGGTGGAACATAGTAGAGGAGAATATGAAGGCTAATGTAGGTTTTGATAAGGCAGAAGGTTTAGCACAGATGGTGTTCAAAAGAGTTCTAATAAAAGAAAGATTGGGAAGGGGCCATATGAGTTCTGCCTTAGTCATTGCCCATGCAGTTGGAGTAGTGGTAGGGGCATGGGAGCTGTGACTTAAAGAATAACTGAGAGGTAAGGAAATGGCAACATTCTTTCAAAAAGCTGGGCTAGATCCAAAAATGAAGATGGAAGATGAGAGAGACCTGCCGTGTGTGTGTGTGTGTGTGAGAGAGAGAGAGAGAGAGAGAGAGAGAGAGAGAGAGAGAGAGCATGTGGGGGGGGTCTCAAAGGAAGAAACCAGCAGATGTTGAAGATTCAATAAGCAAGGAGGCAGAATGATAGGATCCAGAACACAGAAAAAATAATTAATATTTTTCAATAAAGGGAACATCCCTCTCAGAGCAAAATGAAAAAGCAAAGGACAAAATGAGATCCAAATAGACAGGTAATTGTGGGAGGAGAGCTCATATCCCATTGCTTCTATTCAAAAACAGGGTGAAGGATTAAAGTAATAGTTGCAGGAAATGAAAAGAATCACCAGTGTTCAGAAACCAATGAAATTAGAAATCAGACATTTGTAGTTGTATCCATATGACTGGCATTCAATTTCATCCCCAAAAGTTTTGGGAGAACAGAAGAGACAGATTTTCTGATTGATTTTAAGGTTTGGATTTGTAAGGTAAGCACAATAGATAAGCAGGAGAGCTGGGATGGTGAAATTACTTAAGAATGATCAACCATGAGAGCCAAGATAGGTTGCTAAAGGAAAAGGATATGGACTGTTAATAAATTAGGAGAAAATTGTGGGGCCAAGGGCCTGATGTTGTTGTGGTGATATTCAAGGTATTGTCAAGATCAGGATATGACCATGAGGCTGGTTTTCTGAAGTGTAGTGGAGGTAAAAGTAATGGCAACTAAAGATGTCACAAATTGATGAGACCAGGGCAGTAATCTTCAATTCCAGTTTGCAATAGAAAACTTAAAAATCTTCATTGCCATCCTTGTACACTGGAATCACCTGGAGGGTTTAAAAAATATCTATGCTAAAGCTACATTCTAAAAGTTCAGATTTAGTTGTTTTGAGTTGGTCTCCTGCATCGGTAGTTTAAAAAAAGTTTTCCAAGTGATTACAGCTTGAACCACTGAACTACAAAAATGGGTCGGTCAGTGTTACAAGAAGAATTCAATGGAGATGGAATATGTGTACCAGAGGCAACCAAAATCCTCTGAAAGTGTGGTGAAATGGCTGATAACGATGGCGGAGGGGAGCAGAAAGTGGATAATATCAGATGGAACAAATATTGAGGGAAGAAGGGTTTTCCCTAACACTGGAGAGCACAGGTCAGAAGGCTGTGGAGATTTAGATGATGCTGACCTTACTCTGAGACTTTATGTTGGTGGGGATATTGTGGAAGGAGCTGATTGTAGAGGAAGTTGTGTGCCCACAAAGAGCCCAATTTTAACAGCTAATGCAAGAGGTACAGGGTGTACTCTGAGAAGAGGGAGAGAGTGTAGGGTTAGGGCAGTGTGCTTTACAGTACTACTTTACAGTAGCATTTCCAGGACACAGGTTGGAATCAGGGCTGCTGCTCAGTTCCAGGGGTGCCATTCTCATCACGAACCATGGGCTGGTGAAAAAGGAAATCCATAGCATATGGGGTGAGGGAAGATAAGAGAATGTTTTTGACCAGATGAAATTTCTATGCTTCTCCTCAGTCATCTTGCCTAGGATTTTATTTGGCTTCAGGAAGGACTAATAAAAAACTTTTGGATCCCACTCATTTCAGGTGGATCTCTTCTAATGGCCTTCCTCTGACATTTCTCAGTTCACCTTTTCTCTTTGTGGCCGCTCACTCTGGGTAATTTCCTCATGGCCCTAGCTGAAAAGAATGACATTGTTACTTGATTTCATCAAATCACCTTCCATTAAAAAGTCAGTCAACTCGGGCCCTCCCTGGTAGCACAGTGGGTCAAAGCATAGCACTAAGAAGCTAAAGCCACTTCAGCATGAGTTTGATCACCGGTCCCAAAGGTGATCCATATAGCGTGGCAGACCTCTCCGGACCCGCCCGCTGCTCCCCTCAAAAGTGTACTTGGTCAGTCGGCCTGTTCTGTTCCCCACTCTGTCTCTGGTGAATCCTCTCACTGCCCCTACACCTCTGGCCTGTACCCCAACTCTGTATGCATAAATAAATAAATCTTAAAAAAAAGTCAAAGTCAGTTAACCCAGGCCCTCTGTGATAGTGACTGATCTATAGATTCAGAGAGGCTGTCAGGTCTTTGTCTACAAGGCTCTGGTTAGGCATTCTCTTCTGCAAAGCTGATTCTTGATTCTTTTCTAAGCTGTGACAGAAGTCTCAAAGAGAAGTGCAGTGGGACAAGGGGAGTCGCATGCCAATTAAAGTCACAGCTAAAAGAAGTTCCACTTGTGGACTCCAAGCACTGCCTACTGACTGAGTATCAGTGACAGAACACTGACTCTGGTGAAGACTGGAAACACTGTAAGAAGATGGGCATTTCCAACATTAGTTGGGTCTAGGACAGCTCCTGCTCTGAGTTTCCTGATCCAAGCTCTATTTTTTTTTAAAGTGTTCATGAATTAGTGCCCTTCCCCCACCCCATGTTTTACCTTATCATCAGAGCTATTTAGTCTAAAGAGCATCCAGCCTTAACTCTAGGAAGGAACAGCCAAGTCACATTTTGCTTGGACATGGCATGCACACCTGTATCCATACCTAAACTCAGCTCCCCATAGAACTGCCCAAACCAGTCCATCCTCACTTCGGTAAACTAGGAAATGAAGTCTTTTTCAAATTCAAGGGAGGAAAATGGGTGAATGGATGTTCTAATATGTGGTATGCAGCATTCCAGGGTGACTCCCCCAAATGATCCACACCTTTACACATCCCCTTTCCTTGAGTGTGGGTGAGACCCTTCAATATTATTGTCTCTCACCCCTAGGATTATGCTACTATATGGAGAATCAGATGCTGTGGATGTATTTAATGTTTATAATCAGTTGATTTTGAGTTAATCAAATGGCAGAGTATACTGTGCAGGCCTGACTTTGTCATGTAATCCCTTACAAATGTCAAGAAATCTTTTTAATAAATGATGCTGCTGTATCTGGATACCCATTGCCAAAATAATAATAATAATCAGTTGACCTAAACTTTTTACCTTATACAAAAACTAATTCAAAGTATACTGTAGATTTAAATAAAAAAATTGAAATCTTGAAAAGTTTAGAAGAAAACAGAGCAGAAAATCTTTGGGACCATGGGATTTGTCCCACCATAATATCATGGTGACATAAAAAGAATGGTACATAAGAGAAAAAAATAATAAATATAACTTCATCAAAATTATCAAATTTTTGCTCTGTGAAAGAAGAAGAAAAGACAAGCTACAGATTGGGAGAAAATATTTGCAACTACATATATAATAAATGAAAGTTATATATAACATATAAAGAACTCTCAAAATGTAACAGCAAAAGGCAAACAATTCACTAAGAAAATAAACAAAAGGTATGAAGAGACGCTTTAGCTGAAGAGAATACACAGATGGTAAGTAAGCACATGAAAGAATGTTCAACATCATTAGAAACTGGATCTCATTTTGCTAGTCGGAATTGAAGCCATTCTGGAAACAAGTATGACAGTTTCTTTTAAAACTGCACATATACTTACCACATAATGCAGCATTATACACTTGGATATTTATCCTAGAGAAGTAAAAGCCTATGTTGTCACAAAAACCTGCATACAAGTGTTCATAACAGCTTTATTTGTAACAACCAGAACATAAATCTACCAAAATGTCCCTCATAAAGTGAATGGCTAAGCAAACTGTGGAATACTACACAGCAATATGATAGGGTGATTTTTTTGATATATGCAACAGCTAAGATGGGTCTCAAGATCATTAGGCTATGTGTGTGTGAGGGGAGGAAAGGCTTCAAAAATCATATACTGTAATCTGCAGAGTTTACAGCCAAGAAGGAAAAAGGCACAAAATGAAGAATGATATAGAAATAAATAATAATAATAATAAGAGGAAAACCACATACTGTGTCTTATATAGCATTCCCAAAACTATGCAATTACAGAGTTAAGGAGGACATAAGTAGTCACCTAGGGTTAGAGATGGTGAGGGGAAGGGGTGGTTGTGGCTATAAAGGAGCAGCAGAAGAGAAACTTATGAAGTGATAAAAAGTCCTGAATCTTGACTGCAGTAGTGGTTCCATAAGTCTATACATGTGACACTGTGGCACACACTGCATGCACACATATGCAACATCAATTGGCCAGATTGGAAATTGTACTGTGATTATATGAAAGGTGACCATTTAGGGGCACTGGATATAGGGATGTAGGAGACATGGGACTTCTCTGGACTATCTTTGCAACTGGCTAAGATTCTATGATTTTCTAAAAGAAAAAGTTAAAAATGAGAAAGGAGAGAGAGCGCTACAGCAGATACTTTTTGACCCTGAAGAAATAAAACAACCAGGTTGTGGACCGCCTATGCGGGCTAGGTGGCAAGGGTTACCCTAGAAGTGAAACCTCTGGGAGCTGAGAGAAACCCATGCTAACAACCAAGAAGAAAACAGGAACTTGCATTGTACAATTGCCAAGGAACTGAATTCTGCCAACAACCAGTGAATGAAGAAGAGAACCCCCACATTTCAGATGAGATAGCAACCCTGAGGACACCTTGACCTTAAGTGAGACCCTGAGCAGAAGACCCAGCTAATCTGTGCCCACATTTCTGATGAATGGAAACTAGTAGATAATACATGTGTGCTGCTTTAAGCCACTAAGTTTGAAGTCATTTGTTATCAGAATAGATAACTTAGACACAACCCCAAGGCTGAGATGCCATTGAACGACTGAGAACTTTGCCTTCAGGGGCCAAAGCTGGAACCTACACGTACTGGCAAAGAAACCAGAAACACCTGTCTCGTAGTTGAAACAGATGTTCACGGTCTTTCCCCCAAAGTAGTTTTTCAGTTCAGTCTTGAACTGCCTATAAGCCAACCCAGCTCTGATGGCTGCTTGACCCAAACATGGTGCTTACAATCACACATGAATGGCACATCGATGGCACTCTGCACTAGCTCTGCTTCCTGCAGCAGATTTTCGGCAGTAGTTAATGCCCCTGTGGCCTTCCTGGTCTTGCCTGTTGAGGTGGCCTTGCACACAGGCCTACCCCTAGCGTTCCTTGCACATCTACCAGGTTCATGGACAGCTGCAAAAGTAGACCTGAGCTTCAGAAACTGACCATTTCACCCTTCCTTCTAGCCCCAGAACTGGAGCCAGCAGGACACGCAGGCTGGCACTCAGTGAATGCTAGAAATGTAAAAAACATAAGTGGGTTTGGAGGGTCTTTCCAATCCTGCCTTTTGCTGTTTTATGTCATAGTCACTGTCTTAGTCTACTTGTGACAAGATATCATAGACCGTGTGTCTTAAATCTAGAACTTGATTTTCCCACAGTTCTGAGGCTAGGAAGTCCAAGATAATGGTGCCACGTGACTTAGTTCCTGGAGAAGTTTTTTTCTATCTGGCTTACAGGTATCTGTCTCCCACTATGTTCTCATGGGGAGACAGATAGAGATAAAGATAGACAGATGAGAGGCTGAGGTCACTTTCTCTTCTTACAAAGGTACCAGTCTATGTGACTGTGACCTTATTTAACCTTTATCAGCTCCCACAGACTCTATCTCCATTTATAGTTACATTGGTGGCTAGGGCTTCGAGGTATTAATTTTCAGAGACACAAATATTCAATCCATAATCCCCTTCTACTGCACTGCCAGCGCTTATCTGCGCTGGTGGGAACGTTTGGGGAAAGGAGGAGGCAACAGACCCTAGCCATACTCTCATATACTTGACCAGCCTTGTTTCCAGTACTGGAAGTGGCTTGGTATGGCAGAAAGAGCATGGCTCTGGTGTCAAACATGTTTCCTCTTACTGGTTGTGAGAGCTTGGGAAAATCATTTATACTCTCTTAGCCTGTTTTCTCATCTGTCCAATGGAGACTCAGGGGGCATTGTAAGGAATAAAGGAGCTAGTGTATGTAAAAGCACTTATAGCATTTAGCACATGGTGGGTATTCAATAAATATTAGGCCCTTCCCACACTGGATCTCTCAGCTCATTCCCCATGCCACCCACCCTCACCAGGCCCAAGGCATGCTCTGGATACTACACACACTGATCTCCTCTGTTCTTAGTAGCAGACAGCCCTGAACTGGAGGCTGTGGTAGATAAAACTGCTAATGACCTCCAGGATTCCATGTTATAATTTCCAGAAACTGAGCTAACACTACTGCTGTTGTACTGTACTGTATGGCCCAATCAGTCTTTAAAAAGGGAGATTCTGTGAAATATTATTCTGCTGTAAAAAAGGGGAAAGAAATCCGTACACAACTGTAGCATGGATGAAACTTGAGGACATTATACTAAGGAAAATAACCCAACCAAATATGAATACACTAACATGAGTTAACTAGAGTAGTCAAATTTGGTGGTTTCCAGGGACAGGAGGAGGAAGAAGGGGGGGGGGAAGGCTTAATGTTTAGTGGCTATAGAATTTCAGGTTGGGATTAATGAAGAGCATTTGGGAATGGAACGTGGTGGTGGTTGTGTTAGCAGGCAGAATGAGGGCAAATTCAGGACCCCCAAATCTGCCTGAGCTAAATGTGTTCTACCATCTGTCACATGCAGACAAAACATACCCCAGTGCATAAAACCTTCAATATAAGAGAACTTTAATATAAATTAGTGTGCAATCAAGAAAAGAGAAATAATACAGTTAAAAATTCCCCCATGAAACACCCAAAGTTACCCATCCCCTTGTGGCTAAATGCCCAGCCAAACAGGGTTGGCCCAAAGCGGGGCCACTGAGGCCTGAACACCTGCCACAAGCCTAAGGCTCCTTCTTGGTGGGAACCCAAAAGGAGAGGGTAGAAGGGGCCAGGCAAGTCTGGAAGGAAAAGAGAAAAATCAAAATCTAAGGTTGCCATTGTCTGCCTCCCCACAGGTGTCTCACCCACGTCTCCATCCCTTTTGAGTGTCTCTTTCTGTGTTCCCCAAGTCCCTGGTACAAATCTAAGGCCAAGAAGCAAGAGTGGCTTCTTCACATTTCTCTCTGTTCTAGGTGAGCAGTCTTCTTCTAGACTCCTTCCTCTTCTTTCATTCCCAAGACTTTCTCCAAATCTCTTCCAACTTCTCTGTGCTTAGCTCCACCTTCTTTGGGTGGGGCAGGGGGCCTGCAACCTCCCCTTTCTGTGCCTGTGGCTGTCACAATTGCAAAGCAATGTGAATGTGCTCGGTGTCCCTACCTCATACTCTTAAAAGTGGTTACTATGGCACATTTTATGTTATGTATATTTTACCACAATGAACAAAAGATTTTCTAGATGGGCGTATTCTAATCACATGAGCCTTTAAAAGCAGAGAATTTTATCCAGCTGGTAGTAGAATAGAAAGATGGAGGGAAAGTCAAAGTTGACATGCCAGGGTTGACTTGAAGGTGAAGAGGACACAAGCAAAGACAGGCTGGCCATCTCTCTCAGCAGTAAGCTAACTGCTAAGAGGAAAATAAGGCCTTAGACCTACAGCCACAAGAACGTGGATTCTGTCAATCACCTAAATGAACTTGGAAGTGTAATCTTAATTTCAGCCTCAAGATAAAAATGCAGAGCTGTCAAAATCTTGGGTTTGGTCTTGAGCAGAAAACCCAGTGTAGCCCACCTGAACTTCTGAACCACAGAGCTATGAGCTAATAAATAGGTGTTTTAAGCATAAAATCGCAGCCTTAAAATAATACAGAAGCCTTGGGAATGTAGTATGTGCGGAGGCCCCATCTCCAGCCCTAAAAGATTGTTGCTAGATTTATTCTTGTAGATCCTTACACATGTACTTTCCTACATATTTTTTGAATGACTGCTCTGTACCAGACACTCTGCTGGGCTTTAAGGATGAAGAACCATCCGTGACAGAGCTATGGCCCAGAGCAAGTACAGCCACTGCTTGGCTGGGCCGGGAGGCGTGTGTTGCCACCTGTATCAGGATCTCTTTGGGTCCTCTCAGTACCTGAATGCTTGATGTCATCCCCAAATGGTTTTGATGGGAGTGCCATCAAGGGGCCTTTGCAGACAGGTACTGTTTGGGAAGATGATTTCTCTGAGATCCATAGCCTTGACACTGTCATTCCACTCGACAGCATGAAATGCTCTTCAGCAGTGTTTGTGAGGCTCGGGCAAGTCTCTCAGCGTCTTGGGACAGAATGGGGCCCAAACAACGTAAATAGAAGGCTCTACCCAGGCTTCTGAAAGAGGAAGTTCATAGTGAGAGGGGGCCATATGATGGTAAATGTATTTGAGGGGTGTTGGGAAATTGGCATGGGCAGTGAAACACTGGACAGAGATGGCAGAACTGTACAGGGGAGGTGACAAAGAACCCAGGCTGGAGAAGCCAGTGGACTTGGAGAGGGATTCTGGGTGAAGAAGCCAGCAGAAAGGGGCAAAAATGAAGAAAGACCCAGGCCTATCCAAGCTCAGGGCTCTCCTCAGCAATGGGAGGGTGGGTGGAGCCTAGGCTTTGGAGACTCAATTCCTCCTCCAGACCCTCCTGGGCAGAGCTGGGGCCTAAACCTTGGGGCAGGTGCCAGGGCTGGGACAGCTTAGATCTCCAGTCTCTTCGCAGGCCTTGATGACTCACTGATAATCTGTTTGTGTGTTTATTTGCAAGATTGGTTTCTGCTTCAGTGAGGGGGATCTTGGCTCCCCACCCTCTGGGCCCCTAGTTCTGAGTTAAACTCCCCTACAGGGCAAGCTGCCTGTTCCCTGCCCCACTTGGCTGACTTTCCCCTGCTCTCTTTGCTCCTTTGGCCCTTGACTGATGGACAAGGAAATTCTAGGGGACTGGTCCTCTGGGATTGGCCAGAGAAGCAAAGGCTCTAGTTCTCTACAGGCCCAGACATCTGGGGTGGGGGTGGGGTGGGTCTGTGCAGGAACTCAGGCTCCATAGGAAGGAACACTGAGAAAATCACACTGAAATCCTGCCCAGGGAACTCTGCAGTTGTCCAACAAGAGCTTCACTTTAATACATGTGGTACATTTTTGTGTGTGTGTGTGTGATTATTCAGACTGTAGCAGCTGCAGAGGGAGAGGCCCATTCGGGGTAATGAGACTAGAGTAGGGTGGTAGGGTGGGAAGAAGGTAAAGGCTAGGCTGTCAGTGAAGGCCTGCGGTATCTAGGACAGGGAGAAAGGAGAGCTGCAGGCAGCTGGGGGTGGAAGAGAGGAAATCTCCAGGAATGCAGGATTGTGTATAAAAGGAAAGAGGAAGGAGAGTTTCAGTGGCAGCCAAGGGACAGATTGAGAGTCTTATTGGGGTGGCATAAGGTGTGAAATACCTGTGTGGGGTAGAGGAGGGAAACTATGAGAGAACAAAACACCTTTTTACTTTTGATGAATTTTGTCTATTACCATATCTCAGCTTTTTGAAATACTTGTCTATTGCAAAACTGGAGAGAGAAAATTCTGGAAGTCAATTTCCAAGGATAGGAAAGGGGCACCTGAATGAATCACCACAGAAACCCTAGGAAGTGGGTGGAGTTTGTAACCTGAACTGGGAGTGGCCTGAGAATTCATTGGACTGAAGATTTGTTGATTTTCTCTTCTTTGACAATAGAAGATGAGACTTGAAGGCATTCCTCAGACAAGGCATAGAAACTAAGTGAGTACTACACTGGGGGAGGTGAGTGCACTTTGATACCAGAAGAGATGGGTATTCTACTACTTTGAAAAGGTTTGACCCTTCCTTAGAATTAAGAAAGGACCTCAAGATCATTTGACCTACCATCTTTATTTTACCCTTAACAAACTGGAGTGCAAAGAAAGAAAATGTCTTGTCCAAGGTCACAGGGTTTATTTAGTGAACAGTGCAGAGATAGACAGGCCTCAGAAAAAGGCCACATAGGTTACTAGAGAGACACTTGTGATGGTTAGCCGATACAGAGTCTGCAAATGCTTGCAGCCTCTTAACCATTCTGTGCCTATGTTTGACATTTCTAATGGATTATTGCATCTCAGCTTTACTGCCGACTTTACCTGAAAGTTCCTCGTAACTGTAGTGCTCTAGGAAGCTACAGCCAATAGATCAGCATGGGCATGGAAATGAAAGCAATGGGTAATTTCAGGCTTAGTTTAGCAGCTGTCTGTCACAAATGGGTAGAAGTAGTCCTAATATCTAAATCAATTAGCTATCATTATCTAGCTTCTCTTGATTGCAAGCAATATAAGGAAGGGTTGTTCTCAGGAAGGACAGGAACCTGGATAGCTCTGTGGATATAAATAATACACATTTGTGACCCTTCCTCACCAGAGCACTGCCACTCATCAGACTCAGCTCCAGAACCTGACTCCCACGTTTTGTCTCTCTCACTACCAGTTTCAAACTCCCCAGAGAGTGAAGTTGATTGGACCAACGTGAACAGATTTTTAAACCCCGGAGCAATAAATGATAGAGATGGGCCGAGGTCATATCGTATAGCAGAGGCAGATTTGGCCACTGGGTCTGTGAATTGGGGATAGTTTCTATTTCAGTTCATTGAAGCACATCAAAAAGTGACTCAAGCTACAAGGCAATTTCATCGTCTTGTCAATACGATGTCCCGGAAAGTGGGTTTCTGGGATTGGAAGATTTATGACCAAAGACCCAACATATTTCTATTTATAACAAAAGGAGTGGAGAAGTAGCTGTTGGATAGACCATCAGGATTGCCACCAGGCTGTTGTTGTGAGTCAAACCAACATCCAAGAGGTATCTACCTTAGATGTGCTTCAGGAAAATCAGGGGGAACCTAGAGAAACCAAGGTTGCATTGAGGGTGGGCTTTTCAGAGGTCAGACACATGAAGACCTCTAGAGCAGTTACATAAAACCAGCGAGACCTTCTAAAGTGCAAGAAATGCCGTTCCAGGGCTGGAGAGGGGCTTTCTTATCTATGGGGCCAGGAACCAAAGTAGTTCTCACAGGAGCCAGAAAAGCTACACAGAACAAGTGCAGGGTTTCCCAGGGCTGGGAAATAATCTGGAAACATTCCCCACCTGCCCCACCCCCAGAGGTAAATTAGTAAAGTAGATTCTGGAAAGGACAGATAATCCCACCAACCCTAATGGTGGCACCAACCCAAACTTTCCAGGCAGTGAGTCTGAGTAACTTGGTTGAGCATCCAACTGTGACAGGATTGAGGCCAAGAATAGGAATGGGGATTGAGTGCCCTATAAATTGTGCCAGCCAAGTACAACAGTGGAAAGATCTGAGTTCTGTTAGGAAGAGGAATCATCAGTCTTGTATAAACTCACTTATTTCTAGTGTTTTATAAGTGAAAAAAAATTAACTGCTATCTTCCCCATGACCTCTGAGATAATTGCAGCCCCATCTTGCACTATCATTTGAGTGTAAAGACATCTGGTCATGGAAGAGTCAGGACTGGATGAAGATCAAGCTTCCAGAGGGGCAGAATGGAGGTGGCTGTGGTGGGCTGCTTAAAGTTTTGGGATGAGGAAAAGGGAAGTAAGGTAGATCAAGGGGTAGCAATTCCATGGAAATTATAGATCTTTTCTGAACTGTTCCTTATGGAAAGGCAGTATAGATGACTCCTATCTGTAGATAGGGTTCTATTTGCCCATTTGGGGCCTGAAGGCAAGATGGAGATGGCGAGGCTTCCAGTTGGTGTCATTTTTGAGGAAAAAAAAAAAAACTAGCCCTAAAGAAGTTATTTTCTCTGTTTTTCTCCATTGCTACTGCCTTGAGTTTATATGTGAAAATATGCCTGTTGCCTAAACTCCAAAAAGCCAGTTACCTTAATTTTAAGATAACAATACCAGCTCCTAATGCTATGAGGATTAAATGAGATAATATACACAATATTTGACATTCTTGGCCCAGAGCAGGTGGTCAGGAGCCAGTACAGTCAACAAAGCTTATTAGCTTTTCTTCAGTGTGTGTTTGTGTTTGTGTGTGTCTGTGAGACAGAGAGATAGAGAGAGACTCTGGAAATTTTACTGAGACTGTGCATTCAGAGATTAAGTTATACAGTCCCTGTCGTCAAGTGTCTTACAGTCTTCAGAAAAAGATAGTTATGGATGATTTGGTGGTGGGTGTGGGTGGTAACATATATCTGAATAGGTGTGAACATATGCCTCTAAATCATATACAGTGTTGTAAACCAATGTTGCCTCAAGAAAAAACCTGAGGGCCTCCCTGGTGGTGTAAGGGATTAAAACGCAGGACAGTGAAGCTATGTGAGTTTGATCCCCTGCTAAGTAGCTGACCCACAGGGCACTTCTCCTGTCTCGCCCTGTTCCCCTCAGTCGTGTATTTCAGTGGATCTGCCTATTCTGCTCCCCACTCTGTCTCTGGTGAGTCCTCTCTCCTCCTGCATCTCTAGTCAGTAGCCCAGTACTTGTATACATATATAAACAAATCTTTAAAAATAAATATATTAAAAAATAACACAACTAAAATATTAAGTGGCAATTGAGGACCAAAAATAAATGAATAAATAAAAGGAAGATAGAGAAACATCATTCACAATGATATCTCTAGTAATGGTGTGTACATATATATATATATATATATATATATATATAATCAGTGGAAATATCATAAAAGTGAGACCAGACCAAAGTCTTCTTGAGTAATTCAAGGACTTCTTCACAGAGGAGGTAGGATTTGCCCCGAACTCTCAAGAACAACTAGGAATTCACTTGGTAGATCAGCATGGGAAGAGTTTCGAAGACAGAAGAAATAGGATGTGCAAGACACAGAGGTATGAGAAGGCATATCTAATTCAGTATTGCTGGAACATGTGTCACTACATCAGGCAAATGAGGTACATTTGCTACTGTAGTGTGATGAGTGCTTCTGAGATATTTTGAACAGGAAGGTCAACTGAAGTGCTGATCACAATAGCAATAATATTAGATTGGTTAAAAAGGGCAAATTAGAGTTTAAATAGAAGATTTCTATTTGGATGTAAAACAGGAGCAATAGCTAATGGAGATGAAAAAGATATGATGGATTGGAGAGTTACTGAAAACCCAGGACCTTTATGATTTGGTGATGAATTGGATGTGGAGAATGAAGAGGGGTCCAGTACTTGTGTTTGGGCGAGTGGGTAGATTACAGTAATATGAACTGGTATAGTGATATGGGAGTAAGAAGGAGCACAGAGCATGCATTCTAATTGAAATGTTAGATTGAAGAACCTGTGGGACGTCCAAGTGGAGGTGTTCATAAGCAGTTCAAGAGAGAAATCTGAACTAAAAATAGAAATTCATCAAATACCTGCCGTGGTTAAGAGGAGAAGAGAAATACCAACATTAAAAGGTGGACAGAGACACTCTGGAAGATAGTCTGCCAGTTTGTCAAAAAGGCTTAGCTTAGAGTTACCATTTAGCTTAGCAATCCTGCTCCCAGAAATATGCTCAGGAGAAATGATAACATATACACAGCAAAGCTGGTACGTAAGTGTTCACAACAGTACTATTCACAAAAACCAAAAATTTGAAACGATTTAAATGTCTATCAGCTGGTGAGTGGACAAATGAATTGTGCTATAGGTACAGAGTACATGGAGTACATAATTCAGACATAAAAAAGAAAGAAAAACTAACACATATTACAATATAGACAAACTTTGACCATTATGCTAAGTGAAAAGAGACAAATCCAGAAAGCCAAATATGATATAATTTCATTTCTATAAGATTTCTGGAATAGGCAGGTCCAGAGATTCTCAGGGATGATGAGAATTGAGAAATTGGGAGGTGATGGCTAAGGGAGAGGGGCTTTCTTTTGCAGATAATAAAAATGTTCTAGAATTACACAGTGGTAAAAATTGCACAACTTAGTGTACACACTGAAAACCACTGAAATGTGCATTTTAATTTGTTGACTTGTATGAAATGTGGGTATGTTAATAAAACTGCAATTTTTTAAAAAAAGATAGATGGAGAGGGCCCTCCCTGGTGGCACAATGGGTTAGAGTACAGCACTGCAAGCTAGCAGAAGCCTCTTCGGTATGAGTTCAATCCCCAGCCAAGGAGGTGATCCACATGGCGCAGCAGACCTCTCCTGTCTTGCCAGATGCTCCCTTCGGCAGTGTATTTCAGTGGATCTACCTGTTCTGCTCCCCATTCTATCTCTGGTGAATCCTCTCACTGCCCTTGCACCTCTGGCCTCTATGCCAGTTCTGTATGCACAAATAAATAAATCTTAAAAATAAAAAGATAGAGAAAGAAATGCCCTTAGAGGAAACTGTAAAGGAAATGTCTCAGAGGTAAGAGAAACAAGAACAAGCCAGGAGAAGATCCAGAGAAAATAACATTAGGTCAAATGAGTATTGCAGAGCAATGGAATGCCACAGACTGGCTGTGCAAGGCCACACATGTATTTCTCGTTTCCTTCTTTTTCTTTCTTCCTGTCTGGATAAAGAGATGTCTCAGCTATTTATCTCCAGAATGCAGGAAGATCTAGGCCTGCTCATATTCATGCTCTAGGACCTGTACTTACATGCAAGAAGAGTGGAGATTGAACAAAACAGAGGCTTATTTAAACAGCGACCAGAACCAAAATGAGGAGAGGACAAGATCTTCACCAATGAGAAATCTTGGGCAAATCATCTAGTCTTTTCCAGGCTATCAGTTATACCTAAAAGGAACATGAACCCTGTTAACTGCTTGTTCCACAAAACTAAATTCCAGTGCAACATGGTATTGTGAAAGAATTAGCCCTGAATACAGTTCACTTTGGTAAAGTCATCATCAGAGGACACTTAATAAGTCACTTTCTGTGACTTGACATAAGCTGTTTTCACCAACTGGGACTTAGCCTTCAATTTTTCTTAGAAAGGAGGTTATGACTTAAATCCATGAAGGACAGGTGCACTATACCTGATGAATCCCACCAGTGTCATTAATTTCTATATGTCCAGCACCCTACAGGAGACCTGACATATGATAGGTGCTCAGTTCAGTTTCCTTAACTGACTGACTGACTGAATTTATTGAATGAAGCAAATGGACATAAATCAATAAGACAGTAGTGTGAGTATGATCAGGATATAGGAGAAATCAAACTCCCATGGTAAAAGGTAAAAGGTCGAAGAAGTGAGGAAGATAAGAAAGTTCTTGATGTAATTAGAGGCCCTAGTATACTTTGCTAGTTCAGATCAGGTAAGGACAATCCTTTGTGTCCCTTCCCTGATGAGATGGTAGGGAGTGATGGAGCTGGGACGAATCAGAGAGGCCATCCAGGGCACAAGCACTCAAATTCCAACCACTGAAAACACTGCTTTACCAGAAACTTATATAATGTTATAACAAAATGTTACTGAAATAAAAATTTTAAAAATAAGAAAAAAAAAGATTGTGTACAGCAAACAAAACTGAAGTCCAAATGTGGCTTAAAGACCAAATTTTGTGAGCCTAGAGAAAACAACTGAAGGGGAAAAAGCTTTTAAAATGTGAGGAATGTGTACTCCAGGGCCCAGTGGAGGGCAGATTGCTTAGAAGAAGGGAATTGTAGGGAGACTCTGAGGCCTGCCAAGGAATAAAAAGCAACTGGAGAAAAGAATTAGCTGGTGTTGCCATGTAGCAGAAATATTTCAGCCAGAGAACAATGAGAAACCTCCCTAGAGGGAAGAGACAGAAATTGTCTCTCTTTCCACTAGCCACTGATATCACATAATATCACAATTACTTCTTGAGGGGCTTGTCTTAACACTAGATTGGGCACAAGGTACATGTCTAATTATTCTAAGCAGGTACCCTCATATCCTGACAATGCTTGCAGATTGAATAATGGTTGACTGAATGTGGAGAGGTATATATTTTTTTCTTTTCTTTTTTTTTTTTTAACTTTGTAACAGTTTATTTTTACATCATTTTGTACATTTTTTTTTTTGCCATCTCAGTTGTAATCCCCGTGGGTTTCCCATCACCAAGTAACCTGTGTGCCATCATCATAATCCCGTGCACCCCCGTTTTTGATCCCATTCCCCACTCCACCCCCGCAAAATGTTTCTGGTATATGGTTGTTCATTATTTTTGTTATTTTTCTCGCCTGGTCCATTATACTCCTGCTATGAGTGAAACCATCTGGTATTTTTCTTTCTCTTTCTGGCTTATCTCACTAAGCATGATCTTTTCCAGCTCCATCCAAGTTGCTGCGAAAGACTTGTGTTTCTCTTTTTTGTTGCTGAGTAATATTCCATTGTATATATGTACCACATCTTTCTAATCCAGTCATCTACTTTTGGGCATTTGGGCTGCTTCCATGTTTTTCCAATTGTAAATAAAGCAGCAACAAACATGGGGGTGCAGGTATCTTTTTGAATCAGTGTTTTTGTGTCTTTTGGGTAGATACGTAGGAGTGGGATTGCTGGGAAGCTCCATGTTAAGCAGTTTGAGGAAACTCCAGACAGTTTTCCATAGTGGTTGTACTAGTTTACATTCCCAGCAGTGCAGGAGAGTTCCTTTTTCTCCACATCCTCGCCAACATTTGTTGTTGCTAGTTGTTTGAAGATGTGCCATTTGTGGAGAGGTATATTTAACATGATAGGCAGTTTGGGAAATCACCCAAAAGTAGAAAAAAATCTCTATATGAGAATGTTTATTACATTGTTTTCTATAATAGTAACAAGTTGGAAATACTTAAGTAAATGATGGTGCATCCGCCCGGTGGAATATTATGAAGCCATTAAGATGGTAACTATGAAGATGTTGTAGAAATTCAGCAAATATTTATGATGTAATGCTAACGGACATAAGAAGAATATGACATTGCATCTATGTTCTTATCACAAGTATGTAAAGTGATATATGCATATGGCTAAATCCTGCAAGGAGGAACATAAATGAAAACAGATGGCTCATTGAGATGACAAGATTATCAGTGAATTATTTTTTTGATTTATGCTAATATTACTTATACCATTACAAAGGAAAAAAATAAAGTTGATAGGTGGTAGACAAAGTGAACTATGGTCTTGAAAATGGGAAAGAGAAGACTGGTGCCAGAGAGAAGGATCCCTACATAATGGTGTAGCTGAGGTGAAAGAAATCTGAGGCTGGGTCTGAGGCTGCTGGAGTGGAAAAGAAAGGGTCAACTTGGGAGATACGTGTAGTTTTTGTCTTCCTGGTCCAACATCCACACAGCTGTGACTTGTTCAGGCTATGCTTGTGCTGGAATTGAGCGAGTAGGAACTTGAGATGAGATCACAAGTGCTGTTGCTTTCAACGGTGTGATATTTTATTATTCTTTTTAAATTTAATAGTTTTTTTTCTTACATCTTCCATTTTGGTACAATATTTGATTTCTCCCTTCAGGTGTCATCCCTGTAATTCCCACCACCATAGCACTTAAGGGCTCTCATCATAGTCCCTTGTGTTCCTCCCTCCCCTGTTGTGAACTCTCTCTCCTTCTGTTGTATGCCTCAGATCTATGGTCAGCCTGCAAGTCTTTTTTTCTTACCCTTTGTTCACTTATAAGTGAAACCATCCAATATTTCTTTTTCCTTCTGACTTATAGCATAGTTGTTTCCAACTCCATCCATGCCATGAAAATGGCCTGAGTTTATCTTTCTTGGTTGTTGAGTAGTATCCCATTATGTGTGTGTGTGTGTGTGTGTGTGTATATATATATATATATATATATATATATTATGTCTTCTTCATCCAGTCATCTATTTTGGACATTTAGGTTGTTTCCATATCTTTGCTATTGTAAATAGCTCTGCAATAAATATAGGGTTGCAGGTTCCCTTCAAATTAGTGTTTCTGTGTCTTTTGGGGGAGATTCCTAGGAGTGGTATCACTGATCTTATAGTAGCTCCATTTTTAGAAGTTTGAGGAATATCCACACAACTTTCTATAGTGATTGCAACAGTCTGAATTCCCACCAGCAGTATAGGAGAGTTCCTGCTTCTTCACACCCTCACCAGCATTTGTTGTTGCTAGTATTCTTAAGATGTGCCATTCTCACTGGTGTGAGGTGGTATCTCAATGTGGTTTCGATTTGCATCTCCCTGATGATAAGAGATGTTGAGCAATATTTCATATACCTGTTGACCATTTGCATTTCCTCTTTGGAAATGTGTACTTTTAGCTCTTTTATCAATTTTTTCACTGGGTTGTTTGCTTTGTTTTTATTGCATTGTGTAAGCTCTTTATAGATCTTTGATAACAGTCCCTTATTTACCATATGGTATGAAATATTTCTTCTCAGTAGATTGTCTCTTCCTTTGTTGTACAAAAGCTTTTAGTTTGATATAGTCCCAGATTTTCTTTCATGTTCTTTGTTTCTGGGGATGAGCCCTCAAAGATGTTTCTGAGGTGTATGTCATGAGTGCTTTGCCTCTGTTTTCTTCTATGTATTTTATGGTTTTAGGTCTTATATTCAAGTCTTCCATCCATTTTGAATTGGCTTTTGTGTATGGTATGTTGTGAATGGTATCATGTAGTAGTCTAGTTTCATTCTTTTGCACATGGCAATCCAGTTTTTCCAGCACCATTACTGAAGACAACTTTCTTGTTCCTTTGCACATTCTTTTCTCCTTTGTCAGAGATTAGTTGACTATATATGTGTGGCTTTATTTCTGTGTCCTAAATATGGTTCCATTTTTTCTTTCTCTCTCTGTGTGTGTTTTAGTTCCAGTGGCTTGTTGTTTCAATTATTATGACTTTGTAATATGTAGTTTGAAATCTGGGAATATAATACCTCCAAAAGTATATAATCTTTTGAGCAAGCTTCTTTACCTATCCGAGGTTCAGTTTGATAATCTGTAAAATGGAGCTGACAATCATTAACTCACTGGATTGTTGTGAGGATTAAATGAAAGAGAATGCATATGGAAGTTCCTTTGTAAGTGATAAAGTCTGTATAGCAATAAAGAGTTAATATCATGGGCCCTCCCTGGTGGCACAACAGGTTAGGACCATGCACGCACGCAGCACTGCAAGCTAGCTGCAGCCGCTTCAGTGTGAGGTGGATCCCTGGCCCCGGAGGTGATCCACGTGGTGTGGCAAACCTCTCCTGACCCGTCTGCTGATCCTCTCAGCAGTGTACCTTGTCGATCTGCCTGTTCTGCGCCCCCCCCCCGTCTCTAGTGAATCTCCCACCACCCCTATGCCTCTGGCTTGTACCTCAGTTCTGTATGTATAAATAAAGCTTAAACAAAAGTTATTATAATTATCATCATCATTGTAGTTTTTATTAGGTCTCCCAAACTGGTCTGAAATTCCATCCATAAGAAATTTGTTTTAGCAACAAACAAACATTTCTGGAAGAATTTGAAGGAGGAGCTATCAGTCATTCAGGATTTAATACAGCCTAGTCCAGAGGTTCTCAATTCTAAATGAACTGTTTTTGTTAAATTGATTCCCAGGCCTCACCTCTAAATAATTAAAGCAAACTGGGTGGATCTGGAACCCAGGCAAGGGTATCTTTAAAACTCCCAATTTGCCATGGGAATGGACAACCACTTGCAAATGCACCCTGAATCCACAATTCCGACTTCAAAATTCCAGACCGAATTTGTCTCTTCCACTTACCTAAGTTTTAACCTTGGATTAATCTCTTTGTGTCACTTACCTAATCTTTGGGGTGGAAATAGAAAAGATGCTTACTTCTTAAAGTTATATAAAGAGTAAAATGACTTCATACATGTCAACCACTTGAGCACAGTACCTGGCACACACTAAGTGCTATGATCTGTTAGTTACTTCGATATTTGTAGACTTTGCTTCCACCCCTTCCTGGGAGACAAATCTTGACATTAGCATGGGAGAAAGAATGTGCAGCATGGAGTGAGCCTTATTAGCTCTGATGTTCTAATGCCAGGCTCCCCATGATTGTTCTCCACCTAGATGTTCTAACATCTTAGGTTTCAGTCTCTGACACATTGACACAGATTTTAGAGCTGTCTTCTTGATTAAAATCAACACCTCTCGGAGATTTCACATATCTGTTTCCTCTTCAATGTTCAGGCCTACTGTGTACTATGGACTATTATTTGTTGCTAGAACAATAAGTAACAGGGTTAGTTAGCTAGGGCAAATCACACCTACCCACTTTCGACTATGCATTGTCCATTCAGGTCCCTCACAACCTGAATCTTGCTCATGAAGCTTTTCTGAAAAGCAGACTGTCTTTTTGAACAAAGAAAAGAGTGACCCCAAATTTCTAATTTAATGATAATATAAGAAAATAGTAAAAAGAGGCTGGACATCTGTCTTCATGTATATAATCTATGTTGGTAAGAGAATATTTGCAGTAACTAAAAAATTCTTGACCAGGTTTTGTACTTTGTATTGGTTTCCTGTGGCTGTAATAAATTCAACATAATTGGTGGCTTAAAACAACACATTTTCTCCCAGTTCTGTAGGTCTGAAATCCAAAATTAGTTTCCCTGGGCCCAAATCAAGAAGCCATGCTTTCTCCAGAAGCAACTTTATTCTTCGATTTCTGGTATGCCAGCATTCCATGGCTTGTGGCTACATCTCATTCCAATCTCAGCCACTGTGGTCATACTACCTTCTCCTCTTCTCTATGTGTGTTCTCTTGGACTCCCTCTGATAAGGATGAATGTGTTATTCAGAATCCAGTGTCATTTCCCCATCTCAAGATCTTCACTTAATCCCATGTTTAATATTGGTTTGTTAGGTTTCTTGTTTTTGATTTTTTAAAATATATGTGACATTTATAGGTTCAGGGAATTCAGACATTGGTATCTTCTTAGGATCTATTTAATCAGCGTACCACACATTCCAAAGTATTTTCTCAGATAATTCCCCTCAAGGCTTCTGCCTTGTTCCCTCTTGCCTGAGAAATGAGGCATTGAATCTTCACAGATTTTCTATGTGTCTTTTCTGGATATGTTTGTGGTCTATTTTCTGTTGGTTATTTGTTGAATTCTCATTTTAGGCCCCTGTGCACCCAGTGACCTGGGAATTCTACCATTTTTATGAAGTATTCCCTTTCTATGACTGAATGGATCTGGACCTTGCTGGAGCAGGTCTTGAAGAGGCCATGTGTTATGTTTATCTGGAAATAATAGTTAGCCATATGTTTCCTGCTCTTTCCTGAGTCCTGTGCTCTCTCTAGCATTTTTATTCAATTCTTTCCTATTATACATAGTCTAAGGGCCCACACTTTGCCATGCACTGACTTCTGTGCTGGGGAAGTAATAGTCCCCCCTTATGCACAGGTGATAGCTTCCAAGACACTCAGTAGATGCCTGAAATTGTGGGTATTATTGAATCTTATAGTGCTGTTGTTTTTATAAGTTAGGCACAATAATTAATAATAAAGTAGAACAATGATATTACTATACTGTGATAAAAGTGATGTGAATGCGCTTAACCTCTCATCTCTCTCTCTCAAAATATCTTGTTCGTAGTATTTTAAGAACACAGTTGATCATTGATAACTGAAAGTACAGAAGCAAAACAGCACAGGAGGGTTGTATGTATATGAATGACAGAGCAGAGGGAAAAGAAAAATAAACACAATTCCAAAGCAGCATGCTGAATGTCATTCTTAGAACCCAAAAATTTTATGAGGCCATAGGGAAAAGACCCCTGATAGGAGTGTGTGTGAGTGTGTGTGTGTGAAATGCTTATGCTCTTTCAGATAGAATGGATATTTCGCTGCCTTAATTTCTCCTGTCTTAACATGCTCTAGGGCATAGTCCTTGTACAGGATTCAATGCACTTGAATTGGAAGTCCTGGCTTTCTCATTAGGTTGTTGTATGACTTTGTCAGGGCACTCCAACTTCTGAGTTTCAGTTTCTTCTTGTGCTAAATGGAGAAGAACATCCTGTGAACACTGCATGTGAAGGGCTTTATAAAATATAAAAAGCACCATAACCTGTTCTAGTTGTTATTCTTACCTCACCCCTTCCTCAGTCTTTCTTCTTTGCCTACTCTCCAAATTTCTGCAAGCTGTTTCATGTTAATATTTTGGTTTAGCCAATTCAATCCGTATTGTTTCATTGTTTCTTGACTCATTTCTTGCTCTCTACTCACCAGGAAACAATACATTTCTCACCTATTGTTCTACTTCCAGTCAGTTTCTTGCCAGTCATAGATTAACATTTACAAGCAACCACATTTACAGAGAAGGACTACTTTATGGTGTAATTTCTCAAATGATTTTCAGTCACTCATGCAATCAATTCATATTTATTGAGCTCCTACTATGTGTCGGGAATTGAGGTCAAACAATTGTGTACAAGTAAAAATAAGACAGTCCTGAAGGCATTCACAAGCTAGTGGAGGAGACAGACAAGTAAATAAGTGATTCAAATCCAGTGTGAAGTTACCACTAGAAGAAGCACATTTTGGGGGAGCAAATGAAGGAAGAACTCAGACTCAATGGGAAGATGTAGGCAAGAGAAGCCTCCTAAAGGGGATGATAGTCTGGAGAAGAAGAGATCTAAGCTGAGATCAAACAATGGGTAGAAATAGAGGTGAGATGGAGAGTTTTTCAAGCAGAGAGAATGGCTTATACTCTGGAGGAACTAAAAGAAGTCTAGGGTGGCAGGGTATAGCGTGAGAAGAGTAGCTATGTAGTGAGCCATGGAGGATGAGGCAGGCCATAGAAGCAGCAGCCTGATTTTATCAGTCCATAATCTAAGTCATAATTTGACTTTACTTCCAGACAAATGGGAAGTCATTGAAGTATTTTCAAGAATAGCATTACCTGCATTAAAAAAAAAATGCTTCTCACTATTGTATGGGAAGCAGATATGGGGTAGCAGGAGCTGGAAGCAAGGAAAGCCCTGAGAAGAACCAGGTAAGGTAGGTGGGGTGATGGAAGTGGGGATGGAACAAATTGGAACAATGCTACAAAGATTTAAATGGTACAGTTGATAAGGTTTTCCTGGTGATTGATCACACGTGTGGATCTAAAGTGGAAGGAGGATCGAAAGTGGAAGGAGATTTCTGATCTAGTCCCCTGAATGGGCACCAGTCCATGCACTGGCTGGGATGGGAGGCACACAAGGAAGGGCAGGTGCAGGGTGAAAAAAAATAGCTAGTTGGGCCCTCCCTGGTGGCGCAGCGGGTTAAAGCACTGCACTGAGAAACTAAAGCCACTTCCTCATGAGTTCGATCCCCGCCTGCCCTGGAGGTGACCACATGGCGTGGCAGACCTCTCCTGACCCGCCCGCTGCTCCCCTCAGCAGTGTACTTCGTTGATCTGCCTATTCTGCTCCCCACTCTGTCTCTGGTGAATCCTCTCACCCTCCGCATCTCTGGCCTGTACCCCAGTTCTGTATGAATAAATAAATAAATCTTTAAAAAAAAATAGCTAGTTGGTTTTTGGACATGTTGGTTTTAAAGTACCTGCAAAAGATCCAAACAATAAATAAGGGAGAGACTAAAGAAGAGCAAGAGGGGAAAGAAAGGTGGAGGGAGGGAGAGGCAAGGAGCATGAGAGAGAAAGAATGAAGACAACCTAATAGAGCTGATCATTGAAGTCACATGTGTGAAAGGAATGGCCTATGGAGAATGTATATAGAAAGCAATGAAGGAAGAGTTTGAGGGCCCCAAACTTTATGTAGTAGAGTGAGAAACAGGACCACAACATCTGCTTAGTAATACATGCACAACAAATGCTGCCAAATGAATAAAGAGGAGACTGGAAGAATAACCTGTACACAAATAATTAACCCTCTTGGGGATGGGAAGGAAAGACATGGCTTCAGTAAGGAGGTCAGGCTTGAGCTAAGTCATGAAGGATGACTAGGAGTTTACCAGGAAGATAAGGGAGGAAAATTTCACTTAAAGAAGAATAAAAAATATGTTTGAAGGTTCAAAAACAAAAAGTCATGACTTTTGTACATAGATTTCTCCAGCTTCCCCGTTTCTCTTTTCCCTTTGTGATGTCTATTTACTCTTAATAAATCTTAATATGCTTAATATATTTCTTTAATAAATATTAGCTATGAGTACACAGAAAAGCAAAGGTCATGGTGTGCACAGGGAGTTTCTGACTTAATATACAGGTCTCTTAGTTTTGTTTTAGAATTGTGTTCATGGCTCTCTCAGGGTGACAAATACATTTCATGCTGCATGCCAAGTAAGTGGTGTAGATGGCATGGAGTTGTATGCCGAGCTGTCTGAGGCTGCAGTTGGACCCTGTGGCAGAGTGTGAGGATTGATTAGCATTGTCTATCGTGGTTACAGAAGAAACAAGTTGTACACGTGCTTATGTTTGTCACACTGGCCTAGATTTCCCTTTTCGTTTTTACCTTTTCCTCTACATCTGAACGCTTGGGTGTGGGTACCTTTGGGAATTCTCAGAATGATGAACTGGTAACTTTCTACTCCTGAAGAATCTGGTCTTCCTGAGAGAATGGATATTTGCTAGCCCCTGGGGGTCCCATACAGAACACATGATTGTCCACGGAGCCACAGACTTCATTATGTTAGACTGATGGAGTGAATCCTAGATTTGAGGATGTATGGTGAAAGACAGCACATTTATCTTTAATCTGAAAGCATGGACAATGCTCAGACTTAACTCTAAGGTACTGTCATGCAGTAAGGTCTATCTCTTACAATCTGATTTCACTTCTTAACCTTAGCCTATGCTGTGTTTACTGGTCAGTGGACACAGATAAAGGAGCTGCTTGCTCTTATAGAAACTTGTAAAATATGTAAACACAGTCAACTTCAGGTTGCACACTTGTTCTTGCACAACTGCTCGAAGCTATTTTCATGCTCCCTTATTTATAATGCATCCCTCGTGTCTTTGTTCTTGCACAAACCTCTGTACTGATTCTAGTACTTACTACGGGACTATTCTGAATAGTGTGTGGTGAAGGTCTTGTTACATTGCACATCAGAAGTGGGTGATAAAAGGGCTCACCTGAACTCTTATAGAAGACTCCAGGGCCAGTTCTGGAAACTCGAGGATGGCAATCATTCCTCTCCAGCAAACTAGCTATAAAAGAGGTAATTGCTACAGGCCAAACACCAGAATTCAAGTGTGAACCCTTCAGATCCTGGGAAATTTAAAGCAGCAAAGTGAGAGTGAGGTTTTTAGCAGCTGCTAGTTGGGAATGGGAAGGCAGAGATGAGAGAGTTTGGGGGCTGAGACAACCAGAGGGCCTCAATACTAAGCAACAGGCAGTGTGTGGAAAGAGAAAGAAACATCAGTGAAACTGCCTGCTAAGCCACATCAACTCATCAGCACATCCCAGTTACTGGTTACAAAGAGAACTATTAATGATTGGAGTGGATTAACCATGACAAAGGCGTGGAGACAGGAAAATACCTGACAACAACTGGCTTAGACAGTAAGTCTACTAGAAGGGAAAGGATTTGAGGACTTTATAATGAAAGCTTTCCACTACGTTTACTGAGATTGTAGAACTTGGAACCTATAGGAGAGAAATCTAACTGTGCTGTTAGTCTTTTCTATAATTATTTTCTGTTCTCTCTTACGATTTAGTAAAATTCCTCTGAAGAAAGTAAATTGTACTAATGAAAACAAGAAAAATGGGACTTTTTTCAATGTGAGCCTGATTTCTTTTTTTCTTTCTTTTTAAGTTAAATTATTAATTAAAAAATTTTTATATCACTCTTTATTTTGTACATTTTTTCATCTCAGTTGTAATTGGTGATGGGGTTTCCATCACCAATTCACCCATGGACCTGACTTCTAAAGGTACCATGGAAAACCCCTAGAGGTCAGTCATCTTGTGTGTATTTCATCAAATCGTCAAGTATTTATATGTACCAGACACTACTAAGCCACATAAACGCATCAGCACATCCCAGTTACTGGGTGTAAAGAGAGCTGTTAATGATTGGAGTGGATTAACCATGAAAAAGGTGTGGACACAAGGCAACTAAGGCACACCAAGGAACTTAGAGTGGTATCGAGGGAAACATTCATGTAAACCACTAGGTGCACGCAGGGATTTTGACTGGTGCCAAGATATAAATACAATCAAGGGTAGAGTATAGTATAATTAATAGTTAAGGTAAGTAAAGCTAATTGTGATAGCAGGTGAACTTCCAAATATAAAGTGTGTAACACAACAAAAATATATTTACTGCTCACACTCAAGTTTGTCTTGGACTGACTTGATAGAAGCTCTGCTCTATACATTCAGAGGTCCAGATTTATTCCACCCCCACCCCAGGTTCATTAAGCAAAATCTAGCTGGCATATGGGAGTGAGAGCCAGCGTGTAGAAGATACAGCCTCTCGTGGCCATTTTGTCCCAGAGGTAACACAGCATGTGGTCACGTGGTTCCATGTAGATGCAAAAGTGTTGAAAGGTGTATCCCAATGATATACTGAGGATACTTGAAAACAGGCCTTGATGAACATGTAACTAGATTCCCCATATGATATGGGCAAGACTGTCTGCAAAAGGCAGGAGGGAATTTAGATATTCCTTGAGCAATATCTAAAGAGAACTAGGTGTTGGGCGTTAGAGTGAAATAATGTTTGGGGGAAAATGAAGTTCCAGAGGATGAAGTTGCTGTTTCTAGTACAGCCAGAGTTTCCCATTTGGAAAGTCTCTTTTCAGAACTTATTTAACTTAAATAATTTAACTCTCCCTCACTCTCTACTGATCTTCTTTGCTAGTCATCCTTGAAAGTTTCCTTCTAAATATCACTTTATCCAGGAGAGTCCTACCAGACTAGTAGGCTGGGGGAAGTTCTGCTGTGAGACTTCATGGTATCCACTGCTTCTGTTCTATTTAAATGTCTATTGTTCTTCTTATACTGTAAATAGCAGAAGGAGAGGAACCATGTCTAGATTTATGCATCATTCTATCTCTAGTGATTGGCACTATGCCTGTCACATAATAGACCATTGATAAGCATTTTTTAAATAACGAATCTGCCTTCCCAAAGCAGTCTCTCATAGCACTTTTCTCACTCATTCATGTGGTTGATTAGTAAACAGATAGTCATTATTAAGTGCTAGATTTTTTTTTTTTGGTATATTGGTGTTAGTGGCAAATGAAACACTGTCCTTTTTGTTTGATCATAGTTACCCCTTTCTCCATTCCCTTGAGAGAAGTGTTTTAGCTTTCCTAGTTTTAGCATTCAAAGTGTCATGGCCCATATTAGAAAGGGCAGAATTAACACATTTTTTTGTGATATTATAGTAAAAAAGGGACTCTCATCTATTGTTGGTGGGAATGCAAGCTGTACATTCCCTGTGGAAAATTATATGGAGATTTCTCAAGAAAATAAAAAAAGGAGATTCCATATGACCCAGCAATAGTGCTATATAAAAAAATAGTGCTATATAAAAAAAGATCTACCTACACTTAAGTATATAGCAACACAGTTTACAATTGATAAATTATGGAGCCAACCCAAGTGCCCCTCAACAGATGAATGGCTAAAGAAACTGGAGCATACATTCACTGGAATATTACACAGCTGCGAAGAATGATGAAGTTGTGACATTTGGCACAAAATGGATGGATCTTGAGGTGACTATGTTAAGTGAAATCAGCCAAAAAGCAAAAGACAGATTTAATATGGTTTCACTTATCTGTGAACTATAAATATCCTGAAAACCAGTTGCACACACACAATTAAAGAAATAAAATTTTGAATTCAACAAAAAAAACAAAGTTTACCAGAGGGGATGGGGGAAGGGTGGAGGGATAGGTATGGAGGCAGATGGGCATGTAGGAAAATCATACACGAGCATGAGTGATTTGGTGGAGGCAGTAAAAAAAGTGGCATATACCAACCACAGTCGTAGGCAATCCTGATTACTCATGGTAGGGTCTGTTTCTTGTCTCAATCCCAGCTATCTAGCAATATACTTGTAATATGGTCTCCCATCCAAGTGCTTGTAATATGGTAAGCTTTTGATGATTAATTGTTGAATGTTGATGGGTGGGTTGGTGGATGGATATGAACCCGAATTTAGATGAGTGAATTGATGGTTAGGAGGAAGATGGATAAGACTTCATTGGGAACTTTTCAGAATCTGGAGGAAAGCAAAAAAGATACCTGAAGATTTCAAAACATTCAAGAAATGTCTATAGAGGAGGCCTGCAAAGGAGGTGGGAGGCACACAACCTTCCACGAGTTTAAGGTAGTAACACTCTACCTTGACCACTTGTCTGAATGAGACTGACTGGAGTTTTCTATGATTTGAAGGTGGGGTGATTGACTGCAGAAAGAAACCCCCAAGTAGAATGACAGAGATAGAGGTGACTTAACACACAATGTCCTCCTCATGGTTTGCCTGTCACTGGCCTCAATATCCCCTGGTTATATCCTTAGAAAAGGTACAAGTTAATAATTTCAAGGCCTTACTTTGGGGGGTAAATGTGACGAGCTTTGATAATATCTTATGGGAGAAAGATGTGAAGAGGTGAGAAAGCAGCCAGCCCTTTATAATAGATCCAGTTAATTGTATTTTCCCAAATGGTTTAACAGATATAATATAGCCTATAAAATTATGTCTATTTATTTCTGTTCAGATTCCTGGTAGAGTCGGATCAAAAATTTCAAAGCATTTTAAGGGTGTTACAGTAGTTGTGAATTCTAATAAATCCATTCTCTTCTGTCTTCTAGAATGCCCTTCAGCCCCAGCTCCACCCTTATTCCTCAATGATGAGTCACTCTCAGGAGGTCCTTTTAGATTTCTCTAAGCACACACAGTACTCTGCTCAGACCCCTTTACGGCACGTATCCTTGAACATCACTGAGTTACGAAGATCTGCTCTTCCCATTAAGTCGACAATGCCTTGAGTGTAGAGATAGATTTAGTTATCTACCCAGCCACTTACTATCTGTGTAACATTCATCTAGATACTTAACTTCTCTAAGCTTTAGTGTCTTCTTTTGTAAAAGACACTTCTTTTTTAACTTTATCCATCTCATACAATTGTTACAAGGATTAAGTAAGATATCTCATAGCATGCTGCCTGGAGCAAGTGGAGCAATGTTAGCTGCCTCTCTCTGCTCTTTCTCTGAGGAAGGAACTGTGCATTGTTTATATATTTTTGAATCTCTAGCACAGGAATTGGCACATCGTGGGCCTAACATGTTTGCCAAGTTGAACTGTCAAAGAACAGTGGTTATTTGTGGGCAGAGGATTGATGTTAGGCAGAGGCTCAGTGACATCTTAATTGATGTAAAATGGGGAAAACAGAAGAGGAGGCTGGCCCAAAACCATTTAGAGTTAAACATAAGCCATGTTCAACTCCTTGATATCTGCCTTTGCTGACTTAGTACTAACTACACCTTTTATTTACTTTTTCATTCACATCACATGAGTGGCACATTTGTATCTTAGTAATTGTCACAATGAAATTGTACGTTTGGACTTTGTCTCCCCACCTGGATTATAAATTTCTTTAGTACAGAAAATGCCCCTTCTACAAGTTAGTATCTCCTGTACCCAGAGTAACTCTTGGCATTTAAAAGATTTGAATTTTTTTTTAACTGTTGAGCTGTTTTCATCACTTTAACATATCCACATTTGGTAAAAAATTTCTCCTGAATATGAATCTTACCTCTTTGGCCAAGTTGAAACTATGAGAGTAAAACTGTTTTCCTGTACAGTCTAGCACTACAGTGGGTGCTGATTTCGTATTCATTTAACCAGTGCATATTCTTCCACAATAATGTGATGTCATTCCAGGCTACAATGAACATTTCCATGTGAACTAAAGATATACAAAGGTCTAATGTGGCCCATTAATGTCATGACACATCAGATAAAATATGGATTCAGTACAACTAAAGAACAAATATATTTTTTTCTTTCTAAATAAAAAAAAATGATGTTACTGATGCTTTAAAATTAAAAATCAACAGATCACCCCAAATCCTTCTATCCAGAACTAATCAGTTGTAAAATTTAGTGAACATCATTTCAGACATCTTTCTATTCACATATTCAGAAGAGAGATGGGTTGATGAGTACATAAAATGATTTTATGAAAATAGTATCATAGTGTGCAGGCCAGTTTTATTAAAAAATATTCAATCTAATTTTACTTGAATTTAGCAGAAGGCTAAAATGAAACTGAAGAAATTGATAACCTTTGGATAAATATTATTTTACCTCAAAAGATATTGACTCCACATCATGGAAGATAAGATTATCACTGTTATACCTCTTCTCATCTCTTTCCCCTAGCCTCCAGATTTTTATTAGTTATAGCACTACTCTGCCAATGTCATTAACTATTACTTGTCCCACAGCTGGTAACTGCCACCAACATTACCCCAGTTATTTATGGGGCTGTATATGCAGTATAAACATTTATTTACTGAAATTACCTCAGTGCTCCACAAGTATTTCTCTGTCATGGCTTATCTAGGCCCAGATTTTTTAATTGGATTTTTCTCTTGCTTGCCTGTTTTCTTAAAGTTTTATGACTGCTATTTTCCTTGGGTTCTGCTTATAGTCTTCTTATATGAAAAAAATTGTTGACTGGGTCTGCATTCTTTGAGTCACTCTAAAACTTTCTCTTAACATTTTATAGATCCGCTCTGTTGTATTTTGGTATAAATATTGGTGGGAAGTCTGAAGATAAGCTGATTTTTTTTTTCATCACGTAAACATCTTGCTTTTATTCTGTCTATGGACAAATAATCATTTATTTGCCCTTGATTTTCAAAAGCTTACTTATGGGAGCCGCTTCTCTGCCCACCTGTGACTATGCAGGTGCTTCTTTCCACCCACTCTCTCTCTCTGCAGGGCAGCAGCCTCCAGCCTGCCTGTGACCTGTACCATGCTGGGACTTCTCCCCACTAACCTCCCTCAGAGGAGTCCTCTCTTCTAAGACCGCCAGCCTGCAACCATGCAGGCCTCACTCTCTCTGCAAACCTGTCCCTTTCGGAATAGTATGTTCTTTCTGTCCACAGATTCTGTTCATCTTAAATTTCAGGGAAATTTTTCTCTTTAGATCTAAGGGTTCTGGGTCCTCCCTGGTGGCACAATGGATTAAAGTGCAACACTCTAAAAGCTAGCCTAAGCCACTTCAATGTGAGTTCAATCCCCAGCCAGGAAGGTGACGCACATGGCACAGCAGACCTCTCCTGTCTCGCCTGCTGTTCCCCACTCTGTCTCCGGTGAATCCTGTCAGCCCCCCCTGCAAATCTGGCCTGACCCCCAGTTCTGTATGCATAAATAAATCTTAAAAAAAAAAGAACTAAGCGTTCTTTGATGGTTAAGGTGTTGTGAATATATTTCCCTAAATCACCTACAGTGCTGTAAGCTAATGTTACCTCAATGAAGAAAAAATAAGTAAATGTCCTTTAAAAATTCTATTTTACACCCCTAACTGCCTTTTTACACTCCTAACTGTCATTTGTTTAATTCTCCATAAACTGTAAGGACCTTAGCCAGTTTGGTTGGGGTGTCTTCATTTTCCATAACTATTATCCTATCTATGATTAAATTAATACATTTGTCCTTTATAATGATCAATATTTCCTTTCATGTCAGTGATTCTATTTGCAGACATGGCTATTTCATGCCACACAGTTCTAATTAGTTTATTAGTTCATTGTTTGGTTCTTATTATGTCTCTTCAGCTCTACAGTCTCCTCATTCTATATTGTTTACATTGTGTTTGAGTTGTTTGAGTCATTTTTTACTGAATTCTAACATGTGAAACAGAACTTTCTTGTGTTTCTTGGGTTATGTTTTCTTACATATGTTTTTGTTTTTGATTGGATTTTGTATTAAGATCATTATAACCTCATATATAGTCAGAAAAATTGATAGAGGGAGGTCCAATTTCTCCCTAAGATAACATGCTGCAAAATTATGATAAAAGTATCAGCCACGATAATATTATCAATACAACCCGTCCATTTTGTTCAGGCTTCCCCAGTTTAACTTATACTTGTGTATGTTTGCCTTTGTGCATATGTAGGTTTGTATGCCTGCCACACAGATAATCATTATAAAGAGAACTTTCAACATTACAAGTGTCCCTTGTGTTGTGTTTTTATGCCCACATTCTCCCACCTAGCCCTCACCATTTTTACCTTCTAGCAGCCACTAATTTGTTCTCTATCTCTATAACTTTTTCATTTGGAGAATGTTATATAAATGGCATTATATAGGAATATTTTTCACTCAGCATAACTTCCTGTATCTATATTCATAATTTCCTGCACCAAGAGTTTATGCCTGTTATTGTTCCATAATATGGATGTGCCGTAGTTCGTTTAGCGATTGTCCTGTTGAAGTACATCCATCGGGGTTGTTTCTAGTTTGTGGTTATTATGAGTAGAGCTGCTAGGAACATTTATGCATAGGGTTTCTGTGAATATAAGTTTTCTTTACTGTGGGATAAATGCCCAAGGCTGCAATCGTTGCTCCGTATGAATTTAGTCTCGTGTTTGCTTGGTATGCTTCTTCCCTTTTCTCCTTTGATTGTGGTGGTATGTTGGCAGGGCAGCCACACCATTTCTTTCCCCTTTGCTTGTGATTAACATGGTTAGATGTGGCCAGTGTGTTGATATAATGTGAATGAATTTTCCATGGCACCCTTCTTAGTTTATCTAAAACCATTCCATATTCTCCTCTAACCTCTTGTTGAAAGCAAAATATTCTACTCAATCCATTATTCTGCAGTCTGCAGGCAAGTTGTGGGAAGGGGAAAGTCCAGCTAAATCTGGATCTTTCTTGTTAAGACCTTCGATTTTGCTCTGTGTCTTTTGAGGTTTTGATAATGTCCATGTTATGACCCATTTCCAGCCACCAGAGATATTTTTCACTCTCAAAGCTTTGACTCAACGCTCGTAATAAATAAGGATGTAAGGAAATTCCACAAGTGGCAAGTCTTGACAGCAACCCCTGCTTTTCCTAGACTCCTGCAAGCATGTAGGGGTTCCATCTTTAAGTTTTTTTGATGAAGATTTATTTATTATACATACAAGAGCTGGGGTATAGGCCAGAGGTGCCGGGGGTTGAGAGGATTCATCAGAGACAGAGTGGGGAACAGAACAGGCAGATTGACTGAAATACACTGCTGATGGGAGCAGCAGGTTGGTCAGGAGAGGTCTGCTCTGCCACATGGATCACCTCTTTGGCCAGAATCAAACTTGTGCTGCAGTGGCGGTGGATAGCTTCATAATGTTGTGCTTTAATTCATTGTGTCACCAGGGAGGGTCAAGGTATTTTTATTAACAGCTCCCACATGCTCTTGTTTTTCAAGCCCTCCTCCACATATTACTATTCTTATGGACTAGTTTCTAATTTGGTGTATTTAAGTGATGATAATTTATAAGCTTTTGTGATGTTCCTTTATCCTTAAGTATTGCTTCTAAGGGTGGGGACACAGTTTATAAACTTACAGTTGCTGCCCCAAGGCTTTCAATTTCCTTCATTGGCTGCCACTTTTGGAAATTTGCACTTAGAAAATGCAAGTTTTACTCTTTTCTTGTCTCTTGCTATTGAAACAGACTTTTATTATGATTTATTTTTGTTCATTTTGTTAGGTATTTGGCAACAGTGGTGGGGTTTTGAGTGTCTATAGTCAGCATTTTTATCAATCTTCTCAGAGAAACTTAGATGGCATTTTATTTTTATTTATTTATTTTTTT